>NC_085877.1:45048599-45051099 GCF_034702125.1 Engraulis encrasicolus
TATTTCATAGGTATTTAATAGGTTGTTTGCGGTAAAAATCTATTTTAGCACTTCTAAATCGCTAAACGGTCCGCCGAGGACCGTCCTCCCTAACCTCCTCATTGACTCCCATTATAAATGCTCAAAACCTGGCCGTAGCGGGGGCTTCTCATTTTAACATTGAAGTGAATGGAGGAGAGGGAGGACGGTCCTCCCTTTGGGCGGGTCAGCTCGAAATGCTAGCCTGTCATCAAGCGGCCAATCAGCAATGCTGCATTCGTCGATGTTCCCAATCAGAATTAAGAGGGTGGGCTGATCGGGAGACAAAATGTCAGTGTCATGCAACTTTCATTCATTCTCTCGAACGGACATCGACTTGTTTAATAAGGATAGTGCTTTTGATTATTGTTGAAATCAATAAACGAAACAATGGAAGTAATTGACGTTGTTTTCAGGATGTTGAAAACACCATTTCACACACTGGCGTATAACGAGAAGGTGAAAATCAAAAAAGAGGGTAGACCAGTTCAAAAACTTGAGATTCAAAAACCCAATGGTAAGCTAACCGTGTTTAACACCAACACCTCGTGGTATATACCCGTGGCTTACTGGTAGTGTGGTGACTAAGCGATTGTATTGCTGGCCTTGCTTGTTCCCAAACATGGAGTGTGGAAGGGTTTAATGATGTGAAAAATTTAGACAGGGCCACCAAGCGTCATGATCAAACCAAAGAACACATCGGTGCTGCTATTCGCCTGAAATTGCTAGGTAGCGTGCCGGTTGACCAGCTAGTGGACGAGGGTGTCCGGCTGCAAACTGCACAGCACAATGTGAAAGTCAGGAGAAACAGAGACACACTACGGCGTCTCATTGATGCTACGGCGTATTTGGGCATGCAGGAGCTGGCATTTAGAGGGCAGGATGAAGGGCCAAATTCGGACAACAAGGGGAACTACAGTGTGCTGGCTGGGTTGATAGCCTGATATGACAACTTGCTGGCAGAGCAGCAGCAGTCTTCTGATGGTTTTACTGGCATGTCACCTACCATCCAGAACGACTTGATATGCGCAATAGGCAAGTCCATCAACAACGAAATTACTAAAGAGTTGAACACGGCCCCGTTCTTCTCCTGGCAGATTGATGAAATAACAGACATCAGCTGTCATTCCCAACTTTCTATTATGGCGAGATTTGTGGACACCCAAGGCGTAATTCAGGAACGCTTTCTGGGGTTTTTCGACGTGTCTAGTGGGCGAGATGCGCGGTCATTGTTTGAGTTTGTGCAGTCCGAAATGACGCCTTACAAATTCGCAGAAAAACTGGTTGCACAAACCTACGATGGTGCTGCGGTGATGGCCTCAGCCCTCAATGGTCTGCAGGCAAAAGTGAGAAGGGGAGCCCCTACGGCTACCTTTGTTCACTGTTACGCTCACCGCCTGAATCTCGTCCTCAGTCAGAGTGTCAAGTCCATCCCCAAAGCGCGAGTGTTTTTTGCACATCTGGGTGGGTTCACATCTTTTTTTTCGAAATCAAGTAAGAGGGTGGCACTGCTTGAGGAATTAGATTGCGCTCGGATGCCAAAGACCGCTCCGACGCGCTGGAATTTCTCATCCAGCGTAGTCAATACCGTCGCACAAAACCATGAAAAACTTCTGAATACATTCACTCGCGTCCTTGAACATCCTTCGATAGATGATGAAACAACTCGGTTGGCGGATGGACTCAAGGGGAAATTAGAAGACTTTGAGTTCATGTTTTTACTTTTTACGTTTGAACAGCTGTTCGCGCAGACCGTCATTCTGTTTAATATACTGCAGCAAAAAGCAATGGATGTTGCCTTCTGCAAACGGCGCATAGAGCACTAAATGCAGTTGCTTGCTGAGTTGAGGAGGTCAGACAGGGCTTTCGAAGAAACCTACAGCAAAGCTGCCAGTGTGACAGAAGACCCTGAATTTGGCCACAGGAGAAGGAGAAGGCAGGGTGAGCAGAGTCATACCGAGTTTTATTTTACAGATCTCTGTACGAAGCAGTGCACGACAGCATCAGAGCGCAGCTCACCCAGCGCTTCCAGCAGCTCGATCGTCTGCATTTCATGGAGCTCTTAGACTTTGAAAAATTCGACTCATTTAAGGCAGCATTCCCCACCAAGGCATTAGCAAACCTTTTCGAGACATACGGCCATTTCTTTGATGAGCCTAAATTAAAAGCACAGGTGCAGCACTACTACAGTGACGATGAGCTCCACTCCTCCAAAAAACTGTGCGAAGCCATAAGCTTCATGAAGTCCAACGGGCTAGATGAGGCGATGGCTGAGGTGTACAGACTAATGTCTCTGATCGCAACTATTGGTGCCACCTCAACAGGAGTCGAGAGGAGCTTCTCTTGCCTGAAACGTATTAAAAGTTTCACAAGAAACTCAATGGGGCAGGAGAGACTGAGGAGTTTGGCAACCATTTCTATTGAAAGGAAGATGCTGAAATGTCTCCAACAAGACCCCCAGTGTTATGAGCATGTCATTGAT
>NC_085877.1:45063599-45071099 GCF_034702125.1 Engraulis encrasicolus
CAGAGGACGCTTTTTTAAAATCAAAGCAACTTACAATCAAGGACATAATCATAGCGAACATCAATAGCAGATACAAAGTGCACAGGAAATATGCAGAACAAAAAATGCTGATGCAAAGTAGAGTCAGATTTATTTTTTTAAGCACAGGATGCACATGAAAAGATATAACAAATAAGATGAGATAGCAGAAATGATCACACAATTAGTATATCATATTTCTGCTGGACATTTCTGCCCTTTTGAAAGAACATGTCAATGTATTTTTTTGCACAATGTATTGTGGTACAGCGTTCGAGCACTTGCCCCCCAAAATGTCTGTGCACTGCACGCCACTGATACCAATGTTATAGATGCATGTTCTGCATGTGTTTGTGAGCAGGCAGGTAAACAACTCACCTGGCTGTTCAGAGAGAGTCTCCTTTCCGAGTGGAAAGGTCCTGCCTTGAAGCGGCCCACCTCCATAGTGATGGGGCCCACACAACACTGCAGGAGACACACAGAAGAGAGACACATATTGTACTACACTCAGGTGCTGCTTATACATACATGGGTATTTTGATAAACGCTTCTCTTCTCTACGCTTAGAGAAATATTTCCGTTCACACAAAGGCAAATATGCCGTTGAGAGCTGTCATAAATACGTTAAGCCTGTGCGCCGTAAGAAGAGTGCCATTCAAGTCTCCGTTTATCTCTGTTTATATACAAACGCTAACCGGAGATTTTAAAAAATCTCCACTTTTGCCGGAGTTTTCTTGAAGCTTCGTTTATAGAGGGAAAACCTTTGTTTGTTTGTAAACAAAAGGCACAACCGAAGGGGAAGGTCTGCGTATATCAAAATACCCGGGTATGTATGAACACCGCCTCAATGACAGATAAAAATTACTTAACCGCGCGAACACACCTGAGGTGACCCAGCTACAACGAATTGCTGGACAGCGTTTGTAGCAATGGAATGAAACGAGCAATGGAATGGAAGTGACAGAGTGTGCCCAAAGAAGATCAGAAGAAGCGTCATTTTGTTTCTTTTCCGGTATCCACTTTATGTCGGGTGAACGCCCCTTTAGGAGACCTTCGGTTAGGAGACCTTCGGAGTCCTGAGGTTGAGAATCAATGAAGTCCCCTTAGTGCTAAAGAGAAGAAGAAGTAGGGGACAACGCCCCCTTAGGAGACCCAACTCGAGCACACGCTTTTGCATTGAGTGGGCGTGTTTTGCCATATCTTGGTTTGATTCAGTATTTTTGGTGTGCCCCTTTAAAAGCAGACTGCAAGCATCCGGACGTTCCAATTGGCTGCGGCGGCTGTCGCTCAACATCATCACAGCTCATTGGCACGGGGGAGTGTTGTGTGCACAGCTCATTAGCACGGGGGAGTGTGGTGTGCACAATGTCAATGGTAGTTTCCCAGGCGGGCTTTCACACTTCCAATTGACCTTGAGTGGTGCAGCTAACTGTAATAAAATGTAATATGACTGACCTTGAGTAAAGCAGCAAAGTGTAATGTAATGCAATGTAATGTGATGTAATGTAATTGACCTTGAGTAGTGCGGCGACCCCCTCCTGCGTGTAATGTAATGTAATGTAATGTAATGTAATTGACCTTGAGTAGTGCAGCTAAGTGTAATGTAATGTAATGTAATTGACCTTGAGTAGGGCCTAAAAAAAATAATGTTTTGGTTCCGGTTGCCGACCGACCCTATCATTTTTTGTGCGACCCAAAATATTTCTTTTGAGTTTTTGGAATCCTCAAAAAAATATCGATGTTTTTTGGAGGGTTGTTTATATAGACAAGACACAACACGTTTCTTCATTCCCATAACTCGCCATCTCTCACTTTCTACCTGCCTGCAAGTTGCTGAATTTGCATCGCATGACTATCCACATAGGAGCAACATAAGCGCGCGCCACAAGTGCCGCCCGGCTTGATATTATAAAACCCCAAATGTCACTGCAGAGTTGCGCACCTATCGGTCACGTTGTTGGCTAATTATTAGGCTATGCTACAACATGCTAATTGGTAGTCGATGTAGCTCGTAAGTTTTTAAATAACTTGCCTCACAGCGTTCTTGCAGACTAATAGGCTACGATGTAGTTTGGGAACCTGGCGAAAATGCCTGTCAAATGATAAGTCAATCGCCTTACCTCAACACCCAACACGGACACAGCCTGACCACCCGCCTCGAAATGCAACACACAGAAAACATTATGAGTATCCACGATTTTTGAATGTATTGATATTGTCTCGTCGTATTAGAAAAGGGCTTCCATTCAGTCACGCTGCATGTTGGACGAGATGCATAACTCGTTACAGCAATTCTAAAGTAGCACTGTATCAATACCTTGTAATTGTAAAATAAGTTAATACGAGAGAAGGGAAATGTTTTGCCCAAGTTTCCCTTCATTCTTTCATTTACCACAAGGCCTTGTTAACCAAGAAGTCCGTTGGCCCGAGCCCGTTATTTTCTTGCTCTCTCTCTGCTTGTCCCTCCACCATCGCGCAGCAGCAGGGCATCTGTCACTGTCTCACTCTCCGCACCTCCTCCAAATAATGAAATAGAAATTAACGATGATGTCGCCACAAATACGACTGTTCGATGAAGACCTAGGACTACTACAGTTGCCTACAATAATGATTTAATGGCAATGACGATGTTGTGCCTCGATCACCCTTCATCAACATTCATATCGCCTCAGACGTCTACATCCTCGCGTAAAACAAAAAAGTATGTACATAGATTGTTTCCAAGCCAGAACCTTCATCCCAAGGGAAATATGGTCTACAACCGATGATGGGACGGAATTTTAAAAAAAGAAAACGGGACATAGCCTACAGGAGCTAAAATAGCAGTGTCAGGCAACTGGCAGCTGGACAGGTATTGCCAGAAACGGTAGGCTGTATGATCATATCCTCATTTCGGTGACGGAGTATCTTGGCTCATTAATACTTATTATATTTCATTGTAGCTTTAGCAGGCCACACTCCACTATCGTCCTTGGCATTGTTCAACAAAGTTTATGACGAAATCTGGCGCATATGGGGGGTTGGGTGGGTCGGACATTGAAAAAAATTTGAGAAAAAAAAATTTGAAAAAAAAAAAAAAAAATCCGACCGACCCATGACCAAACCTGACAACCAACCGGAACCAAACTCTTATTTTTCTTTTGGGCTAGTGCAGCTAAGTGATAATGTAATGTAATGTAATTGACCTTGAGTAGTGCTGCGACCCCCTCCTGCGTGTAATGTAATGTAATGTAATGTAATGTAATGTAATGTAGTGTAGTGTAATGTAATGTAATGTAATTGACCTTGAGTAGTGCGGCCACTCCCTCCTGCGTGGCGGTGCGCACGTCTTCCCCGTTGACTGAGAGGATCTGATCTCCCTGCAGCAGCCGGCCGTCCAACTCCACCAGACCGCCCCGCACGATGTCCGACACAAACACACCGGTGTCATTTCTGATAGATAGATACACACACACACACACGCACACAGACACAGACACACACAATTGTGAGTTAGTTAATAAAGTTAAAAATAGAATACCAGTAAGCATCATGAGTCTTGAGTAACCTGGGTTGAAAAAAACAAAGTAAAAACAATAGCGACCTTAAATGACCAACTTGTACTTTTTGTGATATAATTTCCCAGTCCTGTGCACACATTATTAGGCATATACGTAACCTGAAATTATCCCAAAGCTAAACCATACATTAGGAGGCACCACGAACAAGTAAACTCCAATATATATGTTTCACGATGCCCCCACGATCCTTATGCCCCACAATTTTGGGGAGGACAAGGTCTGGTCAATAGGGACATTGAGTACAGTGACTTGTCTAGAACCGTGTTTCTCAAACTGTTTCAGACTGAGGACCACTTTGTCCGCCCAAAAATGTTCAGGGACCACCTGTCGTCTGAATTGACGTTGAGGGGTGCTAATTTGACACTGCTAATTTTGATGCAGATCACTTGCTTTTTTTCACATGTACAAGCCTGTCTTATTGTGGTGAAAATATGACTGCTATGTTTAGCTTTGTAATAATATTACAAATGTAGCCTATTGCTAACTTGCCTTGGAAAATTAGAAATCTCTTCACAGACCACCTGAGCTGTGTCGCGGACCACCAGTGGTCCCCGGACCACACTTTGGGAATCTCTGGTCTACAAAGACTTTCATGTTATGTGTAGTATAATCAGAGAGAGTAGAGAGAGAGAGGTTCCATTGGCCCATTGTTTACGGGTTCTATTATTGCAAGGGGGAGGGGGGGGGGAATCCCCCTTTAGGCAGACCTAAGGACTGTTCTATTCAATGCTAGGAGCATTATGACACGCCCCTTTAGGCAGACCGGAACCTGGTCATGTTAGGTGCACATAGCAACCCATTACATTGGCATATCTCTATATACTTAAATAATCTCTGGTATAATCATGTGTTTGGCCTTACTTCATCCCAGTGACTAACTACAGGGAGTGCTCACTGCCCAGTAGTTTTCTAGAACCATCAGGAGGCCCCAGTGAACCACATGGTAAATATCTATCATAGTCAGGAGCAGAGAAGTGCCACACACCCCCCGAGTTGCATTAACAAGTTTTTAATGTTACAACGTTTCGGCCTGTCAGCCTTCTTCAGGTCACGTGTTGCCAGCACCTCTTTTTCTGGTGTGCGTCTTGCACCTCCAGTCATCAAATCTATCATAGTCAGGCAGACTTTCAGGCTATGTGTATATATACATCACGTGTTTGGATTTCATTCATCTCAATGGTCGAACCCCAGTGAACCACATGCTAAATATATCATAGTCAGCCAGACGTTCAGGCTATGTGTACATGTATACATGTATACTATACATCATGTGTTTTTGGATTGATCTCAATGGTTAAATTAGAGGGCACCACTGAACCACAGTGGGCCCCGCATGGTAAATCTATCATAGTCAGCCAGACTTCAGTCGACTCACTACTTATGACTCAATTGGTAAATCTATCATAGTCAGCCAGACTTTCAGGCTATGTGTAGTATATACATCATGTTTGGACTTAATTCATCTCAATGGCTGATCCTCAGTGGGCCTGCATGGTAAATCTATCATAGTCAGCCAGTCTTCAGCCGACTGAGTACTTATATGACTCAATTACGTATCATCTTCGGTCATTAAAGTGAGTTAAGTGGCTGACACACACAAAGCTAGCTTTTGCGCTTGCTCGCCACTCTTTCATGGAACGTTCGCTGAAAGTTCCCGCGGCTTTAACTACCAATGAACAGGCGAGAAGTACCGAACTCTGCATTCCAATTGGTTACTCGCTTACTCGCCACGCTCGAAGATCAAATATTTTCATCTCGGGATCCACCCACATCGTATCGCTTGTACAGTACTCGCCTACTCGCCTGTGAGTCTCGCTGAAACACATCGACATTCTATTGACTTAATTCGCTGAGTGAGTAACTAGTAGCGACGTGTGTGTACGGCCCTTAACATATGGCATAGTGCTTTCAGTTACAAAACACAAATTGAGCAAGTGTGTTGTAAAGTATATAGCTGAATGTGAACGAGATATGAACAAAGTAATCTGCTCTTGCAACATGCTCACAGCCGATACCACTTTTTCTCTCTCTCTCTCGCAGACCTCAGATGACGGGTGCGTTGGCGATCACACATTGGTCACTCATCCAGGAAAAAAAATGGTCGTAGTCTGAAATGATGTTAAAAGAAACTTAAACCCTCTAATACTCTAATAGGGGGCCCCTCTAAAAACTAGAGGTGCTCCGATTGCTCGGCTGCCGATCATGACCGGCCGATAATGGCCAAAAATAGCCTGATCGGTGATCGGAAAAACATGCCGATCAAAAAAACGATCGAGAGATATTAAATTCCTCACGCAACCATTTGCCTTTACACCTGGCGCTGCATGTAGGCGCTGGCTCTGCACAGCTGCAACTGCACCAAAAGAAGGCATCTTTGCTTGTCTATAACTTTTCGCCATTCCCCCCTTCATTTCCACCATTCATAACCATATCTGCATCAACAATGATCTGATTTTCCGATCCATGCGCCGTTTACCTGAGTGACAATGTAATTTGCGATTGAGTACTCGCCAGTGAGCCATGTTACGTTATAACCTGTGTAGTTGCCTTGGTCAGCACGCGACAACTTCACGTTGTCAGCACAAACATGTCAATTATTGTTTTCAAAGTTGTAATTGGCAGTCAGTCGATTAGTTTGATAGTCGCTGAAACACCAAACGGCGACAGATGTGGTTAAAACTTGAGAGAGAGATTCAGAACGGTAGTGGAGCACTGCAACTGTGGACGGTGACAGAGAGGGGAGGGGCTCTCCTCACGAGGCTGCTCATTTAAAGCGACAGGTTGTTTTTTTCTCGTATGTGGAAGACTATTTGATGTAATGTTTCAGTTTCAATTCAATCTTAAATAGTTTAGTTATTCTATGCAATAACTTATACATTGATTAATACTGTAGACTGTATTACCAACACTAGTCTGAAAGATAATAATAATAATAATAATAATAATAATAATAATAATAATAATAATAATAATAATAATAATAATAATAATAGACATGTGCAAATTAAGATTGATTGGTTTATGGGCAGAAATGGTATTCAATAAGGATAATTAATAGGCTATTAAAAAAATAGGAAATCATTTTTGTGATCGGCAATGATCGGTAATCGGCAGATAAAGATTTTTGGTGATCGGTATCGGTGATCGGACCCAAAAAATGGTGATCGGAGCACCTCTACTAAAAACCCAAACTCCATTGGTCCACACTGGCCATCCATCCGTCATAGTCATTTGGGCCCCTCTAAAAACCCAACCTCCAATGGTCCACATAGTCCATCCATCATAGTCATTTGGAAAACACAGGGCCTCCGTTCTTCACATGTCCAGCGGAGACTTCTCAACATACATCATCTTGTTAATGAGTCTCCTGACAGTGTGTGTGTGTGTGTGTGTGTGTGTGTGTGTGTGTGTGTGTGTGTGTGTGTGTGTGTGTGTGTGTGTGTGTGTGTGTGTGTGTTTATATACTTGACAGGGTAGCATTTGGAAAATGAGTAGTTTGCATTCCTAAAGCGGTTTTGAGAAGTGGACATGCACACACACACACACAGACACACAGACACACACACTTTTCTTCTTTTCTCTCAGATGGTGAAGTGAAGACGGTTGCCTTTGGTAACCTCAGTGACTCACGTTACTGGCCAGCCAGCTCTCTAGTGTGTTGCACACACACACACACACGCACACGCACACACACACTCACACATACACACACACACATACACACACTGGCCAACTCCCTGGTGTTTGAATGTGATCTAGTCTGACTTGCGTAAAGTCCTAGTGTGTATGACAGTGTTTTCGAGTGTGTGTGTGTGTGTGTGTGTGTGTGTGTGTGTGTGTGTGTGTGTGTGTGTGTGTGTGTGTGTGTGTGTGTGTGTGTGTGTGTGTGTGCGTGCGTGCGTGTGTGTGTCCACGTCTGTAT
>NC_085877.1:45073599-45076099 GCF_034702125.1 Engraulis encrasicolus
ACATCGGCGAATGTCCGAGGACATCGGCGCCAGTGTGCGTGGTTCTATTGAAAACAATGGGATCGAATTTTAGCTGAGCAGTGCTCAGCACTTTGTCGGAGCCGGTGTGCGGAAGCCCTAAGTTAACTTATATAATATTTGAAGAGCTCTTTTCCAAAACGCTATATACACCATTTTTGACTTTTTGCATTTTAATATTGGAATTGACGGTTAAGTAGTCCTATAATCTATGTGTGAATTCTTGCCATTCAAATGTTTTGGGAACATACTTTTTAAACCTCTATAAAATTAATTTTGCAATGCAATTCAATGGAATGACCAATACAAAAATGTCAATTTCCCAACATTCTATAAAATGGATATATCTCATTTTGGAAAAGAGCTCTTCATATATAATATTTACCTGGTGGAAGGTAAGAACATGGTTAGGTGATAAGCCAGGCTTAGTTAACCTACAGGAAGAGGTATACCTACTAATAGATATACAGGGGTTGGACAAAATAACTGAGACACCTGTCATTTTAGTGTCATTTAGTTCCTCTTGCGTCCACAGCTAATCCTGTTGGATGTGGTTCATCCTTCTTGGTGGTATGCAGACATTACCTTGGATACTGTGGCTCTTGATACATCACAAAGACTTGCTGTCTCGGTCAAAGATGCAACAGTTACACACGTACCAAGAATTTCTCCTTTTTGAACTCTGACATGTCACCCATAATGTTGTGTGCATTGCAAAACTTTGAGCAAAACTGTGCTCTTACTGCTAATTGAACCTTCACACTTCACTTTACTCATTAATGAAAATTGGCCAACAGGCTGGTCCACTTCAGCCATGAAACTTCCAACACTAAAATGACAGGTGTCTCAGTTATTTTGTCCAACCCCTGTACCTGTGGGTATGGGCTGTAACAATAATAGAGTCGTGATACTGTATAGCAGGGGTATTCAATTAAATGTCAACGAGGGCCAGTTTTTCAAATTCTTCCCAGTAAAGGGGCCGAACTATACGTATGTATTATGGTTGCCGACTGTCAATGAAAAAAATATGGGAGACTTCATCGAAGTGGGGGTTTTGGGGGTCCTCCCCCAGAAAGTTGTGCATTTCTTAGATGTAATCTCCTGCATTTTAACTTCCCGTGTCCCGTTTCAGCTTGATACGGAACTCATATTTTATCTCTAAATTCCAAAAAATGATTCTGTATTTCAAGGGGCTTGTGGGGGGCCAGAGCCTTGCTGTCCAAGGGCCGCATCTGGCCCCAGGGCCGCCATTTGAATAGCCCTGCTGTATATAAGAAAGAAAAAGAAAGTGAAAGCCCATTGGGAAACTCCAACTCCCATTGTCATTGTGACACAGCACTCCACAGCACACAAGTGAACACTGCACACTGCACACAACGAAATTGCATTTATGCCTCACCCGTGCAAGGGGGTAGCCCTCAGTGGCGCCCCATGGGGAGCAGTGCGGTGGGACGGTACCATGCTCAGGGTACCTCAGTCATAGAGGAGGATGGGGGAGAGCACTGGTTGATTACTCCCCCCACCAACCTGGCGGGTCGGGAGTCGAACCGGCAACCTCTGGGATGCAAGTCTGACGCCCTAACCGCTCACCCATGACTACCCAAATATATATACGTAGTCTTCCGGTATAGTCTTGCAGTACCTTCTGCCTACGATGCTGAGCACCAGGCCTTGCTCCGGCTTCTTCTGCAGTATTGTAATGTAATGTAATGTAGTGTAATGTAATGTAATGTAATGTAATATAATATAATATAATGTAATGTAATGTCATGTAATGTAATGTAATGTAATGTAGTGTAATATATGTAATATAATATAATGTTCCGGTACCTCCTGCCCACGATGCAGTATTGTAATGTAATGTAATGTAATGTAATGTAATGTAATGTAATGTAATGTAGTGTAATGTAATGTAATGTAATAGATGCAATATATGTAACATAATATAATGTTCCGGTACCTATTGTAATGTAGTGTAATAGATGTAATATTGTATTGTAATGTAGTGTAATGTAGTGTAATATATGTAATATAATATAATGTTCCGGTACCTTCTGCAGTATTGTAATGTAATGTAATGTAGTGTAATGTAATATAATATAATGTAATGTAGTGTAATGTAATGTAGTGTAATAGATGCAATATATGTAACATAATATAATGTTCCGGTACCTATTGTAATGTAGTGTAATATATGTAATATTGTAATGTAATGTAATGTAATGTAGTGTAATGTATGTAATATAATATAATGTCTCGGTACCTCCTGCCCACGATGCTGTATTGTAATGTAGTGTAATGTAGTGTAATATATGTAATATTGTAATGTAATGTAATAATGTAGTGTAATATATGTAATATAATATAATGTTCCGGTACCTCCTGCCTACGATGCTAAGCCCCAGGCCTTGTCCCGGCTTCTTCTGCAGTATTGTAATGTAATGTAATGTAATGTAGTGTAATGTATGTAATAGTGTAATGT
>NC_085877.1:45101099-45103599 GCF_034702125.1 Engraulis encrasicolus
ATGAAAAAAGAGATGAGAGGAGTGGAGAGGAGAGGAAAAAAGAGAGGAGAGGAGAGGAGAGGAGAAGAGAGAGGGAGAGGAGAGGAGAGGAGAGGAGAGGAGAAGAGGAGAGGAGAGGAGGGGAGAGGAGAGGAGAGGAGAGGAAAAGAGTAGAGGAGAGGAGATGAGAGGAAAAGAAGAGAGGAGAGGAGAGGAGAGGAAAAGAAGAGAGCAGAGGAGAGAGGAGATGAGAGGAGAGTGAAGAAAGGAGAGGAGAGGAGAGGAGAGGAGAGGAGAGGGAAGAGAGGAAAGGAGGGAGATTAGAGGGGGAGAAGATGAGGAGAGGACGAGGGGGAGAGGAGAGAAGGGAGAGGAGAGGAGAGTAGAAGAGAGGAGAGGAGAGGAGAGGGAAGAGAAGAGAAGAGGAAAGGAAGGAAGAGAGGAGAGAAGAGGAGAGGAGAGTGAAGAAAAGGAGGAGAGAGGAGAGGAGAGGAGAGTGGGAAAGGAGGGGAGAGGGATGAGAGGAAAAGAGGAGAGGAGAGAGGAAAAAAAGAAAAGAGAGGAGAGGAAGAGGAAAAGAGGAGAGGAAAGAGGAGAGGAGAGAGGGAAGAGGAGAAGAGGAGGGGAGAGGAGAGGAGAGGAGAGGAAAAGAGTAGAGGAGAGGAGATGAGAGGAAAAGAAGAGAGGAGAGGAGAGGAGAGGAAAAGAAGAGAGCAGAGGAGAGGAGATGAGAGGAGAGTGAAGAGAGGAGAGGAAAGGAGAGGAGAGGAAAAGAGGAGAGGAGATGAGAGGAGATGAGAGGAGAGTGAAGAGAGGAGAGTGAAGAGAGGAGAGGAGAGGAGAGGAGAGGAGAGGAGAGGAGAGGAGAGGAAAAGAGGAGAGGAGAGGAGAGAAGGTGAGAGGAAAAGAGGAGAGGAGAGGAGATGAGAGGAAAAGATGAGAGGAGAGGAGAGGAGAGGAGAGGAAAAGAGGATAGGATAGGAGATGAGAGGAAAAGATGAGAGGAGAGGAGAGGAGAGGAGAGGAAAAGAGGATAGGATAGGAGATGACACACAGAGAGAGAGAGAGAGAGAGAGAGAGAGAGAGAGAGAGAGAGAGAGAGAGAGAGGAGGGTGTATGAGAGGGGGAGAGAGGAGAGAGAGGGGAGAGAGAGAGAGGAGAGGAGTGAGAGGAGAGCCGAGAGAGAGAGAGAGATGTGGTTAGTTACCTCAGTGGGGGGTTCCAGAGTGTCTCCAAACTCCTTGACGGGTCCCACTGCCATCTGGTTCAAGGCATCAGTGTTCCTGTCAGCCAAACACACACACAGAGAGACAACCACACTGTCAATGAGTGCGTATACATGCAGTTGAGTATCCCGAATATGATCAGGATATTAAGTATCCCGAATTTGCGTTTGAGCATATAAGTACCTCAGTATCCAAACACACACAGAGAGAAACAACCACACTGTCAATGAGTGCGTATACATGCAGTTGAGTATCCCGAATATGATCAGGATATTAACCCTCTGAGGTCTAAGGCCTTTCAAAGGCTTTTAGGCTGCTTGCACCACCCTGACATTTTCAAGTATTTTCAACTAACAGCAAGCATCTATGCAAAAGTGGAATATATGGTTGTATTCTGAAGAGCCTGACAATAAATAAGCTGAAAGAAAATTGGATGTCATACAAACATGTTTTATTTAAATTGAGTATAAACACAACTGTACAAAAAAAAAACGGTTTCAGAGGTCTTCAAAAAGTGCAAGAAAACACACAATAAATATATCTAGCCAAGACTTTTGTAAACAAATGTGTTGGCTGCATAAAAGTAAAAAGGGCATTTAGAAATGTTTTGTTGTTTTCATACAAAATGCAAAAAAGAAACACTATGTCAGGCCACTGCCTGTCTCATTTGAATACTAATGAGATAGGTGTGAAAAAACCTCTAATGGCCCACCCCCCCCCTGTCACTCTCCATGTGCTCTGATAGCACACACCCCTGTCACTCTTTGTCCTGTGGCCAAGTGAGCAGCATGGCTGTGTTTACCCTAGCTGAAAGGGGCGTGTTGTCACCTCTGAATAGCCACTCAAGCACCGGTACTTTACATGTGAATAGCTATAGGTGTGGCTGCTACAGGCAGAGAGTACAGAATATGCGAAGATTTATTTTCACTATATATATTCATTCATATTATGACTATATATATTCAGCTATATAATTTATTTAATATATATATATATTTGAAATCTGGAAGGTCTGAGGTTTCTAATGGTGTAACTTATATGTTTCAATGACAAAAACTCACAGAGTTACAGATTTGTTTTTGGAGACATGTCAAATTGCCCTCTCAAGGGCAATTAGACCTCTGTGTGTTAAGTATCCCGAATTTGCGTTTGAGCATATAAACACGTCAGTATCCCGAATAAGCTCTTTTTCGGGATATTGAGAAATCGGGATATGCTAGGTGGAGTATTCCGACAGAAGCCGGGATACTGCCGCATGTAAACACCTTATCCCGGATACAGGGGCTTCCCATGGA
>NC_085877.1:45116099-45118599 GCF_034702125.1 Engraulis encrasicolus
ATTCTGACGCTGGCCATGCAATTTTGTCGCAGAATTTGCCTTTCGGTGGGGGAGGGCCTCAAGCAACCTTGAAGCCTAGGGGCCCCAGCCCGTCTTAACCCGGCCCTGGTTATGATGGCTGCGAGCGGTGAGGCTCCTGTTCTGTCTGATCCCCTCATGAGCAACCAAGCCTTAGAGATGGCTGTGTGTGTGTGTGCGTGTGCACACACACACACACACACACACACACACACACACACACACACACACACACACCCAAGCGTTATATGACTCAGTAACATGGTGCAGGCCCAAAGGGGGTATCAGCCAAGAATGTAGATTACTGACTGTGGGACTACACAGCACTGCACTGACTGGCTACTTTGTGTTCACACACAAAATGAAAAAAAGTTGTGGATGTTACGTAACACTTTAGTTTATGTCATGGTTTCGTGCTTTGTAATAACATGACATATTATGTATGTGCTTACAGTCTCAGATTCCTAACATTAACCCTCTAAGTCCTAACACTGCTCCTGAGGTATAGTGAAAGAACACAAGACTTCACGTTATCATGCTGTTGCATAGGTGAAAAGTACCTAACTGATTTTATTATTTATTTTTATTTTCATTTATATATTTATTTTATTTATTATTTTAAAATATTTACAACAAATTGCTGCCCTAACCTTGTAATAGAGGAGACCAATGGGTTTGGGAATGAATGGAAAGCAGAATACATTGGGCTCCTCTATTAGAAGGTTTACAGTACTGTCGTGGTAGCCTACAGTAATGTACTGTATAGGGCTGGGTATTGCAGCAATGTTCCTGTATCGATTCGATTTCGATTCTTAGGGCTTTGAATCGATTAATCACGATTCAATTAGATTCGATTCGATTCGATTCACTCCGAATCGATTCAATCTGTGCCCTTCTTGGTGCAAGGATTTCCCCCAAAAGATGCTGTTGCCTATTTTTATATAAAAATGTCAAAGGGCTGTGGCTTGACAATGTTAACAGATTGAATTTGTAATAAGTATTCCTAGACCTAATTGACTAATACCTACTGGGTATTTTCCATAGACCTAAATGAAACAAAAAGAACTAAAAGAAAAAGAACCAAAAAAATCGATCTTGTGCCCTGTGAATCGATTATGTGATTTGATTGATTATCGATTAAAGTGATTATTTTACCCAGCCATAGTACTGTAATCAATGCTCTTGGAGATACCCTTGTATAAATAAACAGGGCCACACTTTATGAGTATCTGATTCAAAAACAGCTGGACAAGAGAATGGAGGGAGTTTTGAGGGTATGGGGGGGGGGGGGGGTGGTAATGTTAGTTATAGGGTCCCATGTATGCCTCGGCAGGGCAAACAACCTCTCACTCACACACAAAGTAAGTGGTGGTGGTGGTTGTGGTGGTGGGGGTGGCTCAGGTGGTAGAGGAGAAGGTTGCTGGTTCGAGCCCCACTCTGTCTGATCCCATTGATGCGTCCTTGAGCAAGACACTTAACCCCAAGTTGAATGTGAGTCATATACAGGTCATGTGAAGCACTTTGAGTGCTCGAAGGAGTGGAGTTGTAGTCACCATTTAAACCTCCCTCACTCCCGTCACCTAGCGTGGAGAGGTGTGGGCCCGGTTTTGTAATGACCTTGTCTACATTTTGTGTCCGCCCGCAGTGCTTTAGGTCACCTGCAGGTGGTGCCAATGTTAGACGGTCCCATGTATGCCTAGGCAGGGCAAACAACCTCTCACTCACACAAAATCATCGGTAATGGTGGTGGTGGTGGAGTATTTAAGCAAACCAGAAGGTTGTAGGTTCGAGCCCCCTTGTGCCTGACCCCATCGATGTGTCCTTGAGCAAGACACTTGACCCCAAGGTGAATGTGAGGCATACAATGTAAAGCAAGCACTTTCAGTGCTCAAAGGAGTGGAAAGGCACTATACAAATGCCGTCCATTTACCATCCACCATTTTAAATCTCCCTCCTTTCATGAGAAGATCAAATTTGGCAATAGGCAGCACAGCTTCAATGAGCAGCATGGTTAATAGGCAATACCTACTCTGGCCACCATCCTACACACAGTGCACCATTAAGACCACCTTAACTCCCTAACCATTAGGCAGGGGCGCCGCTAAAAATGTTGGGCCCCATGAAAGATGCAAATGTTGGGCCCCCAAAATGACAAATTATGTTATCGGCATCCTTCCAGGGGCCCTGTCAGTGCTGCCGGGCCCTTAGAATATGTACCACCTTACCCCCCCACGCGGCACCCACGCATTAGGTCACTGCTGCTATATTCCTCTTTAGCCCCCCTCCCAAGGCATACAGTGCGAGGAGGAGGAGGAGAGGAATGAGGAAGGGGTGGGATTTGAAATGGGATGGAGGTGGGATGGAGGTGGGATGGGGGGGTGATAGCAGCACACGTGTGCACACACAAACCTTGAACGGTGTGGGAGTGAAAGGGTTAGTTGGGGAGAGACGAAGGAAAAGTCTAGAACGACTCTCCACCCCC
>NC_085877.1:45128599-45141099 GCF_034702125.1 Engraulis encrasicolus
AGTGGTCAAGTTCATACAGATGAAGGGTAAACAGGAGGAGTTTAGACAGGGAAATATAGATATTAACTTGTCTAGAGAAGGAAAAATAATTTAGTTGCTGTGATTAAAATGGAGCCTGTGGGTGCTGCTGCACCAGAGGGGAGTGTGTCGGGTGAAAAGTGCCTGTAAATGAGGCTAGGGTGTGCCAGTGAACAGGTTATGGCAGATGAGAGGTAAATAGGTGGGGCTGAGACAGGTAAATGTAGACATTAACATTGCCTTGTCTAGAGAAGGAACATGTATGGTTACCTTGCTGAGTTAATGTAAAATAGTAAGTTGAGAAGGATAGAGGCATGATGGGTGAGGTAGATATGGTTACCTTGCTGAGATAATGTAAGATAGTAAAATTGAGTTAAGAGCAGGATAGAGTCATGATTAGGGTTATGGGTGAGGTAGGCATGGTTACCATGGTTACGGGTGTGGGTGAGGTGAGGTATGGTTACCATGGTTACGGGTGTGGGTGAGGTGGGTTATGGTTACCATGGTTACAGGTGTGGGTGAGGTGAGGTATGGTTACCTTGCGTGGAGAAGGCGAGCAGTCGAAAGCGATGGTGTATTTCTCAATAATGGGAGAGGACTCAGGCTCAGGCTGAGTGATGCATGCATGCAGTGGAGGACAAGAAGAAGAGAGGAGGAAGACATGAAGAAGAAGAAGAAGAGGAAGAAGAAGAAGAAGAAGAAGAAGAAGAAGAAGAAGAAGAAGAAGAAGAAGAAGAAGAAGAAGAAGAAGAAGAAGTGGAAGACGAAGAGGAGAGGAGGAAGACATTAATAATAATAAGAAGGAGGTGAATAAGATGATGAGGAGAGTAGGAAGACAAAAAGAGGAAAAGAAGAAGAAGAAGAAGAAGAAGAAGAAGAAGAAGAAGAAGAAGAAGAAGAAGAAGAAGAAGAAGAAGAGGAAGAAGAAGAAGTGGAAGACGAAGAGGAGAGGAGGAAGACATGAATAAGAAGAAGAAGAAGGAAAATAAGATGATGAGGAGAGTAGGAAGACAAAAAGAGGAAAAGAAGAAGAAGAAGAAGAAGAAGAAGAAGAAGAAGAAGAAGAAGAAGAAAAAGAAAAAGACGAAGAGGAGAAAGAAGAAGAAGAAGAAAGAAGGTAGAGGTTGGGGGAAGCGTCATGCATTTAGAGGTCAGAGGTGAGATCAGTGACCAACATTCTAAGCCATGCAATACAGTGTAAACATGCTGCCCCACAAAAGCAACGTACAGTATATATTTTGCCAAAATTGAATTTAGGCTTCATTACACGTTCTTTATCGTGTGTCAAAGCCTTATGGCCACATGTGTAATATTGATATGTCATATTTGCATTGCTACGTCATATTCTCAGTTTCAGTGTTAGTGGTGTACGTAGTTACTGCACTTTGTGGGGCAGAATGCACAAGGCAAAAGAAAGCAACATGACACAGTGGAATAGCAGTGTGAGGATGAAGTGCAGGACGCTACATATTGTATCTCTGTATGTTTGTATGCGTCTGTATATTTCAGCGTGTTTTTCTGTCGCTAAAAGCTAAAAGCTAAAAGCTAAAAGTGTCTGCTGAATGTATTGCAATGCAATGTTGAAACTTTTATGTTTCGTTCTATAAACTGGTGACAACATTACCTCTGAATATTGAAAGAAAATATTGTAATTTAGAGCATTTCAGTCAAACTAACACAAACACAAGATGCAACGTTTTCACATTTAAAAAAAAAGAGTGCAAGCATACCCGTGGTCGATGGACGATGCTCTGCACCAGGAAGAGAACTGGGTTGCCAGCGTTGCGGATAGCCTCCACTGCCTGCTCGTGGCTCGCGTCCCTCAGGTCAACCCCATCCACCTGGCAACACAGATCACATCACAGCAGGTCAGCAGATCACATTGAAATACATTGGATTGGACAATTTTGTTCATTTGTTTATTTGTTGGATCCCCATTAGCTGTGGCAATGCCACAGCTATTCTTCCTGTGGTTCTTTTCTTCAATAAAATCAGTTCATAGTGTTAAAAATTACATCTGAAGATCATACAGAAAACAATACAATAACATATTACAATTACAATAGGCTATAAGCAAAATACATTCAAATTACACAATTTAATACAGCCTGCTAATAAATATAAATGTATCAATATAAACATCTACCCTTTTAAAAATAACTCTTTCCTAAAAATATCTTGACTTGTTTTTTAAAACGAGCTTTAGAACTAATTTGTGTGATAAAAGTTGGCATACTGTTCCATGCAGTGATACCTCTGTATCCCACTGTTCTTTGAGTGACAACATAGCATAGGAAAACTAGCACATTCATATAAAAATATATAAAGTTGCTGCAATGTTCAATGGGTGTAAGCAACATTAGGATCACTGTCACATCAGATCAAAACAGTTCAGTTCAGTTTACTTCCTGTAGGTTAACTATTTTTGCCGTTTAGGAGAAAGATGTGTGTCCTTACATATACAGAATAAGATACAAGACACATGACACATAAACATTTAAGGTTTTTATCTGTTTTTATATATTTATTTATTGTTTATTTTCTTTCTTCTATATCCCTGTTTTGGAGCACTTGTCTGCTTGTCATGTTCTTTTTGTGTTTTGCTGCTGTGCTTTGTCACTGTCAGTAGTATTGTGCTGTTTGTTGTGTGACAGTACTGTGTCGTCTCGCATCGTACCTCATGTAGCAGGATGACCGGCGATGGAGTGGACGAGAGACAGGTTTTCTTCCCAAAAGGAAAAGCTTTTCTTTTTATTTTTCTTCTTTTTAGATTTTTTTTAAAAGTATGAATATATACAGTGCATCCAAAACAGCAAAAACAAAGATGACAAAATCTCGAAACAAAAATAGGCAAGAGTGCCAGACTATATCTGTCAAAGATTTTGGATCAGTACTTAAGAGCAGAGCAATGCCACAACCTGCTCCTACGATGCTTTTGCAACTTTTACCTGCAACCAAATCTACCTTCGGATACAAATCAAGTTACCTTAACTTACCCTACATATCCTGGCCATATAATTATAATATCATGAAAAAGTTGATTTATTTCCATAATTCCATCAATAATGTTTAACTTGCATGGATTGTATAGATGCATTGCCCACATTTTGAACTATTCCAATCATTCATTTGTCTATTTTTGTTTTACATATTTTGGCCTTCCAAAGCTCCAGCTCCAACAAAATACAAATTGAGGAATTCACATTATTTGAATATTGCTGCAGCGACCTGACCTAGGTCAGGACTCATTTATCTCCCCCTGGAGGACACGCAATATCTGGATTCTCTGCCTCCCTACCAATCACCCATGCCATGGGCACCTGGAGTGCGTTGCAATATGCGAACTTGCCTCCTCCACTTGCCTCCTCCACTTGCTTGTCTCCTCGTACCAGGAAGTAATATGTCATGATGACATCACTGACAACAGCATTATATTTCAATATCTTTTTCAATATGAAAAATAGACCCTCAAAAGTTGTTGTGGCTAGGCTGACAGCTATGAAACTTTATTGTCTTCTCCACGGAGGAGGGGTCAGAAGGCGGGGCGAGGAAACAAGCACAAGTGGAGGAGGCAAGGTCGCATATTGGAATGCACTCCTGGAGTTGTTTTTCACTTGCTGAGGGCCGGTGCAAGGCCGTCCCTAGGAGCGGCTGAGTTATGGCTGACAAGAGGGGATAAGCTACCCAGTGGCCCCCCTCCCCCAACAGGGTTCATACACTTTTTCACCAATTTTTTTCCATGACTTTTCCATGACTTTTCCAAAACCTTTTTCTGAATTTCCAGGACCGAAAAACCAATGACCAATCGCGCGCGGGGGGTGGGGGTGGGGGCGTATTAGGCTATATTACAGGCTATATTACGTAGCCTATATTATAAATATGTAATTAGTGTATATATTTATACTATAGATTATGGCATATTATATTATATATTACATAGCCTATATTACAAATATGTAAACAATAAACATATTCATACTATAGGTTATCTTTTACTACAAGCAACCATTATACTTCATGTTGTATTACATTAATTCTGCTATTATTCACCAATGTTATATAATTCGCTTGTCTAATGTACAGTCAGAAATGAAAATGAATAGGCCTAGGCCAGCCTATAGCAAATTAGGTCGTGAAATCATCATGAAGACACATTTGAATCAACATGCTCTCTATGGAGATGGATAAATGCTCATCCTGCCCAAGTAAGAAATCATAGGCCTGCCTACTACACCTGCCTAAGCACAACAGTCCAAAACTCCTGTAAGAATGATAATGTTGTCATTTGTTGTGGTCGTTGCTGGAGCAAAAAAAAAGAGAGAGACTGCACTGTTCGTGGCATAGTTCTAGTCTGACGCCCACTCAAGGAGATGCTAGGGTGAGTTTCATTTTGTGTTACAACGATCTGACCGATTTGAAAACAAAGCCACAGATGACTTTTTCAAACTCTAGTCACGCTGCCGTTTATACCGTATTTCAAAACAGGCGCGTCATGCAGACATTGGTAATCGTTTGGCTCGCGGTCAGCTGCACATAGACTACTGTACGGATTTCATGTAATCTTTCAGCACACTGGACAAGTTCACTCGCAGGCAGCAGGTGCGTTGCTTATCAATATAAAAATCTCGGGGCTTACCGAAAGCATGGTTCGCTTGGTGCCCTATCTGGCAAATTAAACCAAGACCAAACAGGTCTTAGGATTGTATTCCTTTTGGCATTAGCTACGTTTCAGTGGAACCGCTAAATATTTTAAAACGCGTATAACTGCTAACCTGTAGCTGAGGAGGTAACTGCCTGCTGTATCTTGCCCTTCAGGTGGCTAACAAGTGCCGCTGCTTCGCCCATATCGGACGGACACATCACAACTTTCGTCCTCTCCAGCCATTGTTGATCATCTTTTCATAAAGTTAAGCCGCGCATTGTTGAAGTAACACTTCGCAGCATGCTGTAATATCGTACAGAACCACATTTCTTTTCTAGGATTAGAGCTATGATCACCTCTCACCACCACGCACACACTACATCTAGCTCGCGCGTTACGAGGCGGGTTGCCAGGTGTGACTGATTTCTAGCGCCAAAAACGCTTGAAACCCGCCTGGAGCCATTACAACATGCGTTATTTGAAACCCACTCAATTTGGCAACACATGGTTAGGCAGACGCAGCCTGCACTAGACAACATTTCCACGAGAACTCGGACATTTAGATTTTATTACGCCGTGGCATCAACTTCATAAAGATAATTGATGAAACACTGGATGGATTTCCATGACTTTTCCAAAACTTTTGACCAAAAATACGTTTTCCATAACTTTTCCAGGCCTGGAAATTTGAATTTTCAAATTCCATAACTTTTCCAGGTTTTTCATGACCGTACGAACCCTGCCCCAACCTTCAACGGCTCCTCTGTCCTAACCAGAGATTCTTTAAGTATATAGAGATATGCCAACATAATAGGTTTCTATGGGCACCTAATGTGACCAGGTTCCGGTCTGCCTAAAGGGGCGTGTCATAATGCTCCTAGCATTGAATAGAACAGTCCTCAGGTCTGCCTAAGTCTGCCTAAAGGGGGATTCCCCCCCCCCAATAATAGAACCAGGAAACAATGGGCCAATGGAACCTCTCTCTCTCTACTCTCTCTGGTCCTAACGGCAACCCCAATCCCCCTTCCCCCATACAGATCAGTTCAGATTAGGGATGCACAGATACCGATACTGGTATCGGTACCGGCACCCGATACTGCTCATTATACTCGTACTCGTCAAGCACTTGCCGATACCAGGAACGATACTGCTATTACACAAAACAATGCAAAATCTTGTCACGTTCTGTGGACTTGAAAGCATAATGGAAAAAAAGTGCCACCTCACACATTTACTAACATTTAAATCTAACCGCAACCCCAACCCCCTTCCCCCATACAGATCAGTTCAGATCACAATGCAATACACTGGATTGGACAAAAAAGGGGTGCACCTTGCCTCGAGTGTTTTTTATTTGTGCACAGACGCGTTTCGACTTGTGCCTTCTTCAGTGTGCAACACTCAAGTCAAGTGTTTTGTTTGGTAAACTTTTTTCCCTTTTAAAGTTTCAGATTAGATTACGTATATTGGATTCGCAACCACAGACACACCAACATGACATACACATTGTGCAGAGGTGGAAAGTAACTAATTACTTTACTCGCGTTACTGTAATTGAGTAGCTTTTTTGTGTACTTGTACTTTTTAAACTACTTTTTAAAATTTGTAATTTTACTTTTACTTAAGTACATTTTCTTTCGAGTAATGTACTTCGGTACATTTTACAGCACAAGCGTTACTGAGTAAAAAAAAAACAAAAAGCCTCTAGAATTCTAGCCTAGTTTATAAAGAGTTGGCGCGTGCGACCTGTCTCTCACTCAAACGATGATGGCTGACATGGAGGCTGACGATGGAGATTCACTTAACTCAGAGGAGGTCAACATTAGCTGTTCTTACTCTAACCCAGTGCACCCCTTGCACATCTAGAGGCAGAAAACGCTGATTGTTAAAAAGTAACTTTTTACTTTTACTCAAAGTACATTTAAAATTATTTACTTTTTACTTTTACTTGAGTAGATTTTTTGACTGGTAAATTTACTCGTACTTGAGTACATTTTCAACAGAGAAACAGTACTTGTACTTGAGTACAGTATTTTAGTACTCTTTCCACCTCTGACATTGTGTAAATGAATACGAAAACCCATGAACAGACAGAAATGCGCACCACAGAGAGTGTGCTTTCTTGTCTCGTAGGTAAGTTCAGAAGTCGTTGAAATCCGTTGATGAGAGTTGGTAAAGCCCGCCGCTGTAGTTGTATAACAGGCTGGAGGATGTTGTCCGTCAGCCACGTTACAGTGGAAATAAACACGGAGCAGTTGTTACTGACTGTTCCGTTCATTGTCCACAGCTGTCGAAGGTGATCAATTCTGTTGTGTCCATTTGCTAGGATGTTGGCACTGACTACTGAATGGGTTAATTTACTAGCTGCCAGCTTTTCCCTCAGTTTGACACCCGCACGCTTGCCTCTCTTCGTTTTCCACGGACATCGCTGCCTTCCAGCCTGAGTGGTAGCAACAGGCCGAGGGCATAGCAGTCCCAGCTCTTCCAGCGTATCTGTTATATTAACATCCAAAACACTGCAGAATTTGCTATTACGAATCTCCAACAGTTCGTGTCGACTGTACACATGTTCTGACACGGACCGATACGGAAGACAATCGGCCAAACACATTTTGTAAGTACAACACATTGCACGATTGTGAGTGCAAGAGGCCTCTGTAGGTGAGTACGGAGGGGTGGCAACACACCGGCATAACAGTCCCATCTCTTCCAATGTTTCTGTTTCCATGTCGAGAACATTGCACATTTTACCATTCCGAATCTTTAGCAGCACCTGTCGGCTGTACTTGTGTTTTGGCGTCGACCGACCAGAAAACATTTTAAAAGACCAAAACACACACCCCGAAAAATGGGAGGGGGAAAAAAGGAAAACCGGATATATACAGTATAAAATGGTATATCTTCTTGTAAGCAACAAAAAATCCGTGAGGCAGATCAGGCTCGATTCTCTAAACAGCTCCAGCTCTGCATCCATGAAAGCAAAACAGTTCCTTAGGGATGTCCCCGTGCACTGCTCCTCTGGACACCTTGCGTAGCGCGTAGAGCTGTGCCCTTGTGTAAACAAGTTTACTGTTGCCAGAATATTGCAAAGAGTTATCCGTATTCATGGGATAGTAGTAACATAGAGATGAAACGAGGAAACGACTTGATATGAGTGCAGAGTTCAAAGAGAGGTTCTCCAAAAGATGTAAAAGTTAGCCAAGTTGTTCAGTGTCAGCAGCAGCTACAGCTGCAAGACTAAGCTTTGAGAAGTGACCTTGCCCGGAGAATGAAGATAAAGTTGTTTGACAAAGAATTCAACCCCCTCCCCTTTCTCTCCCTCCCTCTCCCTCTCTCTCTCTCTCTCTCTCTCTCTCTCTTCTTCAAACACTAAAATGATCTTTCCTTCACAGTCACATACCTCGGTCACACCTGTTGTTTATGTTCATCATTTCTCTTCTCCTCCCTTCTTTTTTTCTAGAAAGTTGTTTGTCAAGTCTGAGGTCATATTCACATAACATTCTGTGTGAAAGCACAGTCTTAATCTTGGCCCTGCCACACTGACAGTGAAGTGACCGGACTATCTATGCGTTTACATGAGGCACTTAAGTCCGATTTAACTCACCTTAAATCTTATTAAAACTTAATTCCGCTCTAAAAATATCATGTAAACACTTACCGAACAGGATTTAAGTTTATTCTGATTTAAACTTAAGTCCGATTAAAGTGGGTGGTTTATTCCTCTTTTAAATCCGATTAAACACGTTCCTCTGTCATGTAACCTTTTATTCAGAATTACAATAAATACAGTCGTTCCACGCATGCTCGTTGGCCACACGATGGCGCCAAGAGCCATTGCTACATGCTACACGGATCCATTGACTTTCACTAGCTTAGTGACATGCTCCCTCTTTTAACTTGTCTTAAAACAAGACAACGGCTTACATGAAAAATAAGACACTTTACCACCTGTATAAACCCTGGCCAACGATTTTAACTGTATTAAGCCCCAAAACAGTGGCATACCCCTTTAACATTTTAGACACAGAGCTACTACTGTACACGCCATTGCTGCCACTCTCGCAAACGCCGGAGTGTGTCTTACATGTATTTCATGTCTCCTCTTCTGTATTAGAGATTAAGTGCTCACAGAGTTCACAGAGAGTTTCTCCCCAAAACATTTGTGTCTTAATTAAAAAGTGAGCAGAGTAAAGTTGTTTTCCGTGGCAGCTGCAGCAACTACAGCGACCGGCAGCTAAGCTTTGGGCTGTGTAGTGGCCTTGCTCAAGCAAAGAGGATAACACTCCTTCTACAAAGAATTTAAACTCCCTCTCTCTCTATCTATCTCTCTCTCTCACTCTCTATCTCTCTCTCTGAATACCCCCCTCTCTCTCTCTGAATACCTCTCTCTCTCTCTCTCTCTCTCTCTCTCTGAATACCTATCCCCTTCCCCTCTCTCTCTCTCTCTCCCTCCCTCTCTCTCGTCTCTCTCTCTGAATACCTTTCTCTCCCTCCCTCTCTCTATATGCCTCTCTTTCTCTCTCCCTCTCATCTCCTCTCTCTTCCTTTCCTTACTACACCCACGCATTCTCACACATTCCACACTCTCTCCTTTTTATCCACTCTCCCTCTCTCCCTCTCTCCCTCATTTTCTTCTCTCTTCTCTTCTCTTCCCTTAACCACTCCGCTCCCCCTATCTTAAATTTGTCCTTGATTGTAGCCCAGAGCAAGCCTACTCCTCAGCACTCCTGCTCCACACTAATTGCAATGACTGTGCAGTTTTTAACCACCGTTGCTGTTAGTAACAAAAACACAGAGAGACTGGCCAGCCCATAATATTCACCAGCCTAATTATCAGGCACACAAAAACAGAAATAGAGGCAGAGGAGAGGAGAAAATAGACTCCACAGTAAAGTAGATCAACAATTTAATGTCTGTGCTTGGTTGTGTTGGGGAGTAAAGGATGTGCAATACTTAAAGAGTTGTTCGTACTCCACAGTAAGTATTGAATTGGCGGAAAATAAAATAGACTCCACACAGCAAAGTAGATAAACAATTTAATGTCTGTGCTTGGTTGTGTTGGGGAAAAAAATATATGGAAAAGAGTTGTTCGTACCAAACAGTAAGTATTGAATTGAATAAAGAGTTGTCCCCTGCTCTGCTTATTAGAGTTGGTATTGAATTTACGGGTCTGTGAAGATTCTAAATCATCCAGGTCATCTTAGTCAAAGAAGTTTCGATGAAGGTAACCTCTTTTTTGTAGCTTGAAAAGTGTTTCCTCTCTTATTTCTCATACTGAGAGATTTACTGGCATCAGTTGTAATTCATGGGCAGGGCAGTCATGGGTAAGCGGTTAGGGCGTCAGATTTGTAGCCCAAAGGTTGCCGATTCGACTCCCGACCTGCCAGGTTGGTGGGGGTGAGTAATTAACCAGTGCTCTCCCCCATCCTGCTCCATGACTGAGGTACCCTGAGCATGGTACCGTCCCGTACCCATTGGGGGCTGCCACCTTGCATGGGTGAGGCATGAAATGCAGTTTCGTTGTGCGCAGTGTGCAGTGAAAACTTGTGTTCTGTAGTGTGATGTGATTTCAGCTCCTTGAGTGTGCAGTTAGAGTATTATTATAGTCAGTGGTGTAGTGCAGTGTACCTTTTTTTAGGCGAGGCACCCTTTTAATTCATGAAAAATGTCAAGGCACCCCAAACCAACAAGCCGTATCATGGAATCGCATCCTATACCACAAAAGCTTAGAAAAGTAACACATTTGGAGACGTCGCACGACCTACGTTCGAAGTTGCAGCTGTCTGGGGTGACCTGTATTTACTTTATAGTGCATAAACGGCAGATGAAGATTCCACTGACGGGCATTAACTTATCAATTTAGACGAATATGTATTATATTACATAATTTATTAATCAGCCACGTTTCTGCGGCACCCCTGAGGGGGGCCCGCGGCACCCCAGGGTGCCCCGGCACCCCTGTTGAGAAACACTGGTGTATTGTAGTGGGTAGGGATGCAAACGATTAATCGATTAATCGACTTTAATCGATCAATGCGTTAATCGATTAAAAAACATTAATCGCAATTAATCGACAATTCAACTGACAAGAATCCCAGGTGAAATGGGTGAAGAGTGTGTGTGAAGAGGGGTGTGAATAGTGGGAATATCTAAATCACCTTTGGATTAAAGAATTGAAATAGAATTAATTTAAATGTGATATTCTATCTCAATTTTTAATTAAAATGTTTAGATTTAGTAGGTTTTTTTTTAGAAACATTGAGATTTCGGGGGGGAAAACGCCGCTTATCAATTAATCGTAAGTCGATCGATAAGGCTATCAACTAATGATTAATGAATTAATCAATAATTTGCATCCCTAGTGTGGGGATATTTAAAGTGGGGGTACGTGATTTTTAACGTCATCAAATAATTAGGCAACTTATCATGTCAACCCCCCCACATTGCTTCTATGTTTTCATCTGTTTGGTCAATCACCTGCAATACTGCTATGTGCTCATTCCTTTTTGCATTCAAACATGGGCAGAAGATTTAAAAAAAAAAAATCTCACTTCAGGAGAAGTGGGTGGACTGCGTACCCCCGCGTACCGCGGCCACTACACCCCTGATTATAGTGTAATGTAATGTAATGCAGAATAATGTAATGTAATGTAGAATAATGTAATGTAATGTATTCTCACCTCCACTATCCTGTCCCCGGTCTTGAGAGTACGGTTATTATTATGACTGTACATTAAGTGTAGTGTAATGTAATGTAATGTAATGTAGGTGTAATGTAATGTAAAGTAGTGTAATGTATTCCCACCTCCACGATCCGGTCCCCGGTCTTGAGTGTGCGGTTATTATTATGACTGTACATTAAGTAAGGGTTAACGTTCGGCGAGAAGGTCGCTACCGTGGAATAGCAGCACGACAGAGAGAATCTTTAGACCCCGACGCGGAGCGGAGGGGTCTTGTTCTCTCTGAAGTGCTGCAACCCGCTTATTATATGGATATACTTAAATGATTCACACATGGCGGGGGCATTTCTTTAGGCCTATTTAATGTTAAGTTTATCATAGTTTTTCAGGTCAAAAGATTGTTGCTGCGCAAAACAAAACAGTGCCGTTGTGGAACACCGCTAGGCAACAGCTAGGTAGCCAGGACAGCAGGTGTTGTCTATCACAGCAGCTGATTAGAGTCTTGTTGAAAAGTCGCTTTAGCAGTGAAAAGTCTTGTTGCCATTGACAGCGGTCTGTTATAGACCAACCCGTCCGTTATCGAAAAATAACAGACGTGCGAACGTTGGGGAGCCCCATTGAAATGAATGGAGCATTCGACCGATGACGTCACACCATATAATAAGTGTAGTGTAATGTAATGTAATGTGGTGTAATGCAATGTAAAGTAGTGTAATGTATGCTCACCTCCACGATCCGGTCCCCGGTCTTGAGTGTGCGGTTATTATTATGACTGTACATTAAGTGTAGTGTAATGTAATGTAATGTAATGTAATGTGATGTGATGTAAAGTAGTGTAATGTATGCTCACCTCCACGATCCGGTCCCCGGTCTTGAGTGTGCGGTTGCGTCCGGCTGGACTGTCCTCCAGGACGTGCTTGATGAAGATGCCCCGCATCACTTCCCCGTTGCTAAGGCGACTGCCCATGCCCCGCCCACCTACGATGCTGATGCCCAGGGACTTGCCCGCCTCTCGGTGAAGCTCCACCCTGAGAAAAGCAAACACGCACGCACGCACACACACACACACACACACAAACACGCACGTACACACAACACGCACGCACACACAAACACACACACACACACATGCGTAGGCGTGCACACACAAACACACACAC
>NC_085877.1:45143599-45156099 GCF_034702125.1 Engraulis encrasicolus
GACGCAAATGCATCACTGCATTACTTTACTTTACATTACATTGCACTTAGCTGACGCTTTCATTTATTCAAAGCAACTTACAGTTATTATTTATCAGGGTATTGGTTACAGTCCCTGGAGCAATGTGGGGTTAGGTGCGTTGTTCAAGGGTACTTCCGCCATGGAGATGTCGGGAGAGGTAGGGGGGGGATTCGAACCTGCAAATCAGATGGAAAGGCCGACTCTCTAACCACTAGGCCACGGCTGCAGATAAGATAAGGTCTGGAGAGCTGCCTACTGTAAATCCATCATTTAGGCAGCCCAAAAGTGGGGATGAAAAAATGTATGTCGGCAACAGACAATTCAGGTGTGAGCACTGCATATTGTAGCCCCTTAATGCGCGCCGTACCTCCAGTGGCACACTGTAATAGTCATTGAAATGTAACTACCATAGCACTACAATAGACACAGCACAGGCCCTTTAGTAATGCACCATGACTCGGTCATTACCATAATGGTAGCAATACATTTATAAAGCCGCTTCTTAAGGGGTTAATAACGGCTGGAGAGCAGTTAAAACAGGACTTCACAGTCTCATCTCAACCAACTCTGAGGTCAAACAGGAACCACAAGCCTTTATACATTGCAATCAAAGAAGGTGGAGCTAACAAGAAGCGACACTCAATACAACGCAACACTCTGCCCCGTGATTTTCGGCTGCGGCCGCCATTGTGGAATGAATAACGGACAAATTACATTGGAATGCATTAGGAATGTGTACAGGATTTCTACATAATACGGTAAAACTACATCGATATAACTATCGAAAATTCTTCACTTATGAATGCTCATACAATCTCATGTGTTTTTTTCAACACAATCAGTGCAGAACTTGAGTATCTATAAGGCTAAAGTAGCTAGCCATATTGTGCTAACTTTAGCATTAGATCCGCGGTCTTTTCTATGGCCAAATAACGTTGCTATGGCTACTGGTCATAACACAGTGGCGTACGTGATTCCAGAATGGCGGATTTGACTCAAAATGAATGTAGGTTTGTCTTCTTGTCACCATAGCCTACTATTTCATTCTAATGTTAACATTGCCACACTAACTATCTAGAAGTTTAACAAATAAAGTTACAAATTATTGGTTAGCTATGATATCATGTGGCTTACAAACGGGAACGTGGACAATGATTTTGAAAACGTGTGGATTAAGTGAAAGGTTGGGATTTCTGCGGTGGTTGTTGATGAAGCTTGCGGCTTAGGAACGGGTTGACTCGCTCACCCATGGATGGGTTCATAATTGTTCAGAAGGGCTGGTGTCTGTCTTTCCCGTAGCCTGTTTTCAAGTTAACGGCAGGCCTACGCAAGTTTTTGGCAGCTCTCGTGTACAGTGTACCTTGGTCGCAACGGTATGCTCGTGGCCACTCTTGACTTCATTTCTATTAGTTCTACCTAGCAGAATAAGAACACACCCTTTCTGGAATGATGCCTGTGGTGATGTGTTTTTCTCTCCAATGCATTGATGTGAATTGTTGCTGTAAGATGCAACACGAACATTTTGATTGTATTTTCAAGTCGTGGAATGAAGGATGCGAAATGCAACGTGGTAGAATGACTTAGTAGCCTAGGGAGCTGTCTGAAGAGGTCAAAATTCACAATTTAAGAGCGTTTTTATTTTTAAAATCTCATCTGGGGGAGACCCCACTAGTTTGGCTTGGTTACAGAATTTGTGCTTACCAACATCACACCCCCCAAAAACGCAACTGGTGTATGGGTATGTATAGGTCTGTATGGGTATTGTATAGGTACTCTGGGTGTACTGTATGCTTATTGTCTATGTCTAATTGTCTATGTCTAATTGTGTATGTCCACACCTAAAGTCTATGTCTACGTATGTCTGCATGGGAAAGTAAGAAAGGTAATTTCAAATTCTTTGTATGACCAGTGCATGTAAAGAAATTGAAAATAAAGCAGACTGACTTGACTTGAGAAGTCAAAGATCTGACACAAAAGAGCATTGCAGAAACAAACAAATGAAAGAATGGAGCAAAAGCAGTGAATGAATAATCAGTGCTAATAATGCATTTCCATGCTGAATTGTAAGTGTGTGTGTGTGTGTGTGTGTGTGTGTGTGTGTGTGTGTGTGTACCGGTACCTCTCCTGAGATGCTCTGATGCACATGGCTAAGCCCTCACCACACTCGAGAGACGTGTATGTTTGTAAGTGTGTGTGTACGCGCGCGTATCTGTGTGCGTGTGCGTGTGTGTCTTGCTGACAACACCACATACGAATGGGACTCACACTGAAGAGCCATAGTCACAAAGGAGCTGTGAGGCACAGAGCAATTGCACTAATATGTATCCCTTAGGACTTACCATGTACATTGTTTTAGTGTGTGTGTGTGTGTGTGTGTGTGTGTGTGTGTGTGTGTGTGTGTGTGTGTGTGTGTGCGTGTGTGTGTGTGTGTGTGTGTGTGTGTGTGTGTGTGTGTGTGTGTGCGTGTGTGTGTGTGTGTATGTGTGTGTGTGTGTGTGTGTGTGTGTGTGTGTGTGTACAGGTACCTCTACTGGGATTGTCTGATGCACACAGATGAGCACTCATCACACTTGAGAGAATGTGAATCTGTGCGTGTTGGTGTGTGCTTGTGTGTGTCCGTGTGCCTCTGCGTGTGTGTGTGTGTGTGTGTGTGTCTGTGTGTGTGTGTGTGTGTGTGCATGCGTGCGTGCACCTGTGTGTGCATGCGCGCGCCTGTGTGTGCGTGCACCTGTGTGTGTGTGCTTGTACCCGTGTGTGTGTGTGTACACCTGTGTGTGCGTGCGTGCCTGTGTGTGTGTGTGCGTGTGTGTGTGTGTGTGTGTGTGTGTGTGTGTGTGTGTGTGTGTGTGTGTGTGTGTGTGTGTGTGTGTGCGTGCGCCCCTGTGTGTGTATGCGCCCCTGTGTGTGTGTGTGTGTGTGTGTGTGTGTGTGTGTGTGTGTGTGTGTGTGTGTGTGTGTGTGTGTGTGTGTGTGTGTGTGTGTGTGTGTGTGTGTGTGTGTGTGTGTGACTTGAGAGGCACTAGTTCTGGTCATGGTAAACAGTAGATAATCCCCAACACCAGAGGGGACACTGCAAACAATGGAGGAGCAGCTTGCAGTCCGCCCACAGAACCAGGTACTGCTGGGATGTGTGATGTGTGTGTGTGTGTGTGCGTGTGTGCATGCGTATGACAGAGCGAGAGAGAGAGAGAGAGTGAAAGAGGGAGAAAGAACGACAGTATGGGCCTGTGTATGCATGCATGTGTGTATGTGTGTGTGTGTGCGGGGTGTGTGTGTGTGTGTGTGTGCATGCGTATGAGAGAGAGTTTGAAAAAGGGAGAAAGACAGTATGGGCCTGTGTATGCATGCATGTGTATGTGTGTGTGTGTGTGTGTGTGTGTGTGTGTGTGTGTGTGTGTGTGTGTGTGTGTGTGTGTGTGTGTGTGTGTGTGTGTGTGTGTGTGTGTGTGTGTGTGTTTACCGTGGGGCTGCTGGGTCTGATGTCTGGGCAGGGTGTGTGTGTGTGTGTGTGTGTGTGTGTGTGTGTGTGTGTGTGTGTGTGTGTGTGTGTGTGTGTGTGTGTGTGTGTGTGTGTGTGTGTGTGTTTACCGTGGGGCTGCTGGGTCTGATGTCTGGGCAGGGTGTGTGTGTGCTTCATCTCTCTGCAGAAGACTGGCCTTGTACTCCTCAAGGTACTCCGCTGGGACATAGGTGAAACTGGAGCACACACACACACACACACGCACACACACACACACACACACACACACACACACGCACAGAGGCAGACAAATACACACATGCACGTGTGCGCGCACACACACACACCAACACACACAGGCAGACAGACAGACACACACACACACACACACACACACACACACGCGCACACACACACACACACACACACACACACACACACACACACACACACACACACACACACACACACACACACACACACACACACACACACACACACGCGCACACACACACACAGATACACATCACCCACACACACCACACAGAACAAAGAATTACAACCGGAAACAACACATACATCCCCCTACACACACACACACACACACACACACACACACACACACACACACACACACACACACACACACACACACACACACACACACACACACACACACACAATCCCGTGAGAGATCATCATTTGTTAATGCTCCGACCATTACAAGTGTCACTGCTAGGGATGCAAATTATCGCATAATTCATTAATCATTAGTTGATAGTCTTATCGATCGACTAACGATTAGTTGATAAGCGGCGCTTTCCACCCGAAATCTCAATGGGGCTTAATAGCGAGTGGCAAGGCTGTTCTATAAGGGCTGTGGTACGATTAACATACCAGTTCAATAGACGCTTTTGCACACCTCTGTAGTTGGGCAGGTGCGTAGGATGTTATCCCAGCCGGGTTGTCAATGAAGTGAAAAGAAATCCCGCACACTGTCCGTTCCACCAACAAACTTTAATACAACGTTTCGGTCATCCGACCTTCTTCAGGTCTCCTGAAGAAGGTCGGATGACCGAAACGTTGTATTAAAGTTTGTTGGTGGAACGGACAGTGTGCGGGATTTCTTTTCACAATTAACATACCAGCCATTTCGTCTGGCGATGACAAAGGTTAATTTATGACCTGGTTGGAAGGCCATTTTCTCAGTGTCAATGTTGGCGTTGTTACAGCACTTGGTAGGGCACACTAAGTTACTGCACTTTGCCTTTGCAAGGGCAGATTTAGTTACTGCTAGGGCTGCTCGATATTGGAAAAAATCAATATCACGATATTTTCTGCAAATATTGATATCACAATATTTTAAGCGATATATACTGTACGAAATTCCCAACCCCCGCCACTATTATCCTAGTGGAGTAGCACGCATAATGGCTTTCTAGTTTCTAGTGCTTTCGAGTAGCATAATGTCTAGTAAGTCTGCGTGAATGTAGACTTGAGGAGAGCGCGAGACTCGAGAGGCGTCTATTTTTCTCGACATAGAGCTAGTTCTGATGTACCACCCCTGTGTTTTGCTTAATCCCTTGGCTGCCATACTGCACCGTAGCGTTGCAAATGACAAATGACAAAATATCATGATATATGAATTTTGATATTGATATCACGATATATGATGAATATGGATATCGCGATACAAATAAAATATATTGCACAGCCCTAGTTACTGCACTTTGCCTTTGTAAGGGCAGATTTAGTTACTGCACTTTGTCTAGTGCAGTAGTGCAGATCTGGCATCGTCTCTCTGGGCTGTGCAGAAGGGCTTTTGAGATCCCCCACTCCACACTCTGGCTGTGATTAGTTTAGCCTTAGTTATTCCTAGCATGTTACCTTGGGCACCTGCGCTCTCCTCCACCAACTAACTTCAGTGTTTTTGTTTGTGTTTTTTCCACTACACACACGCGCACAGACGCACGCACACACACACACACACAGGTATGCACGCACACACGAATGCATGAATAGGCACAAGCACACTCTCGCGCACTCACTAGCATACAAAAACAAACATGCACGCACGCACGCACGCACGAACACACGCACGCGTGCACACACACACACACACACACACACACACACACACACACACACACACACACACACACACACACACACACACACACACACACACACACACACACACACAAACACACATCCACCCACCCACCCACACACACTTGCTGCAAAAGCAATTCCCTGCCTAAATAAAATATATTCTGCCCATCAATGCCCAAGGTGAGTCTGGCAATTAATTTCTTTTCAGCAACACTTCAAAAATAATAATAATAACAACAATAACCAAAACAAATGCAGTGATGATCCTGAGAGGCATAATAGGGTAGAGACAGACAGGGCCGGATTAATGCACAGGCTAGATATGGCTGCAGCCTAGGGCCCCCCACCTGCCAGGGGGCCCCTGATTGGTCAAAAGTGAAAAATTGCAGAATTGACAAGACGTAATATTGATAAATTAATCTGTCTGTTGAGTAGAGTTAGTAGACATGTTGTTTTTAATTCCTGGCTTGTAATTACATGACACTCTCTATGCAAATTTGTTGCTAAATTTGCTTTCCGGGGGGCCCCAAAGCGCTGTGTAGCCTAGGGGCCCCAGATCATCTAATTCCGGCCCTGGAGACAGACACGTCTACACATATTTACTCCCTCCTGAGCTGAAAGAGTTAACTAAAATTAGACACACACACAGACACAGACACAGACACAGACACACAGACACACAGACACACACACACACACACACACACACACACACACACACACACACACACACATACACACACACTCCCTCCTGAGCTAAAAGAGTTTACTAAAATTAATTTGTTTACTGTAGACTAGATAGACACTGACACTTCTCATTTTCTCTAGGTCTCTCATTCTCTCTCTCTCTCTCTCTCTCTCTCTCTCTCTCTCTCTCTGGTTATAGGGACACAGATCCACCTTGAGGCCAAACTTGTTGCCGTATGACTTGCAGGTTGGAGGTTTATTTGAGAATATATTGAGAGTATTTCTCTAACTTCCTCAACACTATCAATCTTTCTTTCTCTTTTCTCTCTTTCTCTCTTTCTCTCTCTCTACTCTCTCTCTCTCTCTCTCTCTCTCTCTCTCTCTCTCACACTCTCTGTTTAAAGGGACTCAAATCCGCCGTGAGGCCAAACTTGTTGCAGCCTGGAGTTTTTTTTAATTTAAGAATATATTAGAGTATCTCTTTAACGTCCTTATCTCTACCACTCTTTTTTTCTCTTTTTCTCTCTGACTCTTTTTCTCTCTCTCTCTCTGTTTCACTCTCTATGTAGCCCCATAATGCACAGCTTTCCATCAGTAGAGCGCAGTAATAGTCATTGAAAAGCTAACTACCACAGTACTACACTACAACTATGGCATCACACAGGGACTTAAAACCCCTTAGCGCAGCACTATGGCTCTCTGTAATAATGTCATACCAATGTTGTTATGATGTAGCTAAGCATTTTCAGCAAGTGAATAGGGTCGCCGGCGACCCGTGCTGCAGTAAGAGGCTACGTAATGTACCACGACTTGGTCGTTGCCATTCTGGTAACAGCAAATTAACAACGCTGTGTGTTAAAGGGTTAAAGGGAGTCTAATCCACTTTCAGGGCAAACTTGAGGGTGACAAATCTAATGGAAGCATAAACAAATGATAACAACAACATGATACATACAGAAACAAGAAGGCACATAAATACATAAGCCAAGAAGTAAACAAATATAGAACAAAAAAATAGATACATCAATACAATAGCATGTTAAAGTGAATAAATAAAGTGGATTTAAATAAACAAAACAGAATAAACATTCTGAAGTAATAAATAAGAACAAGTCAATCAGTTTTAAAACCCACCATAGCATCCATTGGACTACAAAGAAAACAGGTGGATTCATGAGGCACGCGCACGCACGAACACACCACAAACACACGCCCACCACACACACACACACACACACACACACACACACACACACACACACACACACACACACACACACACACACACACACACACACACACACACACACACACACACACACACATTGTAGGAGAGTAAACCAATGTATCAAACCCAATCAAATCAAAGAGTTTTTTTTTAAAAAAACAACAACAAATGTGTGAGTAAATGTGGATGGCAGAATGGTGCTCCAGGCTAGCGGGACCATGGGTGGTTCTGCGTGAAAGTTAGGAGGGCAGAGTCAAGTGTTGTTAGATGCATGCAGGAGGACATGAGTGAAAGGTGACCATGAGTAGAAGATTAGGAAGGTGTGGAATAAGGAGCACTCTACTTGACGCCGGTGTCATAAGCATGTCATTACAGTGTCATAATAGTGTCATCGTGGCACAGTTATGCATGTGTCATAAGACAACTCTGCCATAACCGAATGTCACTTAAGACCAACAGTCATAAAATGTTTATGACATGGACATAATGTTTATGACTTATCTCATGACACTAGTGTCATGACACTATTGTGACACTGTAATGACATGCTTATGACACCGGCGTCCAGTTAAGTGTTAACGAAGATTAGGAAGGTGTGGACTAAGGACCACGCGGATATGAGAATTATCCAGATGATCTTGGCCCTGTGTTAAACAAACATGGTTCGCATTTATTTGTTTTAATTTATTTTAATTTAATTTTATGATATGAAACTAACCATATCCTTGTTGTGTCGGTGTACTCTGCATTTCACCCACACATTGAATTCATCCACATATTGAATTCACCCACATATTGAAAGCGGCTTTTGGAAAAGGCAAAAATGTCTTCGGTTACGTAGGTCCCATTTCAGCTACAGACTGGTAAATAAAAAAAATATTTTAGTCTTGAATTAACTGTCAAGTAGTGTGTCCCCGATTGTAAGCCACTTTGGTTAAAAAGCGTCTGTCAAATGCAATGCAATGTAATGTAATGTATCACTCTCAGGGCACTATAGCAGCCATTCTACGTGGATTCCTACAGCCGACCTCGCTAAGGTCACGCCACTTTGTCACCCTAACCGACCGACCGGCCAGCTGCTGTCCCGAAATTATCACCTATTAGGAAAACAGATCCAAGTGGGTGATAATTCAATCTTAAAGGGCAAACCCAGAGCCTGAATCGATTCCACAGTCCTATTGTCCAAGGTCGCACACACACAGAGTGCTGTCGAGAACATTTAATACAAGACAGACCGAATATCCAAGCAGCAGCTAAGAATACCCAAATGGGGGTGTAGACAGGGCCGGATTAATGCACAGGCTAGATATGGCTGCAGCCTAGGGCCCCACCTGACAGAGGACCCCTACAGGCTAGATATGGCTGCAGCCTAGGGTCCCCACCTGCCCAGGGGGCACACAGGCTAGATATGGCTGCAGCCTAGGGCCCCACCTGCCAGGGGGGCCCACAGGCTAGATATGGCTGCAGCCTAGGCCCCCCACCTGCCAGGGGGGCCCACAGGCTAGATATGGCTGCAGCCTAGGCCCCCCACCTGCCAGGGGGGCCCACAGGCTCGATATGGCTGCAGCATTGGGGCCCCCACCTGCCAGGGGGGGCCACAGGCTAGATATGGCTGCAGCCTAGGGCCCCACCAGCGAGGGCCCCCACCACAGGCTAGATATGGCTGCAGCCTAGGGCCCCACCAGCGAGGGCCCCCACCACAGGCTAGATATGGCTGCAGCCTAGGGCCCCCACCTGCCAGTGGAGCCCTGAGTGGCCAAAAGTCAAAAATGGCAGAATTCTGACAAGATGCGATAGCGAAAAATTAATCAGTCGTGTTTACAGTTTTAAATCCTGTCCATACCCCTCTCATAGAGGTAGAAAATAACACTGGAGGTGACACAACAATTTGCGACAGCACTAGGAAATGGCTCATGGAGCTTCCCAACTTCCGTAGGTAGTGTAGGCACCTTCAGTCAATGCAAGTCAATGGAGAACACGCCCAATCCTGTCAAAATAATGACTAAAACTGTGTGAATATGAAGTAACACATTAATCAAGACCATATTTGAAATGTCAAGGCTACATATCTACTTAAATCATATGAGCCGATAAAATACATTTAAAAATCAAATTATATATTTTATGAACATAGTTAGCAACACACTTTGAAAAGTGCAATTTTTCCAGTCATAATGAATGCTTAGATTTGATGGTGGTGGTAAGTATTCATGAAAAAGGTAACATTAGTGAATGGGCAGCATGAATTCTGGAAATAAACAACTAAAAATCTCACACAGTGTCCCTTTAAAGTATACTTCATATTCACGGATGAGACCTTGGTAGAAACGAATCTGGATAAAACTCAATGTAGTAAGTAGATCAATCGGCGAATATCAGCAAACACACAGACGACACCGACACGTCACAAATCACATCCGGTTTGGTTATGCAAATCGACACAGTTAGAAACAAAACACACAGCGAGATGCAGAGACACACACACACAGACACACACACACACAGACAGTTAGAGCGAGAAGAAGAAGAATCAGGAATCAGGAAGTTGTTGAAGCGAATCAAGGTGGGTGATGCGTGATGGCAAGCGAGACACACACGCCACCTAGTGGGGTTAGCGGTACTCACACATAAAGGGGACACGACTCTTCCTCGGCCGCCACTGTAGATCTAGAACGTGAAGAGCACTTTAGCCAACCGCGCTCTTCATGCTAGCGCACGCTTACATACAGAGGTGAGCGTCATTTAGCCTCTCTAGTATACGTATGGTGGTACATACAGTAATAATCTTTTGAAGGAGGAAACCAACGCACACCAGAGGTTTCGAGGTGCAGGTAACGGGTAGATCAGTTTTTTAGAAGAAGATACCGCACACGCTTGTCCATCGTGCTGCAATTTATTAAGAAAACAACGTTTCGGCCCGTATGGCCTTTCTCAAGTTTTTACACAAGCAAAGTGAAGACACTCCTTATAAATTGTCCTCTAGTTTGTGATTGGCTGACAACTGATCAGGAACATTTCCTAGCTCTAACATGATGACATTTACTAACCGAAGTAGCTCATTTTATGACAAATTAACTGCATCATACTTTTCTTACTCTTGACCAATAACTTGTCGTTTCTACCATGACTACTAAATAGGAAGTTCGTACAACTACTAAATAGGAATGTGAGTACATAAAATAGATCAATATTCTGTGTTTGTAAATTGGCCAATACCTTGATACAGTTTTGCCATATTCTATCAAATTGCTAATCGTCATAGTCTATAGATATGCTTCAGCTGTCATCGACATGAATGGCTGTCACAAATTCACACCACACCCGTAATCGACTCTATACATGATGTTGATGACGTTGGTGAAGTTGATTTCATGCATGTGTGGTATGTAGAGTATTTCGGAATGGATCTGAACTAACTACATGTGATTTGTCCAGACAGACGGTAAATTCTGTTGGGTCTACGGACATCATTGAACTGTCAATATGAACACATTCATTAGTTACACAACATCAACAACACGAGTTATGTTGAAAAGTGATTCACAAGTCAAGAGATGCGTTTTCTACATGACGAGAGAACACAATGCAATGCAAAGAGACATTTTTTTAAATATACATTCCAAACACACACAGATCACACAAGAGGTCCCAAAGAGTGCATTTGCATCGCAATAACGCACAAAATGAACAAGAAGCAATTAGAAAATTATGTGATTGGTCAAAAGATTGGCTTGTTGCATGCAAGCACCGCCCCCGTCTAATTCTCCAGCCCAGCATCCTCATTAGGTTTTTTTCTTTGCCCATCACCTTGCACATGCGTAATTTGATAAGAATGGGGCAGAATAACAGAAAATACTCCCTAGCCCTTCCCTTTCTCCACTCTCCAACCCACTGCGTCCCAAACCCTTCCTTCTCTTTCTCCACTCTCCAACCCACTGCGTCCCAAACCCTTCTCTTTCTCCCCTCTCCAACCCACTGCGTCCCAAACCCTTCTCTTTCTCCACTGTCCAACCCACTGCGTCTCAAGCCTTTCTCTTTCTCCACTCTCCAACCCACTGCGTCCCAAACCCTTCCTCCCCTTTCTCTACCCTGCAACCCACTGCGTCCCAAACCCTTCCCTTTCTCTACTCTCCAAACCACTGCGTCCCAAACCCTTCCTCCTCTTTCTCCACTCTCCAACCCACTGCGTCCCAAACCCTTCCTCCCCTTTCTCTACCCTGCAACCCACTGCGCCCCAAACCCTTCTCTTTCTCCACTCTCCAACCCACTGCGTCCCAAACCCTTCTCTTTGTCCACTCTCCAACCCACTGCGTCCCAAACCATTCCTCCTCTTTCCAACCCACTGCGTCCCAAACCTTTCCTCCTCTTTCTCCACTCTCCAACCCACTGCGTGGCCCAACAAGGGACTGAACCCCAACATAAATACCCCACCTCCCATGGCATTCAAGAAACTACCCCCCAACCCCTTCCATCGTTCCACCTTGTCCCATCCATGGGCCTTTATCCAACCCAGAGGCCCCACTCTTATCCCATCTCTGTGAGGTTGGTAGACTTGGAAACTTCTCCTTTGTCCCTGAACCCTGAAAACTATCAGCCATGGGCACATTTAGCCTTTATCTCTGCCATCCGGGCACCCAGATCCCCCATCTTACCCCATCTCTGGCCCGATGAGTGAGTGTCTCCGCAGCATGGCGCGTGCCGCTGCGTTGGTGAGGTGGGTGGTGGCTTCCCCGTTGATGGCCAGGATGAGGTCCCCCACCCCTAGCCTCCCGTCCCGGCTGATGGAGGCTCCGTGGATGATGCTGCGCACCAGCATGCCCGAGCCGTCCTTCATCGCACTCACGGTCATGCCTGGGGTGGGGGAGAAACACATACACACACACATACGGACACAGAGACACAGATACACAGAGACACACACACACACACATACGGACACAGAGATACAGAGACACAGACACACACATACAAATACGGTGGAGCACACATACA
>NC_085877.1:45161099-45166099 GCF_034702125.1 Engraulis encrasicolus
TATATGACCAGTGTTTCCCACAGAAATTTTGGAAACTATGGGGGCAGCCGGGATTTTTTTTGTCCGGGGGGGGCGGTCTTTCCACGGGCCTTTTTTTGGGGGTGGGGGGGTTATTCACGCAGTGTAAATGCAAAATGGCAAAACAATGAGTACAGTATGACATTGGCGCATGGAGAAACTATAGGCCTACGCCTACATTTCAGCCATTTATATTTTGAGAAATAAAGCTACATAATACACATGCAGGGGTCTATGTAATGAAAAAAATAATAAAACAAAATAGGAGCAGAGATAAGAATTTAAGATTGCTGTGAAATTGTTAACGCATAAACAAAAAGGGTCTAAGAGGATAGGCTATGCCTTTTCCCCACACACACATTCTACATGAGGGGTGCTGGTCACAGGGCCAGTTTTTCAAAATTCCTCCCATTAAAAGGGCTGAACAACATATTACACATTTATGTGCGATGCCTCTGTTGGCTAATGATGCTGGTGTCGTTAGCTTGTGTAGCCCGTGTCAAACACCACCGGCGTTGTCCACGGCTGACAGCGTCCCTCAGCGTCCAGATGGTCTACAACTTCCTCCTCGCACCTCTATACACTTTAACCGCGATGTTCAATGCCCTCCTGAAATTCTCATTGTTGGTGATTCGATTGTCAGAGATCTGATTATTCCTAGTGCTATCACGTACTGTATCCCGGGAGGAAGGGCTATTGACATCTCTCATCTCATTCCGTCTCTATTGAACAGACATTCTTCCGTAAACACTGTCATTACTCACGTGGGGACAAATGACGTCATGGCCCGGAACTCTGTGAAGCTACAGAATGAGCTGGAGACGTTATGTCTCACTGTTGAAAGCCTCGGGAAACGCTGCATAATGTCAGGCCCTATCCCACTTAGCTCCAGTAATTCAGAGCGTTTCAGCAGATTGCATAGTCTCCATACCTGGCTGAAACAATTCTGCAATCTAGCTGGTCATGATTTTATTGCTAATTTTGATATATTCTGGACCAAATCATTTTTATATAGATCTGATGGGGTGCATCCAAACAAACTGGGCCTACTAGAGCTAACCACCAACTTTATTCAGTTCATTGCTTTCAGCACACCTTGACATTCAACACAGCATGACCCAATCCAGTTCACAAACACACCCAGCTCTACTATGGGTCCTGCTGATAATTGCAGCTCTCCCTCTCCTGCTGTATCACTTGGGGATCAAACTACACAGGCAATAAGTAGCCCCTCTCATCACCTACAGATGGCCCTTCTTAATGTCAGATCACTTCGTTCTGCTGCTGCTTGCTCACCCTCCCATTCAAATACCTCCTCTGGCCAGCAGATGGCTCCTCGGAAATGTCAAAGCCTGCCCATCTGCAATGATATCTCCCTGCCAGAGACTGTCCTTCCTATTTCTTCTCCTGATATCCCTCTCAATAATGGACTAAGCCCTGAAGTCATGAATGCTACATGTCCATTGGAGTCTACCCCTGACGTTGTTCGCTTGGACAATCCATGTGTTTTTAAGGACAGAAAAGGCATTGGGTTAATCCACCTCAATATCAGAAGTATATTGCAACGAGATAAAATGGACCACCTAAATATTTTAATTGCTCAAACTAACACTGATATCTTGGTTTTATCAGAAACTTGGCTGAAGAGTGAAATTGATGACTCTGAAGTCAACCTTTCAGGCTACAATTTATTTAGAATTGACAGGGTTGGGAGGGGTGGGGGTGTGGCTATTTACGTGAAGTCACATTTTTCTGTCACATTTCTGTATTCCTTAAGTGAACCTAAATCCTTTGAATTTATTGCACTCAAGGTTCATTATGGCACCAATAACAACTCCTTCATAATAGTTGGGATCTATAGACCCCCGTCAGCTGATTCTAAATCCATAGATCAGCTGGCAGAATTGATATCTAGATTCACTGACTCAGAAGTTCTAGTTCTTGGGGATTTTAATATTGACTGGCTAACTGATGCCTCCAAACATCTTAGAGATGTTTTCTCGAGTCTATTTTTGGATCAACTTATTAATGATCCAACAAGACCAAACTCTAAGAACCTTAGCAAATCATCTCTTATTGATCTACTTTTTACAAATAAGATGAACAAAATTAGCGCAAGTGGTGTTTTTGATTTAGGGGTCAGCGACCACTGTCCCATTGCCTGTATTAGGCACAGCACTCTAACCAAAGCACTGCCTCACATTTTGGTTAAAAGAACTATGAAACATTTTAATGAGCAAGCTTTTTTAAATGATCTCTATGAAAGTGACATTCATCTAACAACTGAAATTCCAGATGCTGACTTGGCTCTACAGTTTTTCTCAAACTCATTTATTTGCATTGTTGACAAACATGCACCTTTTAAAAAGATAAGAGTAAAAAGTAGAACAAACCCATGGTTCACCCCTGAACTCTCCTCTCTTTTTCAGTCAAGAAATAAGGCTTGGTCATTAGCAAGGAGGAGCAAGGATGCCTCCGACTGGGCAAGTTTCAGGAAAATCAGGAACAGATGTACATTATCTGTAAGAAAGGCTAAATCTGACTATTACTTTAACCTTGTCTCTAGTTCGTACTCAGATCCTGCAAAATTCTGGAAGGCTGTAAATTACAAAAACAATAAATCTGTTACACCTATGCCTTCTTCAATTAAGTTTGATGATTGTCTACTACAAGACAAATCAGACATTTGCAGTGCTCTTAACAAACATTTTTCTTTAGCCAGTCAAAGTTTTGACAATAGCAATAATCATTCCTTTATACCTAGGGCTGGACATGATATGCGTATCAGAGACAATGTCAGAGACGATGATCTGGAATTCAGGCTTCATCCTGTGTCTAAGCATACAGTGCTATCTGCTTTATTAGCAATTGATAGTCGCAAATCCACTGGAGAAGACCAGCTAGATCCCCTTTTTCTTCGCACTGCGGCATATATAATAGCAGAGCCATTATTGCACATTTTCAATTTTTCTATTTCCACTGGAGTTGTCCCTACACTATGGAAATTTGCACACATTACCCCGTTGCACAAGGGGGGTGATAAGACTGACCCTAACAACTATCGACCAATATCCAAGCTACCGTGTCTCTCAAAAATACTAGAGAAGTTGGTAAATGATCAGCTCAAAGAATTTCTAAATACCAATAATATTTTGAGCCCTCTCCAATCAGGCTTTAGGCCTAAACATAGTACAGTTACTGCTGCTACTAAAGTAATGGATGATATTATCACTTCTCTTGACAAGAAAAAACATTGTGCTGCCATCTTTGTGGACTTATCCAAAGCATTTGACACCGTGGACCATTCTCTGCTTCTACAAATTCTGCCTGGTATTGGTTTTAATGCAAGTGCCTGTAAATGGTTCCAGAGCTACCTTTCAAACAGACACCATACTGTAAAATTGGGTAATACTCAATCTGACCCCCTGCTAATAACCAAGGGGGTCCCACAAGGTTCAGTATTAGGTCCGGTACTCTTCACCATGTACATAAATAGCATACTTTCTCTCCTTTCCAACTGCTCTATTCATCTATATGCAGATGATACAATTTTGTATTGTGTTGCAGATTCTGTACAGCTAGCCTTGGAGAAATTGCAGCAGTCTTTTAATATCCTACAAAATGCCTTCATTAGTCTTAAGCTTCTACTTAATGTAAGCAAGACTAAATGTATGGTCTTTACTCGATCTAAGCATGGCATGAAAAATGATTTTAATATATCTACTTTAGATGGGTCTGTTATTGAGAGAGTATCACATTATAAGTACCTGGGAATCTGGCTAGATGACAAGTTCACATTCAAGAAACATACTGACTGTCTTGTCACTACGCTCAGACAAAAGCTATCTTTCCTGCACAGAAATAAATATCACTTTCCTGTTTTCTGCAGAAAAAAGTTAATTGAAGCTACTTTTCTGTCTTCCCTTGACTATGGTGATATTATTTACAGACATGCACCACTCTCTAATCTGAAGGCACTTGACACTGTCTATCATTCAGCTCTTCGTTTTATTACTGGGGATCCATATAGTACACATCATTGCCTGTTATATGATAAAGTTGGGTGGGCTCCACTTTCTCACAGAAGGGACATGCATTATTTTATTTTTATTTATAAGGCCCTCACTGGCAAACTCCCATTTTATATTTCATCTCTTTTAGTTTGGCACTCCAACCCATACCAAACCCGCAGCAGCAATTTTTTACTGGAGGTCCCTTATGCCCGCACTGAACTGGGTAAAACAGCTTTTAGTGTCTGTGGACCTTCAGTTTGGAATAACTTACAACAAAGGATGGGTCTTCAAGCCTTTGTGCCATTAGAACATTTTAAAGTTACACTGGGAAGTTTTTTATCACATACTTGCACTTGTTTTAACTCATAAGTTTTAATTCATAGTTTGTCTTAATTCTTACCTCTTATATGATTTATGGTGTATTGTGTATGTTCGTTGTTTATATATGATTTTATATGTGCAATTGTTTGTTTTACTCGACATCATTGTAAATGAGGGCTGGGCCCTCAATGATTCTTCGAGTTTAAATAAATGAAATGGATGTCTATATTCACATTCATTACACATTCATTTCTATATGCAGCCCGATGTCTCCTCTGCCTTGTCAATGAAGGCCTGTCACCTAACTCATTACAACTGTAAAACAAAGCCTGGGGAGTGTTAGTAAACTCATCCCAACTGTCCCTTCTCGGAAGGTTTTTTTTTTTATTGCTCCCAAACCCAAGTTAACTACAACAACTTGACAAGGCTTTTGATCCCTCTCTCTTTCAAGCACTTGTGGTTTTCTCTATAGGATGTATTTACTCCAGGAGGAAAATGCGAAGGAAATCGTAATTGAAATCGCTTTTAACAAACACGGAAATCGTTAAAAAANATAAAGAAAAAAAAAAGTAAAAAAAAAAAAAAAAAAAATTTTTTTTTTTTTTTTTTTTTTACATTTTCGGAAACTATGGCGGCCAAATTTAAACT
>NC_085877.1:45171099-45176099 GCF_034702125.1 Engraulis encrasicolus
TGCATGAATATATGGCCCAATTACAGTAGGTTTTGCAGCTAAAAATGTCTACGTCTGGAAATTCAAAATGGTGAATATGGAGAAGATCCACTTTTTCATGTGTGAAAAGTGCAATTTTCCCAGTCATTAAGTCATCATTTAGAATTTGATGGTCGTGGTAAGTATTCATGAAAATGGCAACAGTTGTAAATGAAAAAAGACCAACAAAGGTCGCCGTCTGCACTTAACACCCGTGTATTGCTTGGTGCATGCACTCCCAAAAAGTAGTAATCACTCAAGATAATGGAAAAAAGGAGGCGCACACAAGGCCTACTGGAGACATTGAGAATGAACTAGCTCCTAAACATCTGTTTCTCCAGTTTACCTTAGACTTCTGTTGTTTAATTTCGGCTTCAATACACTTTTTCACACAAGCCTTGTGTGCGCCTCCTTTTTTTCCATTATCTTGAGTGATTACAACAGTTGTGAATGGGCAGCATGAATTCTTGAAAGAAACTATATTATTATTCTGACTGGTTGTGCTAGTGCTAATGCCGTGTCCAGACCAAGAGCGAACTGGTAGCGTGAGTAGCAGAAGAAGTTTCGCCTTGAATTTGCTGTATACTCATGAACGGCGTGACGTTTTCCATGTGCGTTACGCCCATTTGTGGGGGAAAACAACACATGCAAGTCAATTGGTGATGTTGGGGATTAATAAACGAAAGATACGGACCTGTAGACTAGCGTTGTTCACGCGCAACATGCCGAAAACGTGTTCCGTTGCCGGTTGTTCAAATAATATAGCCAAACAGCCGTGGCTGAAGCATGGAATGTATTCATTTAGGCTAGCCAATGTAGCATGTAAGTCAATGAGACATTCGGTTTGTTTTCACCCATAAAGGGGCGTAACGCAAATTTAAGAGCAAAGTACCCGGATGACCGTTCATGAGTATTCGCTCGAGACGCAGCATTGACATGTTTGATTCAGCTAATCACATAACGGCTCTGGCTTGACAGCCTGGGACATTCGGAGATATGAACGTTCCCATTGGTTTTCGCCGAACAGTGTCAGAGCGAATTCGCCTGCGATTAGATTTAGTTTAATCGTCAAAATTCGCTCTGGTCGCGCAAGAAGCTTCGCTCCTGGCGAATTCGCTTTGGTAGCGCAGGTCGCGTGCCCTCCATTGAGAAATAATGACTTCCGTCGCTTCGTTCGCTTCATTCGCTCCGTTCGCTCCTGGTCTGTGCACGGCATATGACTGTATAAGCTCAGCTATTGGCTAGCTCTGGTATGGCCAAGGCGAATGCTCTTACTCTCAGTCTCACTCTCACTTGCACTGTCTCTTAAAGGGACACTGTGCAGGAAATGGTCAAAAAAGGTACTGAAACTATGCTGCTTATTGAAATCGGGCTGCCTAATGCCAAATTTGATCTTTACATGAAAGTTTACTAAGTATAAAACAAATATTTTCGAGTATGGTCCAAGTACAGTCATTTTTGCAGCTAAAAATGGCATAAAGAGTCCCGCTGGGAGGGCTGACTGACCAGCGCCGGTTCGGCCCGGAAGAGGAGGCCGTCCACGCAGTCGGGCCCGTCCTTGCCCCTCAGTAGCAGACCGCTGAAGATGAGGGACAGATCGTGGGACGAAGGCCCGCCGCTGCCCCCCTCCTCATCCTCAGTCTGTGGAGACACGTCACGCACGCCAGTGAGAGCCACAGAGCCTTACTTACTACACGTACAATACATGGGTTCTACATTTTTGTTTTCTCCTGGACACCAGGTGTGCACAACTCAACCTCTGATTGTTGGAACCCGCTGTTGGTCAAAAAAATTAGCTCGCGTGGTTGGCTGCCAGTGTCTTGCCCCTATTCACAACATCGTGTTTATAAACACGGTGAATACATGTATACTGTGGATACAGAACAGCTTGTGGGACGAAGGCCTCACAACACATAGGTTCCCCACCACTGGCCTGCACTAAATGGAAGTGAGAGCCAGAGAATCTAACTTACTACACATACAATACTGCAGGTGCATGACAGCTCGTGGGACGAAGGCCCGCCACCTTCCTCATACTCAGTCTGTGAAGACATGCACGGCAGTGAGAGTCAGAGAGTCTAACTTACTACACATACCTACGTACAGTACTGTAGGTAACAGAATATCCGTTTCCACCACCAGGGAGAAGTACGGTGCAAGGGGGTTGAAGATATCACAATATTAATCTGATTTCTGCCACTATTCTGATTGTATGGTGACAGGACCTCTTAGATTTAGTTATTGGGGTGAATTTCAGACTACAGCTGCTACAACCAACTCCAACGCTATTAAGATGCATCTGTTCATCTTTTCTATTTGCAGTATATAGTGTGACCTGAAACCTGAATTTCTATCTATCTATCTCTCTATCTATCTATCTATCTATCTATCTATCTATCTATCTATCTATCTATCTATCTGTCTATCTATCTATCTGTCTGTCTGTCTGTCTGTCTGTCTGTCTGTCTGTCTGTCTGTCTGGCTGTCTGTCTGGCTGGCTGGCTGGCTGTCTAGTGCAAAGAGCCTGTCACACATCCTGTAGATGAAACTGATATATTGCCTTAGCAAACTTTTTTGTTCTCTCACTGCAAGTCACAGGATCAATGTTGCCCTAAAAGGCCAGAAGATCTCAGCAATGTGACACCGATAAAAAATGTTTTGTACAATGCCTTCTGCAAAACAAACTACTAAATTGATTCAGCCAAGAGATAAAAACAATATATTTCCTTTTCGCTTTTTTCTTTTCAACTGAAATGACTTTTTCTTTTGCTCAAAATGCAGAATACTTTTCTGCCCCAAGGACAAAGAGATGTTCCAAAAACACCAATGTACCTGATTCGATGACTCACTTCCTGTTGTGTAAGAAACAGCCTTCAAAGACACCAGGGAAGGTTTCAAAACTCTTTAAACATCTCTAACTTCTGACTGTGGGCCATCAAAGAAGCTGCGGAATGGCCCAATGACAAACTCATTCCTTGATTTTACCTGATGCGACCATGACTCTGGAGTGGAGTTTTGGAAGGCTTTGTGAGAGTTGTATAACAGTGTTTTACCAAGTGGGTGTCGGGGACCCCTGGGAGGCAAGTTTGATTAACGTGACATGAATGCATGAAGAACCTTCAAAAACGTTGTCTAAACATGCCTGCAATGTGAAACATTGAAAGCCAGTTAAACACAAAATGGTAAGTTGCACTGCTGCCTTGAGTTTGTAAGTTAACTCAACTCAAGGATTAACTCAACTCAAGGATTTCTCAAGATGCGTTAACTTACAAATTTAAGGCAGCAGGGCAACTTACTTTTTTACGTTTAACTGGCTGCTGATGTTTTACAGTGTACGTACATGTAGACTATTCTACAGTGAATCGCCTGCATGTATTACATATTAGTAGTGCATTGGTGCTCATCTCTAAATTACTCCACCTACACTGTAAGTAAAACATTGTAGCAAGTTCAAAGTAAAAAAGAAAGTTGCCCTGCTGCCTTAAAGTGATACTGTCCCATTTTTGGAAATAAACTTATTTTACACTTCTCCTTCAGTTAAATAATAGGGTTTTACCATTCTCCTGTACTTTCAACCGTTCTCTGGCTATGGCAGTGCAAATTTTACCTCCATGCTAGCAGTTAATATTGAGTCCTATGAGACCAGCTCGCGGCTAACTGGTCTCATAGGACTCAATGTTAACTGTTAGCTTGGAGGTAAAATGTTCACTGCCATATCTAGAAAACGCTTGGAGGTACAGGAGAAAGGTAAGAGCCTATTATTCAACTCAAGACGAGGTGTAGAATAAGCTTATTTCCAAAAATGGGACAGTATCACTTTAGGTTTGTAAGTAAACTCAATTTGAGTTGAGTCCTGAGTTGAGTTAAGCCTCGAGCTGAGTTAACTAAACTTACAAGCTTAAGGCAACAGGGAAACCTACCTTTCTACGTTTAACTGGCTGCAATGTTTCACAGTGTAGTGTCGCTAGCTGTGTAGCTGTATTAGTGAAGTTTTATTCCCCCCCCCCCACAATTCCCCTTGAGTCATCATGGTCATCTCCACAGTGTTAGCATGTTATTAGTGCAAGGCATGCTAGCTAGCGAGGCTGATTGATTGATTGATTGATTGATTGTGAAGGTGAGAAGCGTGGAAATTGTTTTTGAACGCTCGTTGCAGAGTGAATTGATTTTCTTGTTTGCCCGGCGGATCAGTGGTGTCGGAGAAGTCTCTAGCTAAGTTAGACAGAAGCATTGGCTCCTACACACACACACACACACACACACACACACACACACACACACACACACACGCACACACACACACACACACGCACGCACGCACGCACGCACGCACACACACACAGACTCAAACATTCACACAGAAGCATCGGCTCCTACTCTCTACTCACCCCCTGTGCAGTGCATAGACATAAACAAAGACAAGCACACATACACACTATACACATACACAAACAGACACACACACACACACACACACACACACATACACACAGACACACACATACAAAGACACTCACACGTACGTAGTACTGCATGCATGCATGCACACACACATACAGTAGAGGCTCAAATATTCACACTTTCTTAAAAACAAAAAATAGACCCTACATCATATCGCATCACACACACACACAAACAATATGAACACTCTCACATTCCCACACTCCCACAAGCACGCACGTACAGGCACGCACACACGTATACGTATACACACACACACATACACACACACACACACACCAAGGCATTAACTCAAAAGAAATCTAGCCGGGATTACAGAAGTGGAATTCAATTTAGAGGGCCAAAACAACAATAGGACGGCAGGCATTTCTCAAAACACCAGCTACACACACACACACACACACACACACACACACACACACACACACACACACACACACACACACACACACACACACGCACATACACAAACATATTACTTTCACACAAACACGCGCGCATGCACACACACACACAAACAC
>NC_085877.1:45178599-45186099 GCF_034702125.1 Engraulis encrasicolus
ACACACACACACACACACACACACACACACACACACACACACACACACACACACACACACACACACACACACACACACACACACACACACACACACACACACACACACACACACACTTGCACATATAACATACAAACACATACACACATTTATCATATGCACAATTCAAGAACACACACACACACGCATGTGCACACACACGCCGACCCGCCCACACACAAAACTTCCACCCGACACTTCCACACACATCCACATCAAGCAACACGAACAACCAGAGGAAGAAGAACAAGAAGAAGGATGTTTTTCTCCTCACAGATGCCTCTGGGTCAAAGACGTGCAACATGGCATTGTCATTCAGTGTAACGGATACCTTCTGCTGACTGTAACAGTAAAAAAAAAAAAACATGATTTTTAAATTGTTTCAAGTGAATGGATGACAGCCGAGGCTTTCATGAATTCACTGGAAAGAAATAAAATAAATAGAGTCATGTTTTTTACAGTTACAGTCAGCAGAAGGTATCCGTTACACTGAATGACAATACCATGTTGCACGTCTTTGACCCCTCTACATCCAAGTAACATTAAAACAGGTAATGGAAACAAGATAGTATCTTCTAATTGGCAACTGCTTTCTAACGTCTATCTGACACCTACACAAGCACAGCAAGTACAGCAATCCAAAAAAAGGAAAAGTAAACAAAAAAGTAAACAAAAGAAAAAGCACTTGAAAAAAAATATATGTAGTTATACTTGGATATTTTCTGACGGGCAATGGCTTGGACACCCAGTTGTGAACCTTGCCCATTAGGGAAGTAATATAAGAGAGAGAGAGAGAGAGAGAGAGAGAGAGAGAGAGAGAGACAGAGAGAGAGAGAGAGAGAGGGAGACAGAGAGAGAGGTATTTTCTTACAGGCAGTGGCTTGGACACCCCGATGTGTACGGTAACCATGGACGCTCCCTACACATCATACATGTCTACATCTACATACATGCAAGGATTTTTTTTTTTTAAATTTAAAGAAAAAAAGAAAGTAATGTAAAGGTATTTCCTTACAGGCAGTGGCTTGGACACCCCGATGTGCACGGTGCCAATGGACGCTCCCTACATCTACATGTCCCTACGTCTACATGCAAGAAACATTTTAAAAAACACAATAAAAAGTTTTTTTTAAAAGAAAGTAATGTTAAGGTATTTTCTTACAGGCAGCGGCTTGGACACCCCGATGTGCACGGTGCCCATGGACGCTCCTTTGAGGGCCTGCACGGCGTCCTCCAGTGTGGCGTTCTCCAGCCCCACGCGGTCCACGTACACCAGCCGGTCGCCGGGCAGCAGCCGGCCGTCCGCCTCCGCCACCCCGCCGGGCACCAGCGAGCGGATCACAATCACCGTCTTCGCCGCGTCCACCGGGTCCTGTGACAGGAAGTGGCGAGGAGAGAGGACAGGAGAGGAGAGGGGGGGAGAGAAAGGGATAGAGAGAGGAGAGGAGAGGAGAGGAGAGGAAGGGGGTGGGGGAGAAAGGGAGAGGCGGGGGAGAGCGAGAGATGAGAGAGAGGGGGGGGGGGGGGAGAGAAAGGGAGAGGCGGGGGAGGGAGAGCGAGAGAGGGGGGGGGGTGAGGGGGGAGAGAGTGAGAGAGAGAGAGAGAGAGGAGAGAGAGAGAGAGAGAGAGAGAGAGAGAGAGAGAGAGAGAGAGTGAGAGAGTGAGAGAGATAGAGATAGAGAGAGTTAGAGAGGGGAGAGGAAAGAGAGAGGAGAGAGATAGGGAAAGAAAGAGAGACAGAGAGAGAGGGCGGGAGAACGAGGGAGAGAGAGCGAGAGAGAGCGAGAGAGAGAGAGGGGAACAGAACGTTAGTGTCACATGACACCTTGTGTGCTGTCGGTACCGGATCTGTGGCACTGTCTTCTTCCATCAGGTATGGAGAGAGGAACAGACTGTTGTGGTGTCACGTGACACCTTGTGTCAGAGAGAGTAGAGAGAGAGAGGTTCCATTGGCCCATTGTTTCCTGGTTCTATTATGGCCCCCCTTAGGCAGACCTAGGCAGACCTAAGGACTGTTCTATTCATTGTAGGAGCATTATGACACGGCCCTTTAGGCTGACCGGAACCTGGTCACGTTAGGTGCCATAGAAACCAAAGAATCTCTGCCTTGTGTACTGTTGATACCGGATCTGTGGAACCAGGAAGTAGGTAGTCAGGTAGAAGAGGAGAGAAACTGACAAATGGAGGAGGAAGCAGAGTGTTAGTGAGTGCGTTACAATATGCGACCTTGCCTCCTCCACTTGTGCTTGTCTCCTCGTCCCGCCTCCTGGCCCCTCCTCCGTGGAGAAAACGATAAAGTTTCCCAGCTGTCAGCCTAGCCACAACAACTTTTGAGGGACTGTTTTTCATTCACCATCCCAATTGCAAATGAGAAAAAGACTTTACAATTGAGCTTTTGCAAGATATTTAAATGTAATGCTGTTGTCAGTGATGTCATCATGACATATTACTTCCTGGTACGAGGAGACAAGCACAAGTGGAGGAGGCGAGGTCGCATATTGTAATGCACTCAGTGTCACATGACACCATCTGCACAAGGATGCACTATTGCACGGGCCTACCGGGCCCAGTCCAAGGGGCCCATGCCCAGGGGGACCTGAAGGCCATGCCTCTCTATATTTCCTTTTTCATACTGCATTGAAATCGCACTTTAACGGGGGGTGCTAAGCCCCCCCACATTTGGGCTCGCACGCCCACGGGGACCCCGGTTCGACCGGCCGGGGTCATTTCCCGATCCCACCCCGTCTCTCTGTTCCACTTGCTTCCTGTCATCATCTCAGACTGTCCTATCAAATAAAGGCATAAAAAGCCCCTAAAAATAAAAATCAAACTTTAACAACTGTATTTGCAAACTTTGTTGAGGAATGCACCCCCCCCCCCAAACACCAAACAACATATGATCGCTAACCCCTTGCCTAAAACCCTGAATTGTTTTGTAAACTAGCAACACCCATGGAGGGGGGCCCTTCTTGCTGTTTGGCCCAGGGGCCCATGGAGAGGGGGGGCCTTTCTTGTTGTCGGGCCCAGGGGCCCATGGAGGGGGGCCTTTCTTGCTGTCTGGCCCAGGGGCCCATGGAGGGGGCCTTTCTTGCTGTCTGGCCCAGGGGCCCATGGAGGGGGGCCTTTCTTGCTGTGTGGCCCAGGGGCCCATGGAGAGGGGGGGCCCTTTCTTGGTGTTTGGCACAGGGGCCCATGGAGAGGGGGCCCTTTCTTGGTGTTTGGCACAGGGGCCCATGGAGAGGGGGCACTTTCTTGGTGTTGGGCCCAGGGGCCCATGGAGGGGGGCCTTTCCTGTTGTTTGGCCCAGGGGCCCATGGAGGGGGGCCTTTCCTGCTGTCGGGCCCAGGGGCCCATGGAGGGGGGCCTTTCTTGCTGTCTGGCCCAGGGGCCCATGGAGGGGGGCCTTTCTTGTTTTCGGGCCCAGGGGCCCATGGAGAGGGGGGGCCTTTCTTGTTGTCTGGCCCAGGGGCCCATGGAGGGGGGCCTTTCTTGTTGTCTGGCCCAGGGGCCCATGGAGAGGGGGGGCCTTTCTTGTTGTCTGGCCCAGGGGCCCATGGAGGGGGGCCTTTCTTGCTGTCTGGCCCAGGGGCCCATGGAGGGGGGCCTTTCTTGTTGTCTGGCCCAGGGGCCCATGGAGGGGGGCCTTTCTTGCTGTTTGGCCCAGGGGCCCATGGAGGGGGGCCTTTCTTGCTGTTTGGCCCAGTGGCCCATGGAGTCATAACCTGTCCCTGCGTCTGGGCTGTTGGTACCGGATCTGTGGCACCGTCTTCTTCTTTTGGCTTTTTGGCTTCATCTGATAGGACAGTGAAGATGTTGACAGGAAGCGAGTGGGGAGAGAGAGAGACGGGGAACGGTCGGGATGGAATCGAACCCGGGTCAGCCGCGTAGCAGACGAGTGCTCTACCGCACTAAAACTAAATATGGTGTCACATTACATCTTTATAAGTTAACACAAGCTACAGTTTGGTCCAGACTGCATGCAATCTACCTACCTATCCCATTCATTCTACTCAAAGTCAAATCGTATGGCTTTCCTGATCTGCAATATGAAGTGTAACAATTCTTGGTAGCAAAGGCTACATTACACGCAAGAGGGAGAGTCTAAGTCGCATCCGCTGCATCCAATAGCAGGTATGGAAAAAGAAATGACTTGTCAGTGTCATGTGACACCTTCCTGATTCTCGCAAGCTGCTGTGCTGTTGGGACTGGATCTGTGTTACCGGTTAACAAATGATTCTCGTCATCCATCAGCCATCCAGTCATCCATTCAGTTAGCTACTCTGACAAAGAGAGACACGGGCCAAATTTCAGCTGTCGCAAGCAATACCATGTACTTAAAATAACTGTAAGTCGCTTTGGATAAATGTGTCATCTAAGTGTAATGTAATGTAATGCAATGTGCAAGCAGTTCATTTCTAGTTTGAAAAACGGCTGTTGGACTTTTTTCAGAATGTATTTCTTATATTACACTGGCTTTGAAAGACAGCAGTCACAGTACATGTGTAAAACAGTTCATTTATAATTTGAAAAACACCTGGTAGACTTTTTTTTCCAGAATGTTTTTCTTTTATCACACTCGATGAGATAGACAGCATACCTCTGCTCTGAACCGACAGAGAACTCTTGGATGCCAATAGAGCAGGCGTCACCAACGTAGTGCCCGTGGGGGCCAGGTAGCCCTCCAGGAGCTTCTGAGGTGCCCACCAAGGATGTTAGTAAACAGTGACGACTACAAGATTTTAGTCACAGTCAATTTTTTTCTTAATTCAAATATGAGATTATTTATTTATAACCTATAAGCAAATTATCATTCAATCATAGTGTGATTTGGGAATGATGTCAAGACATCAGTGGAGGATTTTGAACAAACATGTAGCCCTTGGGTAGCTCTCAGTAGCCCTCGAGTAGCCCTCAGTTCCCCACAGACCCAGAAAGGTTGGGGACCCCTGCAATAGAGAATGCATCCATAAACATGTCAAATGTGTAATTATGGGCCCCGCCGTGGTCCAAACGGTAGGGCACTGCACTGTTACTCCGGGGACCCGACCCGATGTCCTTTCCTGATGCTTCCCCATCTCTCCCTCTCCCCGGGGGACCCGACCCGATGTCCTTTCCTGATGCTTCCCCATCTCTCCCTCTCCCCTCTCCATTTCCTGTCTGTCTCACTGCCCTATCAGGATAATAAAGGTGCAACCGTCCCCCCCCCCCACAAAAATCTTTTACATTAAAAACAAAACCCAAAAAAAACGTGTCAAATGTGTAATTATCACGGTGATAATTCAAATCCTTTATCTTCAGTTGTCATCCCTCTTCTTCACGCTCCAGCGATTCTCAGACATAATGGCAAACAACAGGCACTCAGCAGGAGAGGGAGCTTGTTTACAAGCAAACGCAAATTGGCAAATCTCAACCTCTTGTTTAAAACGGGTGAAGTGTTTTAATATTGTGTTGATATCGGTGGCAGCGTGAACCGTGTGTACTGTGTTGTACTGCTTTGTACTGTACCGCGGGAGGTCTGCTTTGTATTGTGCAGTCCTCATTCCACTGTAGTAATTGTGTTAATCTGTGTTTTAAAACGGGTGAAGTGTTTTTGAAATTGTGTTTAGAGCTGCAAAATATATCGAAAATGTATCGAAATTGCGATATCGAGAGTGGCAATATGGGTTTCGCAAAAATGACTTAATTATCAATAAGAAGGGAACATTTTCTGTGCTGTCCAATCACTAGCTGAATGTCAACAAATGTGCGAGAAGCCTGCCACAACCAAAGCCGCGCCCCCCCACACAGACCGTCAAATTAGTGACAAGAAAAAAACACTCAGCTGGATTTCTAAATATTGTTTAACCCCTTAAGACGCGGCTTTATACATTTGTTGTTACCAGTATGGTAATGACCAAGTCATGGTGCATTCCTAAAGGGCCTGTGTTGTGTCATAGTATTGTAGTGCTATGGTAGTTACATTTCAATGACTATTACAGCGTGCCACAGGAGGTACGCCGCGCATTAAGGGGCTACTATATTGTTATTGAGGTATTGCATGCTATTGTTTTTTTTCCTGATATCGTGCAGCACTAATTGTGGTGATATCTATTGCGGCATGAACTGTGTCCTGCTTTGTACCGTACCGCGGGAGGTCTGCTCTGTATTGTGCATTCCTCATTCCACTGTAGTAATTGTGTTAATCTGTGTTTTAAAACAGGTGAAGTGGTTTAATATTGTGTTGATATATGTGGCAGCGTGAACCGTGTGTACTGTGTTGTACTGTGTTGTCCTGTACCGCGGGAGGTCTGCTCTATATTGTGCATTCCTCATTCCACTGTAGTAATTGTGTTAATCTGTGTTTTAAAACAGGTGAAGTGTTTTAATATTGTGTCGATATCTGTGGCAGTGTGAACTGTGTGTACTGTGTTGTACTGTGTTGTCCCGTACCGCAAGAGGTCTGCTCTGTATTGTGCATTCCTCATTCCACTGTAGTAATTGTGTTAATCTGTGTTTTAAAACAGGTGAAGTGTTTTAATATTGTGTCGATATATGTGGCAGTGTGAACCGTGTGTACTGTGTTGTACTGTGTTGTCCTGTACCGCGGGAGGTCTGCTCTGTATTGTGCATTCCTCATTCCACTGTAGTAATTGTGTTAATCTGTGTTTTAAAACGGGTGAAGTGTTTTAAAATCGATATCTGTTGCAGTGTGAACTGTGTGAACTGTGTCCTGCGTTGTCCTGTACCGCGGGAGGTCTGCTCTGTATTGTGCATTCCTCATTCCACTGTAGTAATTGTGTTAATCTGTGTTTTAAAACAGGTGAAGTGTTTTAATATTGTGTCGATATATGTGGCAGCGTGAACCGTGTGTACTGTGTTGTACTGTGTTGTCCTGTACCGCAAGAGGTCTGCTCTGTATTGTGCATTCCTCATTCCACTGTAGTAATTGTGTTAATCTGTGTTTTAAAACAGGTGAAGTGGTTTAATATTCTGTTGATATATGTGGCAGCGTGAACCGTGTGTACTGTGTTGTACTGTGTTGTCCTGTACCGCAAGAGGTCTGCTCTATATTGTGTTACTCAATCCACTGTGGTAATTGTGTTAATCTGTGTTTTAAAACGGGTGAAGTGTTTTAATATTGTGTCGATATCTGTTGCAGTGTGAACTGTGTGTACTGTGTTGTAGGGTGTGTTCTGTACAGCAGGTGTCCTGCTCTGTATTGTTCCACTGCAGTAATTGCGTTAATCTGTTTATGTCAGGGGTGTCAAACTCAAATTGACTGAGGGCCAAAATCAAACTCTGGGACGAAGTCGCGGGCCGAACTCAACAATTGTTATTTTTAAATGGACTAAAATTGTGCATTCATGCACTTCATACTCATAGTTAAGTTCCTATCATATGTGTCTGTTCAAATGCGTCTACACATCCTGTGATACAGCAAATGTCATGTTCAAGTTGTGTTACGCTGTACATTACTGGTGT
>NC_085877.1:45206099-45213599 GCF_034702125.1 Engraulis encrasicolus
TCTAGCGCACGTCACTCACACATTGTTAGACAGAGTTTACAGCCATGCCCCACTCACACACTTACAATCATACACACACACACACACTCTCGCAAATGCCCATATACACAATCAGACTCACACACACACACACACACAGACACAAACAAACACGAAGACAAATTGCCATGCGCCCGAGTCTTCGTCTCTAGTCTAGTCTAGTGTGGTGTGAGCGTGCAGCAGACGTTTAGCCTGCCGCTTATGTGTGTGTGTGTGTGTGAGTGAGTGTGTGTGTGAGTGAGTGTGTGTGTGTGTGAGTGTGAGTGTGTGTGCGTGTGTGTGAGGACGTTTAGCCTGCTGCTTATGATTATGACGACAAGAGATTAGCTAACTCTACTAGATCCTGGCAGTGTGTGTGTGTGTGTGTGTGTGTGTGTGTGTGTGTGTGTGTGTGTGTGTGTGTGTGTGTATGCGTGTGTGTGTGTCTGTGTGTGTGTGTGTGAGTGTGAGTGTGTGTGTGTGTGAGAGAGAGTGAGTGAGTGTGTGAGTGAGTGAGTGAGTGAGTGAGTGTGTGTGTGTGTGTGTGTGTGTGTGTGTGTGTGTGTGTGTGTGTGTGTGTGTGTGTGTGTGTGTGTGTCTGAGAGTGTGTGTATGTGTGTGTGTGTTTTTGTGTATGCGTGTGTGTGTGTGTGTGTGTGTGAGGGGGGCACCCCATTCAAAGACCAAAATTACAGGGACGGGTCACCCCTAGACTCTCCCTATGCCCTAACACACACCCACACACACACACACACAGAAATGTGTGATTGTGTGATTCAATGTTGAGTGGCTGGTAAACTTGACCATTTTTGGCTTTTTAAAGCACATGTTGTCTTGCGTCTTGTACGGTCTGTATGTTTACGCAGTCATATGCAGAGGCCTACACACCCAAACAGATGCAGCACAAACATACAGATCACACAGTCACGCACACACACACCCAAACAGATATACCACCACAGGCAAACGCACACGCACACGCACACACACCATGCACACAACCAGGCACACAGGCACGCACATGCACCACATACACACACAAACAGACACACACACACATATAACCACACACTCTCACACACACACACACACACACACACACACACACACACACACCATGCACACAACCAGGCACACAGGCACGCACATGCACCACATACACACACATACACACACACACACACACACACACACACACATAACCACACACACACACACACACGCACAGAAGCCAAATTGCCATGGCTAGCTCAGTGAGGCGTGGTAGCAGCCTTAGTAACTCCCATTACATCTCCTCTCTCCCCCTCTAGCCATAGCCAGATGTGATGGGGAGTGGCACGCGCCCATAGCTTACCACAAGACACGCGCCTGTGTGTGTGTGTGTGTGTGTGTGTGTGTGTGTGTGTGTGTGTGTGTGTGTGTGTGTGTGTGTGTGTGTGTGTGTGTGTGTGTGTGTGTGTGTGTGTGTATGTGTGTGTGTGTGTGTGTATCTGTGTGTGTGTAGTTTATGTGGCATGGTAGTCATTCAGCTTCAATTTGCCAAAACTACCCATGGCCATAGCCGGTAAAACACGTTTCAAAGCTACAATAACTTCATATTGATACATGACCACATGTACCTCACACACACTACACAGCATACAGACATTGTACATTCAAATCAATGTGAAGTGTCTAAAATAGAAAGCTAGTACTACAGTATTATTGAGTAAAATACAGGGTTCCCACACCTTTTTCATGAACAAATTCAAGCACTTTTCAAGCACCTTCAAGCACCAAATGTTCAGTTTTCCAGCACCTTTAATAGGTTGTGGGAAGGGGGTGTGGGGGTCCTCCCCCAGAAAAAAATTGTGTTTTTAAAATACAATTTCCTACATTTTAATCAATTTTAAGATGTCGAATGGCAAATCCCATCTGACATCTCACTCCCTCAGATTTTTGATGTACCTGAACAATTTATTTCTATTATTTGGTTTACTGAGTTTGACTTGACACAAATGTCAAGCATTTTCAAGCACTTCACCAATAATTCAAGCATTTTCACAACCTTGAGAACACTTTCAAGTATTTTCAAGGAATTCAAGCACCAGTGGGAACCCTGTAAAATAATATGTATTGTCATTCATTCATTCAATCATTCACTATGAATCCATCCATCCATCCATCCATCCATCCATCCATCCATCCATCCATCCATCCATCCACGCATCCCTCCATTAATATTAGTAAACCACAAGCTACTGCTTCAGCACACACCAGAGCAATGTTCCCTCTAATTTTTTCGGTGCTTGAGCAAATGCGCTATATCACTGAGCAGAGCCAATAACCTCGGTGAGCGGGTCGGCGAGCCCAATTTTAGGGGTAACATTGATGCTTCATAATATGTTGATTATATTGTCATTCACTATAGTGAATATTACAAAATCAGTTAAGTAATGTTTCCAAATCTTGATTATTACTTAATCATCAAACCACCAACATCAATATATTGTAGGCTAGGCCTACATTTGTAAGATGTTGGAAAGAAAGTATCTTTACAGCAGCCCAATAGCCCAGAATGTTGAATTTATGTTTAAAAGGATGAATCATTTAATTTGGATTTAAATGTTTTATAATAGGCTTATAATAATATTTATAATATTAAGGCTTATAATAGGCCTATGTAACAAATTCAAAAGACTAAAATATTGAGCTTAAATTAGGCCTACATGAAGTAAAAGTATGCACTGTCACTTTAAGAGCTCGTGGAAACTTCAGATCTTGGGAAGCAAACATTTTTCTTACCGGACAGTCTGACTGACCTTCTGGCTAACTGGGTTTTATGGACCTTCTTATCAGTAGGCTAGTAGTTTGTTTAGGCATATTAGTTCATATGTTTTCAAGACATTTCCACTGCGTGGACAAATGCTTTCATCAACACCATTTTGACGATTTTTTCAAAGTCTTTGGCAGAAAGCAGCACGCACTTCCAATGATGCCAATAGCGCGAGGGATGTTGCCACTCGCAAAGCTATGACAGGCATCCATTAAAATCGGTCCAGATGCTCGACACCGTTATCAACATTCATATCAGATTCACGATCGAGCTCTGGGAGAGCTAGAACTTGTCTTCTATCCATTATACAGAGATGGATTTAGGCTTTTTGTGTAGGCTACTTAACACAACCGAATGCCGTAGATTAGGCAGCTGTTACAACGTTGTCTGGTCACTGTTTTGAAGATCAGCATTCGAAGCGCGGCGTATCCACGCTCTGTCTGATCGCTATTGAAAAAAGTAGCTGGAGGCGCAATGCTGATTGTAAGCAGAAGTCCGCGTCTAGTGTGATCGCTTAAACTGCTGTAAGATAGATGTTTCATATCTAAAGAATATGTTTTATTTCGATTGGATGTTATAAAGCTACAATGAGTGGAAATTTCGGACAACAATCAACTGCCTCTCCACACAAATTTGCCGCCTTGTTTTACCTGCGCTGAATGGATTTGCTCTGCGCTGAGAACGTGAGAGCAGTGCGCGATTGCGCAGTCGCGCAGCTTAGAGGGAACATTGCACCAGAGCTATTGGTCATTTCAATTCATTCATTCATTCATTCATTCATGCTACTTATATAGCGCTAACTACTAAGCGCTAACGATGAAGAGCTAACTACAGTACCCCTGCTCTCAGCAATTACAAACAGGGATCCATTACACCTGTCATCCATCCATCCACTCATAGTAGGCCTATTATAAACTGGCTCTAGACCTACAAGAGATCTTAACTTAACTTATAGGAGCTAAATCCGTACCAGAGATCTTAGAGGTTGTTCTACCCTCCATGGGCCCAGCGATGGGCCTCTCCCTGTCCCAGTCGTTGGCGAACTCCCTGGGGGGAGGCAGCGGCAGCGGAGGGGGTTTGGGGTGGGGCTCCAGCACGGGCACCGGTACCGGCACTGGCGGCACCTGCCAAGTCAAGTCATGTCAAGTTTATTTCTCACGTTAAACTTCGGCTTTTTTCGCACATCTCAGCTGGCAGGTGCGTCGGAGATGGCACCATGGGTCACTCAGCAATAGTTTAAAGAAACTCCCGCACACTGACCATTTCGCTGTTCTTTCTTTAATAAACGACGTTTCGGTACTAGACCTTCATCAGGCAATAAAATGGTCAGAGTGCGGGAGTTTCTTTAAAATAAGTTTATTTTTCAGACACAAGCGCAATTCAATATGCTTCACATAAAAAAATAAAAAGTCAGACAAAACGGACACTGTTATGACACTGTTATGATAGTGTTATGTCATATGTATGACGCCGGCGTCATGTGAAGTATAACCCCGATGTTTTGCACATCAAAATAGTCAAATAAATGAATTCATTCAATTCGTACCGGTAAGGGCTCAGTTGCTGTCCCATGTTTTTACATCAAAATAGTGAAATTACACGTAATTCATTCATTCAACTCGTACAGGTAAAGGTATGAGCGGGGGCGTAGGGGCGGAGGAGGGGATGGGAGTCGGTGGCGGGGGTAGTGTTACATCAAAATAGTCAAATAAATTAGTTCATTCAACTCATACCGGTAAAGGTATGAGCGGGGGAGTAGGTATGGACGAGGGGATGTGAGTCGGTGGCGGGGGTAGTGTTACATCAAAATAGTCAAATTACACGTAATTCATTCATGGAACTCGTACCGGTAAGGGGGGGGGGGGGTAGTGTTACCGGTAACCGGTATGAGCGGGGGCGTAGGGGTGGAGGAGGGGAGCATGTGTGTGTGTGTGTGTGTGTGTGTGTGTGTGGGGGGGGGGGGGGGGTAGTGTTACATCATACTGGTACAGTTATGAGCGGGGGCGTAGGGGTGGAGGAGGGTAGCGTTACCGGTATGGGGGGGGGCGTAGGGGTGGAGGAGGGTAGCGCGGGTGTGGGGGGCTAGTGTAACCGTTATGAGGGGGGGCGTAGGAGGGTAGCGTGGGGGGGGGGGGCTAGTGTAACCGTTATGAGCGGGGGCGTAGGGGTGGAGGAGGGTAGCGGGGGGGGGGTGGTGTTACCGTTATGAAGGGGGGGCGTAGGGTAGCGTGGGGGGGGGTAGTGTTACCGTTATGAGGGGGGGCTTAGGGTAGCGTGGGGGGGGGGGGGGGTATTACCGGTATGAGCGGGGTCGTAGGGGTGGAGGAGGGTAGTGGGGGGGGGGGGTATTACCGGTATGAGCGGGGTCGTAGGGGTGGAGGAGGGGGGTAGTAGCGGGGGGGGGGGGGGGGGTGGGGGTATGTAGGGTGGGGGGTGGGGGGGTAGTGGTACCGGTATGAGCGGGGGCGTAGGGGTGGAGGAGGGTAGCGTGGGGGGGTAGTGTTACCGGTATGAGCGGGGGCGTAGGGGGGGGTAGGGGTGGGGGGTAGTGTTACCGTTATGAGGGGGGGGGGCGTAGGGGTAGCGTGGGGGGGGGGGGGGGTAGTGTTACCGGTATGAGCGGGGGCGTAGGGGTGGAGGAGGGTAGGGTGGAGTGGTTATGAAGGGGGGGGGCGTAGGGTAGCGTGGGGGGGGGTGGAGGGGGTAGTGTTACCGTTATGAGCGGGGGCGTAGGGGTGGAGGAGGGTAGCGTGGGGGGCAGCAGCTCCTCGGGCTGGAACCCTCTGCGCACCAGTTTGAGGTGCACTGTCTGACCCGTGTGCCTCAAGACCTCCACTGCCTGCTGGTTGGTGAAGCCCTGGATGTTCACACCATCCACCTATATGGAATACATTACATTACATTATATTACAGTTCATTGCAGTTCATTACATTACATTACATTACATTACATTACATTACATTACATTACATTACAGTTCATTACATTACATTACATTACACTACATTTTATTACAGTTCATTACATTACTGACTGACTGCTGATTGGTGACGCCCTGGATGTTCACACCATCCACCTATACAAATACATTACATTACATTATATTACATTACATTACATTACAGTTCATTACATTACACTACATTACATTACACTACATTACATTACTGACTGACTGCTGGTTGGTGAAACCCTGGATGTTCACACCATCCACCTATATGGAATACATTACATTACATTACATTACATTACATTACATTACAGTTCATTACATTACATTACATTACATTACATTACATTACATTACATTACATTACATTACTGACTGACTGCTGATTGGTGAAGCCCTGGACGCTCACACCGCCCACCTATACGAATTCGAATACAAATACTTAATTGTCCACAATGTGGAAATTTGTCTTCAGTTTCACCACATACATTTCAACAAATAAACAATAATTTCACAATGCGCACATCAATCATTCGAACACTGCATCCTTGAAATTGAAGGGGGAAAAAGTCTTGTTTGGCACAGAGGTTTTCATGAGCTCTTCAGGTATTGGTGAAGAAGTTCACACACTCTACCTGCAGGGGGCACTGATGAGTTAGATAAGGGGGCAGCAGGTGGATGCAGAAGGCTTTCACAACTACTGAGTACAGCTCTACTCTCTCTAGACCAGGGGTCCCCAACCTTTCTCGGTCTGAGGGCTACCAAAGGCTACTCGAGAGCAACTAAGAGCTACCCGAGGGCTACCTGTTTGTTCAAACCGGTGTCTTGACATCATTCCCAAATTACACTATGATTGAATGATAATTTGATTATAGGTTATAAAGAAATAATCTCATATTTAAATTAAGAAGAACATTGACTGTGACTAAAATCTTGTAGTCGTCACAGTTTAGTGACATCCTTTGTGGGCACCTCAGAAGCTTCTGAAGGGCTACCTGGTGCCCGCTGGCACCATGTTGGTGACGCCTGCTCTAGAGCCACATGTGGCTCTTTTGGGAACTCTTACTTATCTAGGGTTGCCAACCGTCCCTTGAAATACGGAATCGTCTTATATTTAAAGATAAAAGTACAGGGTCCATATTGAGTTGAAACAGGACATGGGAGGTTAAAATGCGTCAAAATGCTGGAAATTACGCCTAAGAAATACAACATTTTCAGGGGGACGACCCCCAGACACTTGCCATAATGCAGTCGACAGTTGGCAACCCCATACTTACCTGTTATCAATAAAACTAATAACTTGACAGTACACTCTAAAATTGTTGGGCTCAATTGAAATACATGCTTTTACCTGTAATTGTATTCAGTGCTTTTAAAATGGTATGGCTCGTGAAAGTTATTATTTTTTAAATTTGCGTTTATGGCTCTCTCCACCAAAAAGGTTCCTGACCCTTGATCTAGAACGTATAGGACTACAACATTGAAGATGAGAAAAGGGCCTTCGAAGCATTGGTATTAGGTTGGATATTGCAGTTTCGGCAATACGGGACACATTTGGACCATAAGGGCTATGTCACGAGCTAAAGGAGGTATTTTTTTTATACAATTTTATTTTTTACTTTAGTTTAGTTTATTAGTTTATTAGGATCCCCATTAGCTGGGCGCAAACCCAGCTATTCTTCCAATAGTCCAATTGTGATACCATGACTTAGTACC
>NC_085877.1:45218599-45233599 GCF_034702125.1 Engraulis encrasicolus
CACTCACACACCACCATCACCACCACAACAACTCACACACACACTCACACACCACCATCACCACCACAACAACTCACACACACACACCGCCATCATCACCACAACAACTAACACAAACACACACACACACACACACACACACACAGCCATCATCACCACAATAACTCTCACACACATGCACACACACACACCCCCACACAGACACACACCGCAATCACCACCATAACACACACACACACAGACACACACCGCCATCACCACCACAACAACTCTAATGCTGCTGCATCCTGCAGGGCGTGTGTGTGTGTGTGTGTGTGTGTGTGTGTGTGTGTGTGTGTGTGTGTGTGTGTATGTGTGTGTTCATCACCTGAGCACGTATCCTGCGATGGTGATTCCCAGCGCCTGGGAACCTTCATCTCCCAAAAAAATGCTCACAGAACTCAATAACACTCAACGCCTCCGAACGCCCCCTTGACCTCATTATAAGCCTCCCTATGCCCCCTGGACCTCATCATAAGCCTCCTAACGTCCCCTACACCTCATCATAAGCCTCCGAACGCCCCCTTGACCTCATCATAAGCCTCCGAACGCCCCCTTGACTTCAACATCAGCTGCGAATGCCCTTAGAATTAAAAGACAAAATGGACTAATGCCACCCCCACACCCCCAAATGGACACTGAGCACCAACCCCTCTTGGCTGTATCCTTCTCAACGCCCCCCTAGGGCTACCCAACGCCCCCTGGGGTGCCAGTAGAGCCCCCGTTGAGAAACACTACTCCAGAGAGAAGAAGGAAACTTCTGATTCCATGGAGAGTTTCGGATAGTTTGCGTGCAGACACAATCTCACCAAAAATAGCATTGCCGATTCTGTCATCCCTCCCTCCACCCTTTTCCCCCCATCTCTCGTCTTGGGGTGTTTATTCCAGATGGGGAAAAAAAATGTTATTCCTTTCTGAGAACCCCATTGCGAAGACATTCCCCCCCTCTGAGAATATCTTTCCAAAGTGTCTGAGAGGGAGAGAGAGGGAGTGTGTGTGTGTGTGTGTGTGTGTGTGTGTGTGTGTGTGTGTGTGTGTGTGTGTGTGTGTGTGTGTGTGTGTGTGTGTGTGTGTGTGTGTGTGTGTGTGTGTGTGTGTGCGTGTGCGTGCGTGCGTGCTTGCGTGCGTGCGTGTGTGTGTTCTTCAAAGAACTCTCAGCTACTATTGGTTGTAGCTATTTGGAACACTGGTGCCAAACTTGCGATGGCAAGCATGTCTGATGGAAGTAGTTTTGGGTAGGGCGCGCGCATCCAAAAACACTCTCTTGCAGGTCCCAGACAGAAGTGTCAGACAGTTGAAGGAGGTAGTTCAGCACACTTACAAATAAGCTCCGAAAAATAAACTTTATTATGTAGCCCCTTAATGCGCGCCGTACCTCCAGTGGCACGCTGTAATAGTCATTGAAATGTACCTACCATAGCACTACAATACTGTGACACAACACAGGCCCTTTAGTAATGCACCACGACTTGGTCATTACCATACTGGTAACAACAAATGTATAAAGCCGCGTCTTAAGGGGTTAAAAAGCAACGTCTTGATCACCCTATGATCTTCAGGGTTTTATCTAGGAATTTTTGGCATGAGGGAGCGTCATGGCAGGTTGCGTGAAGGGGGGAATTTACTAGGGGCGCTCAAAAAAGTAATTTATTTATTTAAAAAAAGTATGAGGGTGCACCCGCGGAGGTATGAGGGTGGAGCGCCCCTATTTCCCCATTCAGAAAAAGCCCTGATCTTCATCCTGGATCTCAAATGCATGATGAATATCCAGGATGATTGAAGTGTTGCTTTTTAAATAATACCGTTTATTTTTTGGAGCTGATTGACAGTGTGCTGACCTACCTCATTCAAACCTGTCTGACAGCACATATAATTTAAAGGTACACTATGCAGGAAATGGTCAAAAAAGGTACTGCAACTATGCTGCTCATTGAAACTGGGCTGCCTATTGCCAAATTTGATCTTTACATGAAAGTTTACTAAGTAATAAACAAATATTTTATAGTATGGTCCAAGTAGAGTCATTTTTGCAGCTAAAAATGGCTATTTTTGGAAATTCAAAATGGCGGACCATGGAGAAGATCCCCCTTTTCTTGTATGAAAAGTGCAATTTTTCCAGTCATAATGAATACTTAGAATTTGATGGTTGTGGTAAGTATTCATGAAAAAGGTAACATTAGTAAATGGGCAGCATGAATTCTGGAAATAAACAACTACAAATCTCACACAGTGTCCCTTTAAGTTCCACATTACCATCATGAAAAAATATGGGATGGATGTAAAAAAGAAACATCTATTTGTGTTCCTTCACATATGCTTCCTTACACGCACTCCCTCATGCGCTTTTCAAAGCTTCAAGAATGAATACATAATGTATTTTGTCAAAACTGAATGTTTTGAATTGAGAACAGAGGCCACTGGCTATGAACAGAGCTGGGATGCATTTCTCGAAAGCGAAATTGTTAGCCAGTTAGCGACTTCGGTCGTTGTCAATGGGAAATTGCATTGCAAACAACAAAGTCGCTAATCCAGTTAGCAACTACGCTTTCCAGAAATGGAAAGCCGACAGTCCCCAGGGGCAAATGCTGTTGTTTTTGTTTGTGCAGATCATTATAGGTCTTGTGTGTGTGTGTGTGTGTGTGTGTGTGCGTGTGCGTGTGCGTGTGCGTGTGCGTGCCTGTGTGTGTGTGTGTGTGTGTGTGTGTGTGTGTGTGTGTGTGTGTGTGTGTGTGTGTGTGTGTGTGTGCGTGCGTGTGTGTGTGGGAGGTGTGTGTATTTGTTTGTTTCTTTGCAGTGTCCCTGTCCATTGTGACACATGTATGTTTGGTTTGCTTTTCACATACACTGATTTTAACTAGCACATAGTGCACACTGCACATTCACAAGGACCACAATGGAAACAAGCTGCAAGCTTTTTTTGTAATATCCTTTTGACGTGTTGTACAAGGTTTTCAAAACCTATTTATTACCTTATTTATTTGTATAATTTTTAATGCTTTGTACAATGTCAATAAAAGAAATCAATCAATCAATCAATCAATCAATCAATCAATCAGTCTTTGTTTTACTCAGAGAGCTGCCCTCAATTTAGATGACGAGGCCCATCGGTCTATCTTTACGTAATATATGGTGTGACGTCATCGGTCGAATGCTCCATTCATTTCAACGGGGATCCCCAACGTTCGCACGTCTGTTATTTTTCGATAACGGACGGGTTGGTCTATAACAGACCGCTGTCAATGGCAACAAGACTTTTCACTGCTAAAGCGACTTTTCAACAAGACTCTAATCAGCTGCTGTGATAGACAACACCTGTTGTCCTGGCTACCTAGCTGTTGCCTAGCGGTGTTCCACAACGGCACTGTTTTGTTTTGCGCAGCAACAATCTTTTGACATTAAAAACTATAATAGACTTAACATTAAATTGGCCTAAAGAAATGTCCCCGCCATGTGTGAATCATTTAAGTATATCCATATAATAAGCGGGTTAACTTTCGGCGAGTCGGTCGCTTTGTGGAATAGCAGCACTTCAGAGAGAACAAGACCCCTCCGCTCCGCGTCGGGGTCTAAAGATTCTCTCTGTCGTGCTGCTATTCCACGGTAGCGACCTTCTCGCCGAACGTTAACCCTTACGTAATATAGACAGTGGACTGAGCTAATCATTATATCAGAGATTCTTTAAGTATAAAGAGATATGCCAATAGGTTGCTATGGGCAACTAACATGACCAGGTTCCGGTATGCCTAAAGGGGCGTGTCATAATGCTCCCAGCATTGAATAGAACAGTCCTTGGGTCTGCCTAGGTCTGCCTAAAGGGGGATTTCCCCCCCTCCCCCTTGCAATAATAGAACCCGGAGACAATGGGCCAATGGAGCCTCTCTCTCTCTACTCCGTGGGCTGTGTGACGGGCTGTTCTATGCCAAAAAAATTGCCCGCGGTGTTTTTCAATCCCAGTCCAGCCCTGGCTATGAAGACCTACACATTTATGACTGTAGGTCAAATCAATGTTTGTAGTTGTCTCTCCTCCCACGATAAATACCTTTTTTATTTCTTTATTTCAGGCTTTCTTTCTGACTATAAAGTACAGCAAACAGACAGAAGACACCTTTTCAATAATTCAGCCTCAACATACAGAACTTGCCTTACAGAACATTAATCATTTCTCTTACTAAAACGTCTTTGTTGAATTATTCATGTGATGGGTTCGCAGTACACTTGAATGGTGCAGACCAGTGTAGAGGTTATTTAAACACACCATACGTAGCTTTGACATGCTAGTATAACAAAAGACCGATTAGATTGGATTTGATTCAATACCCTTCGAAGGAGGGAAACGAAGGACAGCACTCATCAGATTTTTCTCTGTTTACTTGCTTCATACTCTTCAGATTTTTCTCTGTTTACTCGCTTCATACTCTTCAGATTTTTCTCTGTTTATTCGCTTCATACTCTTCAGATTTTTCTCTGTTTATTCGCTTCATACTCTTCAGATTTTTCTCTGTTTGCTCGCTTCATACTCTTCAGATTTTTCTCTGTTTGCTCGCTTCATACTCTTCAGATTTTTCTCTGTTTGCTCGCTTCATACTCTTCAGATTTTTCTCTGTTTGCCTCATAGTCTTCAGATTTTTCTCTGTTTGCTCGCTTCATACTCTTCAGATTTTTCTCTGTTTACTCGCTTCGTACTCTTCAGATTTTTCTCTGTTTACTCGCTTCATACTCTTCAGATTTTTCTCTGTTTATTCGCTTCATACTCTTCAGATTTTTCTCTGTTTATTCGCTTCATACTCTTCAGATGTTTCTCTGTTTACTCGCTTCATACTCTTCAGATGTTTCTCTGTTTACTCGCTTCATACTCTTCAGATTTTTCTCTGTTGGCCTCATAGTTCTGTCCTTCGCTTCCTTTCTTCGTCTATGTGCTATGTGGGATTCAGTACCCAGTTAAAATAACTATTTATCAGTAGGCGTCAGTGTGAGTGTGTGTCCTCCACTTTACAAAATTCGATACGCTTCACCGTGAACCATAGAGACTTTCAACTCCAATTGACTTCAACCACTTCAATCTCGGGTTTCACCTTTGACCTCACATGATCTTTGACCCTTTTAAGGTCAAGCGCACCCTCTGGAAAAGAGGCATAACCTGATCAGAGAGGACTATGCTACACACTTTGAGTTACTATACAGTCAATGAGTTCTTGCATTTGCATGTTTGACCTACAGCAGGGGTATTCAATTAAATGTCAACAAGGTCCAGTTTTTCAAAGTCCTCCCAGTAAAGGGGCCAAACTATACGTAGAGTATGTATTATGGTTGCCGACTGTCAATGAAAAACATACGGGACACGTAATTGAGTTGGGGGGTCTAGGGGTCCTCCCCCAGAAAGTTTTGCATTTCTTAGATGTAATTTCCTGCATTTTAACATCCCGTGTCCCGTTTCAGCTCGATACGGAACCCATACTTTTATCTCTAAATTCTAAAAAAAATTATTCTGTATTTCAAGGAGTTTGTGGGGGGCCAGAACGCTGCTGTCCAAGGGCCGCATCTGGCCCCAGGGTCGCCATTTGAATAGCCCTGACCTACAGTATTATAGGGTTCCACTCAGATTACAAAACAATTAAGCCTTCAGATAGTTTACCTCTGTCCGACCTTGACCTGCAATGATTGACCTCTCACTGACCTCGAAGAGTGTAGTGTGGGGAAGGCAGCAGATTTCGTTACTATGGCGATAGAAGATCATTTAATTTAATCATGACCCCTGAGAACATGCCATGTTAAAAAAAGAAACCTTTTGTGTGTTTTAAAGCAACCCTCCTGTACCGTTTTAGTGGGAGGCTACCAATAGATGTTCACTTATGCTAGCCTAGCACCATCCATCTCTAGAACTACAAGGACTGCTTCCATTATCAATAAAAGTATCTCCACATGTCTGCAAGACTGACTAACTAGGAAATAGGGTCTGATGTCAAAAATCCTTGACGGTTGCTTTAAATTACAATTATTAAAGCCAATAATACCAATATTATTGTGAAAAGGGTAGAATATCTGATCTTTGAGGGAAATGTTGACTACCAGAGAAAAAAAAAATGTCTAAATGATACATTTGAATGAATACATGCCCTGCAAACCAATCAGAAAATGGCATCCTTTTTGACAGGGCCTTGGAGAATACTGAATGCATGATGTAAAATAGAGTGCATATAATGTATGATCTGAAATGCTGTCTGTAATATGTCTAAAATGCTGTCTCAAATGCTGTCTTTGATATGAAAACATGCTGTGTCCATGCCCCATGCAAGCAAAGGCCAGAGAGAGAAAGAGAGAGAGAGAGAGAGAGAGAGAGAGAGAGAGAGAGGGATGTACTGAGAGATCATAGTATGTCAACAGAGATGAGGTTGTGAGACAGCCAAATGTGTATCTTTTTTTTTTTTTTTACATTACATTGGTATTTAACACAGGGCTCGAAATTAACTTTTTTCCTTTGTGTCCCGCAATGGTCCCGGATTCCACTTTGTATTGTCCCGAATGTAACCAGAAGTGTCCCCATTTTTTTCGCGCCTAAATAAGTGGTAAATTATGTCCACGTTCAATTTCATGTGTGACTATGTTTTTTTTTTTTTGCAGTGCAACTGTGAATTCAGGTCTTTAAGAAAAAACGAGGGTGTGTTAAATCATGAACATCTGTCCCTTGTATACAAAAATGCCTTGAGTAACCGTGCACATTTCGTTTTTCAAGAATATATGAGCATGGTGATATGAGGAAATCTGCATTCAATGACATTATATTTGTCAAACTGATTGCTTTATGCACCAATATAGCCTACCCATCATGTAGGCTATTGTAGACTCTATTGCAGCCAGCCTGTTACTCTGTTGTAGCCTATTTAGCCTACAGAAAAAACAGCTTTCATTTAGTCTACTACATATCAATAACAATTCAGTGTTTGTTTAGCTTTAGTTAAAAAGTGGCAATAGTCTAACCTAGTCTGACTTTAGCCACTGGTTGCGATGGGCATGCCGGTGGAAGATAGCCAGGCCGTGCCCTCCAAGTGATGCAACAGCTTCCGCCAATCTCGAAGAGATGTGAAAGTCGATGATAATCAGGCTAGGTGGAAGAAATTGCGGCAGGTTTTTGGGCCGCATTAGGAGTATGACAACGCATTGCAAGACGTTCCCTTTCCGCGTTAAATTCACATGACATTGACATGAAGACAATTTGATAACCTAAAAATAAATGCACAAGAGAAAAAACTACGACCGCACACTAGGCCTACCTCACTTTCGAGAAAGAGAGTAGAGAGGCTAGCATGGAGAGGGAGGGGAGGGGGAGAAAGGGAGAGATCTGTAGCCTGGCCGCGCCAAAAACCCCTACAGCAAAGCTGTGCCGGGGTCTGGGGTCGCTGAGAATCAGTGTGGGCGGGATCAACGGTTTCCTCTGCACTCAATGCAACGCAATAGGATGGCGAACAACCAACCAGGGTGATGAGGAATGATTACGTATTGCAGCGCGACAGGAAGTACTTGGTAGAGTGTAGGCAGTAGGAAATAGAACGAATGCCAGGCCAGCGAGCGAGCGTATTCTCTACGGGCTAATGTCAGAGTGAGGAAAGATTTGCCAACTAGCACTCCAATCTGCTATTGTAGAGACTGCACGCGAACTACGTGAACATGGAAGTGAATGATTGTTGCCGTTTTTGCAACAAAAATATGCGAATATCTGGCGTGATTTCTAATTCAGCACTTATCTTTGACAGCCAGAAAGAAAAACAAACCATTGCTGACAGATTAATGCAGGTTGGCGTGTCGGTGTTGAAAACACAGACAAAATCGAACAGAATTTGTAGGCCTTGTGTGCGGTTACTAACGAGAATGGAACAGGACCTGCCGGTGTTCCGAAGATGGGTGCAGGAGGAGGGAGCATCCACCACGACTTCAGATACCTCTGGTTCTACACAGAAACGTGACCGCGAGCCGACTCCATCCAAAACACCAAGGGCATTGAAAAAGTTCTGTGATAAACCAGCAAGTCCGGGAAAAGGGGCTGCCGTTCGTGTCAACATCGCCCAGGTATGTTTGCATTTTGACATTTGTTTATCGTGCAGTAACGGTGGAGATATTCAATTTGCTTTTCATTAGACCTATAGATGTTGCCCATCAGTTAGGATATTCCAGGGACAACATTGTCATTAGACGACCGTTCTCCTTACTCTAGTCTGTAGCCTCCAAAATGACCATTATATCGTGCTGAAATCTGCATCGCTTGATCTGAAACTTAATGATAGCATAGGAGTGTAAACAGAGACGGTTTAGGTCCTAAATTGCTTGTATGTGGCAGTGTGTGATAATACGTGAAATATAATCGGGTGGGACTACACGTCTGGGAGTGATAGAAACACCTGGGACTACACGTCCGGGGAGCGATCTCAGTTGGTGTCCATCTACCTCCCACCTAAACGGTCTCTGATGTAAATACGCCATAAAGCTACAACCTACAGCTAGTCCTCAGCGTGTCTCTCATGCCTATTTGCCATGACTATTAGATAACTTTGGAACTGTTGCTTGGTCTTCATGGCATTGTAATGATACAGTGGATGTTCAGAATTCTGCCTCCTGGACCAGATTAGCCTGACATTTCAGCTCCTCCTGTGTTCATGTCACATTGTATAGTAGGAGTTGTATAGTAGGAAAAATACTTCACTACTGTACTTAAGTATGTTTTTGAATACTTAACACTTTTCCCAAGTGTGTGTATATATTGAAAAAAAGAGTTTTGACCATACTGCAACAAAGTCAGGACATGATGCATGGGCTCTGGGCTTAGGTCAGCACGCATAGGAAGTTGAGTTTATTTTCTGTCGAAACCTTTCCTAAATTTAGACTGAAATTGGTTGTGTGTACATTTTTAAATGTTTTTGAATTTTTGAAATTTTACCCAAATAGAAAAAAGTCTTTCAAACTGCATTGTACTTTTCATTACATTACTTAATTACATTATTTTTGACAGTACCTCACATACATACAAGAAGTTTCAGATACTTTAAGACTTTTACTTAAGTAACATTTCAGTCAGTGACTTTTACTTTTACCAAAGTCATTTTTTGGAGGGGTACCCATAGTTTTACATGAATATGAGATTTCAGTACTTTATACAACACTGCTTCTTGGTAGTCAGCCCCTACCCCCGGTTGAGGGTGAGATGCTGCTGCACAGATCACAGCAGGGTGCTGAGCCTCTGGAGACGGGGGGGAGTCTGGGTTGCTGGGCCTATCACTGCCCAACCACACACTTGTGGGTTGACGGAAAATTATTATTTGCTGACGGTGTTTTCTGCAGTTTTCTAATGGAATGGAATGGAGTGGGTCATCATGGAAAGCCCACTCCTGAGAAGTTGTTCTTATTCGTTAAGCTGGGGTGGGTCATGATGAAAGCCCATCCCTGGAATGTGGTTCGTATTTTCACAGACTTTCTCAGAATGTGATATTTGTGTTGTTTGAAATATGAAAGGTGGTGTGAGAGATTACTAACACATTTTTACATTTGTATGTGAGTGTATGAGAGTGTGCTTGTGATTAAATCCTCACACACCTATTCAAAGAACGCTTCTGACCGCTGGGTCGATTGCCTGGTCTCTTGACTCAGAGGTTTAAGTATTCTCTGTTGGTGTATAGTGGTGGCTGGTTCGAACACCAAGAGTGACGGTAACATTTCTTTGTATCACAGGTGCAGCAATGCGAAACAGGGTCCCAAGGCTGCCTACAACGCATACAAACATTTTGTCATCACAGACACTACTGCGCTGCTTCTGACGGCTGCCATGGAGCACTTTGGCCTGAAGGATATCGAAGGTACATAAATAGGGTGTTTTGAAATGGGACAGCAGTGCTTTAAAGCTGAACTGTTTGGGTAGAGGGAAGAATGTAAACCTTTGCTTTTGTTTGTGTTTTTTCTTCCATGTGACTTAGACATCCCGGAATCGTTTGTTCCTGAGGACATTGCATCAGGATCAACAGACACGAGGCGAACATGGTTGCATGCCAAATCTGCTGAGGTGGTCGATAAGTACATCCTGCTTGGGGATGTGGTTGAGGCCATGACTGGTCTCGGCGAAGCAGATGTGACATCGACTCAGGCAAAGCAGTACCCTTGTCGAGCGCCAGGCTGTCAGCAGGTATACACCTATCCCAAATACAGAGACAATCACGAGCTTAAAAAGCACAACTTACACGTGTCCCCCGAAACATTGCCTGGTACATCACTCAACAAAGACCACAAGCAGGAACATACCTTGGCGCGTCTCAGCTTCAGCTTTCTCCTTTGGGACATGCTGGATGCTGTGAAAGAGGGTGACGGAGAACGACTGATGAGGCTGTACAAAGTAGCTCTGCTCTTCTACAAAGCCCATGCGCACAGCCACTATGCATACAGTACGTTACTCCTGACACTTCAGGTGAATGCGTGTCTGACGCCTCGGATGTCGCACAGCGTGACCTGGAACAGGTTTTGGAGCACTAGGGGAGGGAATGGAGGCAACATCCCCTTAGACCTTCATTTAGAACACCTCAACAACTTCCTGAAGTCTTTCTTGAAGGGTCAGGGTCCAAACCTGTCTGAAGAGTCTGCTAGCCGAGTCAGCAAGGCCATAGGCGTTTTGAAAGAGATAATGGACAAAGTTGATACTGAACTGGGTGTGAAAAAGCCAAGTGGCATCCATCGTGCTGAGCAGCAGACACAGGATATATTGACTCTGATTAATGTTTTCAGGGAGGGTCAACTGTTGTCAAAGATACCTGGAAGGGAATTTCGGGCTTTCCCGAAGTTTGACAGCAATCTGTTGCACAAAATGAAAAAAAAGGAAATGTGGGAGTGGATGATGCTCAAACTGAAAGAGTGGAGAAAACTGAAAAAATAAATCTCACTCATTGGTAGTTTCTTGTCTTGTGAAGTCCCTATAGGTACCTTCAGATCTATGCAGTACTTATTTAAGCATTAACACTTGATGACTCATAATTGCACCCTTACCTTTCTGCACTTTACCATGCATTCAGTTTGTCAAAATATTGTCTAGACTGTTACAGGCCTCTTCTAACAGGCGTATTTAATTTCACTTATTTAGCACAATTTTTCAGTGTTTGCTGCGAGTATCTCGACTTGTAAAACATGTTTAAACTCAATTGAACCAGCCAGTTCCAACCCAGTCACTTTAAAGCACATTGTATGTAACATTGTCACTTTTTTTTTTTACTTTGTATCTACAGTATTTTACTACCGGTTACCATTTCACAATCAAGAATATCTTGCATTTCTTTTCTTAATACTATTTGACTACTGATTTCCATTTTTAAATCCTGGGTATGTTGCTTTTTATGTCCCATTGTAAATAATATGCACATTATTAAGTACACAACTAATTCACCCTTTTTCTGTAAATGTAAATAAACACTTAAACAAGAATTGAGATCGTTCTTCAATTTTATTTACAGGCAGTCATCTGACATAAGTATTCAGGCAGTACTTTCAAAGATGTAAGAGGTATGTACAGTGGTCATATGAAATGACTAACAAATGTTTCAGTCTGTACTCAACTGTGACACCCCGGATTCTAGACTGCTCCATTGGGACAAGGCGTTTGCATCAGAGTCAGAGTCAAAGTAACCTGTGTAGTCTTGGTCTGGCACCATAGTTTCCTCCACAGGCAGATCAACTTCAGTGTATTCAAAATCCCCAAAGACATTAAAAATAATGCTGAGAATTTCCTGTCCGTGCCTTTTACTGAACACCGGTAGGTTGTCCATTATGAATGGGAGATCAAATATATCTGTGCAGCGCTCAAGAACACAGTCTATCAGCTCGTTACTAAAACCAGTGCAGTCGCTGCTGTTAGTGTACAGAGGCATGTTCTGGACTAAGCTGAGCTTGTACCTGTACAGAGTATCTCTAATCGTCAGTCTTTGATCCTCTGTAACTTCTCTGCTTTTGACAACGGCATGAGTGTACTGTTGAGGCAGTTCGTAATCGGGTATTGCCACGTCACAACTGGGAGAGCTGCAAGAGCAAACAGAGTGGCAGTATGAGCAGCACAAATGGCCCGGCAGAACACACTCAGTGTTTTGTTCGAAGTGTGAGAATAAGGCCTTCCTAAGGCAACTAGTGATGCCCTTCTTCAACAGTGTCTTAACGCCCTCATTCACTCTTGCTTCCTGCTTCAATTTGTAAATTATGGCATGTGCTGGAGACCCATCTCGCCCGGCCCTGCCAACCTCTTGTACAATGGCCTCCACATCCTCAGGTGAGCCATACATCACAACATGTGATATGTTAGGAAAGTTCAGTCCCATTCCCAGAGCTGTGGAGGCTACAACCACTCTGCATGAACCATTGCCACGTAATGATTCCAGTACTGTGATCTTGTGATGGGGAAGTGTTTGGCTGTGAAACATGCCAATGAGTCGGTTTTCTGCCGTGTGTTCTGGATCCCGATCCACCCAGCTGTCCTCACCAAGTTCATACTGTAGGTGACAGAACACCTTCCCGCACATAGGCAATGTACGGCAGTAGATGATTATTGGTGCCATTGTTGGACCCTTCTCTTTAACCGCCCTCACAATCCAGTTCAGACACTCCATGCTATCTGAAGACACTGTAGACAGTCCAAGCCTTATGTTTTTTCTGTTTGGGCTTATGATTACTTCAGTGGCATTCTCCAAATGTAACTGCCTTTTGACAACAGCTTGCGAGTCCAGGTCTGCCGTTGCTGTCAAGGCCAGAATAGGTGTACCTGGAGAATAAAGGTAAATGCATTAGCATCTACAGTACAATACATTTTCATTAAAGTAAGCCATTAAAAAAATCCAACCAAATATGTGAGGTGAAGTCACAAAGGGTTGTGGAGGGTCTGACTTGCCAGCAGAGGTGTCAAAAGTTAAAAAAAAAAAAAAAAAAAAAAAAGGTAAGTTTCCTTCCAGCATAGGTAACTTAACTTATCTGAGTAAAAAGTAGACCTGTGTAATTGTCTTACAATCAGCTGACTACCCTGGTTGGATCAGTGGTGGGTCCTTACAGGGTTTTTAGTGTGTTTCAGTATCAGTACAGTCTATCTCGTTAGTTTCAAAGGAGTAACAGATGTGCAGGCCCTAATATCGTGTACTGGTCTTGTTAAACCACAAATGTACTTTTACTTTTGAAACCTCCGTTTGCCGGGTTATGATCAACAGCAGTGAGAACAGTGTAAAATAACTTTTCTTCAGACTGAGATCATAATGGTCATGGGTCACAACATTTCATAGCCTACTCACCTGGTTTTACAATGGACCGTAGCTCGGCCAGTCTGGCAAAACTCTCTCTGAAAGCCTTCTCTCCTCTAGCAGCCTTTCCCCTGGAACAAATAAAATAAAAACACAACCAATGTGACATCAGCTATGGCACACTTAAAACAACCGCCCGCGCGTCATCAACTCAGGCAGACTACAAGTAAAATGTACACCCCAATCTCTCAGTCCACTGTTAAATGTTAGGAGCAGACCGGAATGATAGCAGCTAATCGTTTCGGAATGTGCATAGAGCTCTAGTGTTCCAAAAAACCGATCGCAAAAGCTCACACATTACATTATGCAGGATTCCAAAACAATTCGCTGTTTGTGTGGACGATGACGTTAGCTTTGATTTCGAATGGTTTGCTGCTACCGTAACTTAGATGGTTAAAGTAAGTCAGTGGGCTAGACTATCGTGAAACATCACAGAGTTGCATGTAACATCAGAGTAGCTAGTTGTGGTAGCTTCGATTGCACCTTACATTGTTCATATTATTCGTACCATTAAGTATATTTACCATTTGTATGTGAGATGAACTTCATCCACGACAAGGCCCAACAGGTTGTCTTGGTAGACTTTGCTGGCTAGCAAGCATCGCCATTCCTTGTTAAGCCAGGACTCCGGACTCCCGAACACCAACTGGTACCGCCCGCTTCGGATCTCCTCCGGGTCGCTTTTGCCAAGTTGCGCAGCTGTAAGACCCAGTTTTTCGGCCTCTTGTACCTGATCGTCCATAAGTGCTAAAAGGGGTGACACGATAACCACCAGTGGTTTGTGCAGCAGACCCATGCGTCGCCCCACCAGCGGAGCAAGTTGGTAAATCAGGCTTTTACCATATCCGGTGGGCAATACTCCAAAAACGTCCCTTTTCTGCAGAAAAAACTTTAATGCCGTTATCTGCTGGTCTCGCAAGGTGAAATGAATATCCAAATCTTCGAGAGTCGTTGCCAAAGCTGAATCGAAAGATGCCGTGAATTCGCTAGGGGCAGCCATTGTTTACTTCTCTCTGGGACTACACACGAAACGTCGCACACTCTGTCGTCACTAGGTAGCCCGGCCCCCGATCCCGCCCCTCACGATTTGATTGGCCGCCAACCCCGATCCAGCTTGGATCGGTTGTAGATTCAGGGTGGCTAGACTGCCCCCGGGAGCAAATTCATTTTGCGGCCACTAGGGGCGTCTAGATTTCTAGGCTAGAGAGATTGGAGAGAAATGCGCTGGCAATGCTGTAAAATTGAAACGCGTTCGTGCTTGTAATCAATGAAGTCAAGGTGGACTTTTTCCTTTTCAATTAGACCTTGACTACTAGGCATTTCTGCTTTTACCAGCACAGAAACAATAACACGGATACTTCAACATTAATTAAATAACTGCGTTTGTATGACAATGTTCAGAATATAGCGCCTTCATTTCCAGCCACATTTGAATGAAACTGCTTGACGTTCTTGGCTAACAACTACCGTACCTCTGTTAGCTTGCTTGCCGTTTCCCTAACTATTTGTTACTGGAAAGTAATTTACAGACAGTTTCTGATATGTATGAATGAGAGTTGAACTTCTTTAGAGCCAGCTCGCGTTTCTGGTGTTTTGGGCAGATAAGCACGCGACAGGTGGCCACAAACAACTGCGCATTGTTTGGGGCTGTTGCTTTGCTTACCTG
>NC_085877.1:45243599-45253599 GCF_034702125.1 Engraulis encrasicolus
CAATAAGTTTTAATTGCGTTCCGCCGGGAGGGGGGCTTGTGGTGGGCAGGAAGATGGTTGATGATCATAACTTTTTTTTCCCCACCCATCAAGTTTCCCTTGAGCAAGGCACCTAACCCCACACTGTTCCAGGGACTGTAACCAATACCCTGTCAAATAACTGTAACTCGCGTTAAATAAAAAGCATCAGTTAAGTGTTTTGTAATAATACAACATTTCTGGCCACGGCAAGTTATATTTGCATTGCTGCTCGCTAATGGGTAGGATCTGATCCGCCTCCCTCAGCTTCACGTCACTATGGCAACAGGATGATGGTACGGGACGGGTGACAGGGAAGGAGCAGGGTTAACATTATTGTTGTTGCATCACATGGTGATACTACTGAATGTTAAGTAGTATACAATGACATCATAGAGCCCCTTAGTTCCGCATTTCACGGGACCTAAGCTGACCATCTAACAACATGGTAGCGAGTAAATATCTTCCGATCTCAGTCATTACATGCGCTGGGCTACAAATATGCTGTTTAAGAGGCTAGATAAAGATTATTCATGCAGAAGTATCAATGTTTTGTTCCGAGGCTGTCGGCATGAAAAATGTGAAGAAACACAGCTTTCTAAAAAGTTTAGGAGTTTGTACGAAAAATATCGAAAAATATACGAAAATATCAGAAACTAGAATGGGCACTCGGTAGAGCGCAAACCTTCGCCTATGCCACTTATTTTTTTCTGGCCATCTTCAAAATGTGGGGCATAACATTCTCCAAATTTTGGTGTTAGTTTCATTTAAATCGGACCGGAATATCGTAATATTACATTTTTGGCCCAGTCTTGACCTCTTGTTCAATTCAGCATGCACACGTTCTTCTGGCATATAGTGCTTGGCAAAGAAAAACGTTTTTGACCTTTTTGTGACCTTGACCTTGACCTTTGACCCAATCACTCCCAAAAAGTAATCGGTTGTTCCTTGGGTCATGACCAATCATCCCACTAAATGTCATAAAAATCGGCTCAATTTACGTTTTGACCTTTTCGTGACCTTGACCTTGACCTTTGACCCAATCACTCCCAAAAAGTAATTGATTGTTCCCTGGGTCATGACCAATCATCCCACTAAATGTCATAAAAATCGGCTCAATTTACGTTTTTGACCTTTTCGTGACCTTGGCCTGGACCTTTGACCTTTGACCCAATCACTCCCAAAAACTAATCGATTGTTCCTTGGGTCATGGCCAATCATCCCACTAAATTTCATAAAAATCGGCTCAGTTCTTTCTGAGTTTGACCTTTTCGTGACCTTGACCTTGACCTTTGACCCAATCACTCCCAAAAAGTAATCGATTGTTCCTTGGGTCATGACTAATCATCCCACTAAATTTCATAAAAATCGGCTCAGTTCTGACTGAGTTATACGAAGTACAAACAAACATTTTGACCTTGACCTTTGACCTTTGACCCAATCACTCCCAAAAACTAATCGATTGTTCCTTGGGTCATGACCAATCATCCCACCAAATTTCATAAAAATCGGCTCAGTTCTGACTGAGTTATACGAAGTACATACAAACAAACAAACAAACATATTCACAAATAAATAAATAAATAAAAATACACAGCGGTCAAAACATAAACATAACCTTCGCCGACTTTGTCTTGGCGAAGGTAACAACATATGTGGAGCTCGTGGCACAACTCAAAGGGGATCGAAATATCATTTTAATACCGCCATTGGATTACATGATACGATTTTCGGCTAAAAACGCTGTTGAGGTCCCATGAAATCGGGGGAAGTGACGTCACTTTCAAGCTCTATATTAATTTCAAGACTTCAGCTTCCCGTCACTACGGAAACGGGATGATGGGGGAGGACCAGAGAGATGATTGACATCATCACATCACATTGCTTTACTACAGAACGTAAAGTATGTACAATTATATTTTATTCATTTCAAGACTTCAGCTTCCCGTCACTATGTAAACCAGATGGCGGGACGGGACCGAGACAGGGTTACCTGTGATGGAAGGGTTTTTTTCTTTCTTTTCGCTTTAACTTTTGAGACCTCTGCTTCTCACTGTCTCACTGTGCAGGCCCACCATTCTAAATTCCCTTACCCCTCAGGTAGCTTTCATGAAATCATATCTCACATGTGTGCTGATGTGTCTTCTACTCAGGTGCAGGGCTGGATTAAGACGGCCTGGGGCCCCTAGGCTACATGTTGCTGTGGGGCCCCCTGGAGGGCCATTTTCGTGACAAATGTACATAGATAGTGTCATAATTATGAACTAGGAATTAAGGATAACTTGTATACCAACTGTACTCAAAACGACACTTGAATATTTCAATATTATATCCTGTCACAGTTCCTCAATGTTTTACTTTGGCAGGTGGGGGCCCCTAGGCTGCAGCCATATCTAGCCTGCCTATGCATTAATCCGGCCCTGCTCAGGTGTGTTTGATGATGTAATGCTGTATCTCACCTGTGTGCAATGCTGCCCTGTTGTATCTCCTGTACGAAGATGCCCAGCTCTCCTCTGTTCTCGCTGCGCAGGCCCACCACACTGAAGCCCCTCAACCCTACGGTGTGTTTCATGATGTAATATCTGGAGTATTAAAGCCCTAATTTACGTTATGCTGTATCTCACCTGTGTGCAATGCTGCCCTGTTGTATCTCCTGTGCGAAGATGCTCAGCTCTCCTCTGTTCTCGCTGGTTTCATGGTGTAATATCTCACCTATGTTTTCTCATTTTCTACTCAGGTGTGTTTGATGATGTAACATCTCACCTGTGTGCAATGCTGCCTTGTTGTATCTCCTGTACGAAGATGCCCAGCTCTCCTCTGTTCTCGCTGCGCAGGCCCACCACACTGAATACCCTTATCCCTCACATGTGTGCTGTAGTCTTCTCAACTCAGGTGGCTTTAATGACATAATATCTCACCTGTGTGCAATGCTGCCCTGTTGTATCTCCTGTACGAAGATGCCCAGCTATCCTCTGTTCTCACTGCGCAGGCCCACCACACTGAAGCCCCTCAACCCTCAGGTGTGTTTCATGATCTTGATTCATCAATATCTGGAGTATTAAAGCCCTAATTTACGTTATGCTGTATCTCACCTGTGTGCAATGCTGCCTTGTTGTATTTCCTGTACGAAGATGCCCAGCTCTCCTCTGTTCTCGCTGCGCAGGCCCACCACACTGAAGCCCAGGCCTCCGCTCACCGGCTTCACCAGCTCCAGGGCACTCACATAACGCCCCTGAAGCAACCACAAGAAGAGCAGCAAATCACGTGTGTGAGTGTGTCTGTGTGGTCTGTGTGTGTGTATTTGTGTGTGTGTGTGTGTGTGTGTGTGTGTGTGTGTGTGTGTGTGTGTGTGTGTGTGTGTGTGTGTGTGTGTGTGTGTGTGTGTGTGTGTGTGTGTGTGTGTGTGTCTGTGTGTCTGTGTGTGTGTGCCTGTGTGTGTGTGTCTGTGTGTGTGTGTCTGTGTGTGTGTCTGTGTGTATGTGTGTGTGTGTGTGTGTGTGTGTGTGTGTGTGTTTGTGTCTGTGTGTGTGTGTGACGTAACGCCCCTAAAACACCACAAGAAGACCAAACCATAGTCATGATGCATAGAGTACATAGAGTTCCTGTGCGCTTTGTATCTGCTAGTGATGTTGGCTATGATTATGTCCTTTGGTTAAGAAAGGAATGTAATGAAATGTAATGTGCAGCAGAGCTGAATTAAGATGAAGTATGTAGAAGTGCTCTTACATATAATATAATTACAACACTAGTGATATGATATTACAAAGTTAAAACCGTGTTATATAATACCATTAGTGTTGTGTTACCATAATAATGTAACAGCACTTTCAGCTCTACTTCATACGACTCTGGTAATCTGTAATGTGTGAAGTGCTGGTGATTAGGGCTGGGAATCGATCCAAATTTCCTGGATCGATTCGATTCCGATCCAGAAGGTCACGATCCAATTCGATCCACGATCCGATCCGATTCGATTCAATATCAATCTTCTGTATTGCTGGGTTGTCACTTTCACCCATTTATGCCTAAAAGTCTAAGACCGGCTATAAAAACCTAAATATCTCAACCTTTGATACCGACACAAACATGAAATACCTTGGTATGAGAGAAAGAAGTGGGAAACTTGGTATGAGAGACAAAGGTGGGATAAGACTGGCACTATTTACTTGAACAGGCCGTGTGTATTTGTGCATGTCGTCTACATGAATGTGGAAGAAAGCTACAGGATGTGGTTGAGAACATAGCACCTATAATCATCGGCAAAAGATCGATCCACAAAGTTGTGCATCGATATCACACTTTTCGAACGTGAATCGATATTGGATCGCGATTCGATCTTTTGAACCCAGCCCTACTGGTGATACCTGAGCCATGGAGCGAATGGTGCGCTCGAACTCGTCGATGGAGGGCTTCCCGTTGATCTGCGCGCCGTCCGGCCCATAGTGACCTCCGTTCTGATGGGCCAAGGTCGCGTAGGGGTCATAAGGGTCGGAGGTCAGAGCCGGCAGTCCGAGACCCTGCTGGTAGAGACGGAAATAACAGAAATGACATTTTAAACTTGTTTTGTGGCATGTCAGTGTACGTACGCGGTGCCCCAAATAGGGCTTGTCAAGACTGTGCCACTGTATTCATTATGACTGGAAAAATTGCATTTTTCATACATGAAAAGGGGATCTTCTCCATGGTCCGTCATTTTGAATTTCCAGAAATAACCATTTTTAGCTGCAAAAATGACTGTACTTGGGCCATACTAGAAAATATTAGTTTCATTAAAAGATCAACTTTGGCAATAGGCAGCCCAGTTTCAAGCAGCATAGTTGCAGTACCTTTTTTGACCATTTCCTGCACAGTGTCCCTTTAACATTCTGGATAAAAATGCTCAACTGATTGTAATTAAATAAAGGGAAATGGAATATAATACAATAATGGACGATGAATATCCATTGACACTTTAGTTCAATTGAAATCACACACACAAAAACACACACACACACACGCATGCATGCACAGGCACACACACACACACGCACACACACACAAACACACACAAACACACATACACTCACAATGTAAAATCATAATGAGCTTGTTTGTGACCTGACGTGACACAGAGGTACAGTACAAACCATACGACACTCCACAAGTCACAAAACACACACACACACACACACACACACACACACACACACACACACACACACACTCCACAAGTCACAAAACACACACACACACACACACACACTCCACAAGGCCATTATGTAATCAAATTAATCAACACAATTCATCCGTAGCCATCCACAGCATGAGTGTGTGTGAGTGTGTGAGTGTGTGAGTGTGTGAGTGTGTGTCTCCACAGCATGAGTGTGTGTGTGTGTGTGTGTGTGTGTGTGTGTGTGTGTGTGTGTGTGTGTGTGTGTGTGTGTGCGTGCGTGCGTGCGTGCGTGCGTGCGTGCGTGCGTGCGTGCGTGCGTGCGTGTATGTGTGTGTGTGTGTGTGTGTGTGTGTGTGTCCACAGCATGAGGACTTCTAATGAAGTGGGTGTAAGTGTCTGAAATGATGATGCAAGAATGGGGGTGGGGTGGGGTGTGGTGGGGAGAGGGGGGGTACGTGCGCACGTCTGAAGAGACAAGACAAGCGTTGGCGTCTTGCCATCTGTGACATAAGGGGGTTGCTCATTTCACAGAGCAAAATATAAACAAAAATCCAATTCCGCAAATTATCCTCTTGAAGTGTCTAGCCTGTTTGTTGGTGCCGGTGTCCGTGCGTGCGTGCGTGCGTGCGTGCGTGCGTGCGTGCGTGCGTGCGTGCGTGCGTGCGTGCGTGCGTGCGTGCGTGCGATGTCTGCCTAGCCTCTGGCCTGGTGCTGGCCTCGTCGGCCATAAAAGGTCCATTTGTTTGCGAGCAGGAGAGAGGAGTGAGTCATTTACTAAATTATCACTGACCAGAGTGATGCATAGTTGCATACCTACCTAATTGTGTCTCCTCTCACATTGCCTTTGCTCAAACATGAATCTGCAACGTCTTTGCAGAAATTCCCAATGTCTTTATTTATCCATTTTTTTATTTCTGTTTATTTGCTGATATGCTGACACTGTGCAAACAATTCTGAGTGTAGTACAGTATACAAATCATTCTCTCTAAAACATCTCTCTGCGTTTGTTGGTACGATATTGTCATTATTTGTTTAGGTATTGCGTATAAATACATTTGCGCACTTATGCAACCATGCAGCCATGCAGCCATTCATTCATTCATTCATTCATTCATTCATTCATTCATTCATTCATTCATTCATTCATTCATTCTCTTTCTTTCTTTCTTTCTTTCTTTCTTTCTTTCTTTCTCTCATCTGTTTGTTTATTGTTTACGTTACTGTTTGAGTTTGTCTTTGCCAGCATCCTCCTTAACGAACAAACACACCCCAAACAACAACCAGCCCCATTCCACACACACACACACACACACACACACACACACACACACACACACACACACACACACAGACACACACACACACACACACACACAAAGGCACCCACACACAAACACACACACACACACACACACACACACACACACACACACACACACACACACACACACATACACACACACACACACACACACACACACACACACACACACACACACACACAGTGAGGAGCAGAGTGTTCTCTGGCATGCCTTAAGGAGGGGAGGCCTGATGGCTTGTTATCCAACACTGATTATCTTAATCCTGAGAAGATAACAGCCTTGAGCTGATGGGACACACACCATTCGTCTGTGTGTGTGTGTGTGTGTGTGTGTGTGTGTGTGTGTGTGTGTGTGTGTGTGTGTGTGTGTGTGTGTGTGTGGTGCGTGCGTGCGTGTAGCGTGTGCGTGCATGCATGTGTGCGTGTGCGTGCATGTGTGCAAGTAGTCCAGTCGTGATCCCCATAGGCCCCTATACTGAACCCAGAAATGTTGAGTACCCTAAAGTTTTATTGCAGAAATGTCATCTATAGGTCAAATGAGGGGGATTTAGCTTGGTTGTCCGAAGTTGCACTTTGGGAAATTTGCATAATTAGCATAAATATATTGTTAAGGTAAGACTATGTAGGTGAATAGGCATACAAACTTAAATCATAGATATCACCTTGAAACTTTCTCAGTTGATTACTGATGATAAGAGAAGAAAAAAATGTATTGGATGTTTTTTGTATTTTGATGTTAAGATATGCAAATGAGGGCATAAATCATCAATTATGCACTAATTTGCATACACATGAAATCAGCTTTGCATGGTAAAACCAGACTCAAAATTATTTTTCTGTGGATAAAATATGTATATTTCAGGGTTGAGGTAGTGAAAACCTTTTCAAGACCCTGGTCAAGAGACAGTTTTGACATGTACCGTAGATGGATGAATTAGGTGTTTCATGCTAAACAGCTGTAGCCTGCATGTAGGCATACATACAGTGAACAAATTCAAAAGAGCTACGTATACAAACATCATACAATAGTATCAATTAATCGTTTATCAATTAATTGTGAAGACACAAATCAATAATTTGCATCCCTCACCACACCATTTAAAAAGTGTTGGGGGGACCGTATCTTAACCATTCATAGTTCATAAGGATGAATACCAAGAACATAATGAGGCTGAAGAGAGTGTCAAAACAGAATATGGAGATGGTGAAGGCGATGTGATCATCAAGACTATATATTACAGTTCATTACACTACAGTACAGTACAGTACTCTACTTTACTGCAATGTACTCTGCTGCACTGTACTCTACTGTACTGTACTGTACTATACGTACCGTACTGTACTGTAGTGCACTGTACTGTGCTGCACTCTACTGTACTGTACTTCACTATACTGTACTTTACTATACTGTACTCTACTATACTGTACTCTACTGTACTGTACTGTACTATACTGAACTGTATTGTACTCTACTGTAACATACTGTACTCTACTGTACTGTGCTGCACTGTACTGTATGCTACTGTACTATTGTACAAATACATAGGACTGAAACATGTAGAGTATTCTGAGGTCAAGTACAATATGATGCAAAAAGATGTGGTGGGAATGAGTAATGTTACTGTTACCACTATTCTTGAAGGCTAAAAAGGTCCTGTGGCATTTTGTTGGGGGGGAAAGGGGGCATGGTTGTCTATCCTTCCTCCTGGACTATGTGTGTGCCTTGCATATCAAGAAAATGAGTAATGGTTCACCTTTATAGTATATGCCATATGAGAATTGTTGCTTTATGTTGATATTTCTCCTATACTGTATGTAAGGGTGGCAAAGACCTATGGTTCATGTTGTCCATGAACGGTCAGTTTTGAAGTAGCAATTGAGGTACTCAATGATCACTGAGGTAACGGTAATACAACACAAGTATACTACTAGATGAGGACTTGTTTGCAAATTCTGAAAAAAAGAAATACATTTACCTCTGTGTACTTACTGAACACCTACTTAGAAATCATTTTCTTTATTCAATCTCAACTGAAAATATACATTGAGTAATTTATAATGCCATTCTTAAAAATGACTGAAATGCACTCACTTCTGTATATGCACAATACTAAGTGTGAAGATGTAGAATTTGGTGATGTTATGGGTTATTCACACACATGGAGAGGCCTTGTCCCTGACTCTATCTCATGCAAATAAAAAATATTTCTGTTATGGAAATTAGTTGCACTGACAGCTCCCCATTCAGTATGCTGCTGAGTGAGCATTCGCAGCAGTCTATTCTCACCTTAGTTTTAGTGTGGGAAATACTCATTTTAATACAGGCGAAGTATGAATCTTCTCAACTTGTTCACAATGTTACATTTGCTGTCAAGCATGTAAGCACAGAGTCACTCATATGACATGTTAGAAAGTTTTTTTCAGAGGGCTCCTAGGCTACAATTACTACATATACCCTAAAGAAACACCATGCAAAGTCTGGTGCTTTTGTCACTTCCGTAATGGTAAAACCCTTAACAGACTCCACGATAATCTATCCACGTCAAAACATCTTCTTGACCAGGTTCCTCAGAGGGTTTTCACAAGTTCAACCCTGAAATATACAAATTTTACCCACAGAAAAATAATTTTCAGTCTGGTTTTACCATGAAAAGCTGATTTCGTGTGTATGCAAATTAGTGCATAATTAATGATGCATGCCCTCATTTGCATATCTAAACATCAAAATACAAAAAACATCCAATACATTTTTTTCTTCTCTTATCGTCAGTAATCAACTGAGAAAGTTTCAAGGTGATATCTACGATTTAATTTTTCAAGCCTATTCACCAGTAGTATTCCTTACCTTAACAATATATTTATGCTAATTATGCAAATTGCCCAAAGTGCAACTTCGGGCAACCAAGCTAAATCCCCTTCATTTGACCTATAGATGACATTTCTGCAATAAAACTTTAGGGTACTCAACATTTCTGGGTTCATGAAATCACGACTAGACTAAAGCGTGTGTGTGCGTGTGCATTCGTGCACGTGTGTGTGTGCGTGTGAATGAGTCACACAACTGTCATATTTGCTTTACCCCATGCAGTGGGGCTAGAAAGTTGTGTTTGTTTTAGTGACAAATGTGAAGACACAGATCTTCTTAATTCTTGGGTTGCAGTTACGTCAGAATCCCCCATCACGGGAGCGCGCGATTTGGGAATGGTGGACTACCTGGGCTTGGAGCAATTGACACCCATTCAAAAGTACATTTTTTTTCGATCTGCCACAGAATATTTTTAATTAGACCTAAAGACACACCATGGATCTTGTTTAAAAACTGAACCTCAGCTTTCCATAACTGGAATCTGTATTTTCCTAGCATCTACCAATCCGAAGGTAGCCTAATTTAAGTGCGGGGTTACTATTCTAAAGATAGCGTTTTGTTTAAAACATCTGATAAAGATAGCGTTTTGTTTAAAAAATCTGGGGGACTGCACCCTGCTGTGTGTTATCAACAATGTGAGCAG
>NC_085877.1:45281099-45316099 GCF_034702125.1 Engraulis encrasicolus
ACAAGTTTAAGTAGGCCTACGCCTCTATCGAGTAGAGCAAATATGCATTTCAATTAGGCATAGTTATCAGCGCAGATAATTTCATGCTACTATCGTTTGCCTTTCTCCCTCTCTCCCTGCTTGTCATACCATGCGCCGCAGCTGGGCTGTGCGGCTGGCTGCAGCAGAGCGCGCGCCTCTGCACTTGCTCAAAATAATGAATTAAAATAACTAAGACGTTGCCACCATACACGTGTGACTTCGACTTTAAGATTCAGAACTATGTGTAGACCTAGGCCTACTACATTTACCGACTATCTGACTTTCTGCCAATGACGAAGTTGTCCCTCTATCGCCCTTCATAGAAGAATTCTTTCATAACTCCTCGCTTGCGAATAGCACGTTTGCTAGCCAGAACCTTCACTCAAAGGCAACGCATGTCTAAAACGGCTTCAGGACATTAACTAATAAAAACGACGGATATTCAAGAACCTAAATATTACCAGGCAACGCAACTTACAACTTGGCAAACGCTGCCAGAAACGGCTAACCTTCTCTCATTTCGATAGCTGGTTCACCCATTATAGGCGATATGTTTTTTATTCAGACAACTTTACCGCGCTCCCAGAGCCAACATATAAGCCGATGGGGCTACGTATGGAGAGGCTCCCTTTACCGTCGCTGACATTTTTCAACAAAGTTTTGCGAAATCTGGTCGTCTTCCTGTTGTAGGCTTCAGTGCCTTTATCTACTGTCTGGGATACACCTTTCTGCTTCAAGATGGCTTTCCTTTCCTTTCCTTTCCTTTCCATTGTGCATGTGAAGTCCAACGCGGATATTATTTAACACTGCGCCTTTGTATTACAATCGGTGCATTAATCAGAGCAAAACGGGTGACTGACAGCTGATGGATAAAGCCCTGCACGCGTCTTTTAAAAAAGTGCTTGTGGTGACCATAGCGCTGAACACTGAAGCAGATGCGCGTCATGAGAGATATCTGCAGCTTTTTAAACAGTGCAATGAGGGAGGCAGAGAGAGAAAGTGGACAGCAAAATTTACTCCATCCTCGAAGTTGGAGAATGAATGTCGAGTGAAAGGGGGTGTATTCACAGCGGTTTACTCTCAAGTGGCCGCAATTGCGCATGTGTTGTTCTCGGTGCGGGGTCGCGACCCCCCACATTGAGAAAGGAGGTGGAGAATTTAAAAAATAGGCGATGACGGATTTTGTTCGACCCTGTCCGTCAAAATGACGGACTGTAAAAAAGTCTAGCGCAACCTCTGGTTGCAGTAGATATCAAGACTCATCAGACCAGGCAACATTTTTCCTATCTTCTAGTAGTGGAGTAGAGTACTTTATTGATCCCCAGGGGGAAATTCAGGAAAGTGTCGTTTTTGGTGAACCAGTCCAAAATCTTGCCTCATTTTCCTGTTCTTAGCTGACAGGAGAGGCACCAAATGTGTTTTTCTGCTGCTGTAACCCATTTGCCTCAAAATTAGCTTTTTTTGTGCTTTTCTTCTACTACCGGATCGTGATAAGCAACAAGTGGGCGCATCTTTGTCCGCCTGTCGTTTCATTAAGCTTACGTGCTGTTTGCCATGCCTGGTATTCATTCCTCTCGCTGCTGTGTTATTTGGACGTTTACCCCCCACTGTGTTTAATATCCTGTATCTGTAAGGCAACCATGGAGATGGAAGGAAAAACGGAAACAAGGTGGTCAGAAATCCAAAAAATAGATGCTATTTTATTTTAAACAGTTCAGTTTTAAATGTCCAAGTGCAAAAATATTCACGGTCCAAAAATCAAACAAAAAATATCCAACAAAAATGGCAAAAATAATATTCAGCCCAAAAGTGCAAAATGTCCATACAAAAAGTAATGCTAAGGAATGCTAATAAAAAATGCTAAGAGCTTTTAGCCCCGGTACAGCCCACAAAGTCCAGCAAAAATGTGTAGCATCAAAATCAGAGTTCAACTTACATTTTCAGACAGCCTCACATCAAGCCTCTGGTCCTTCCCCCTCTCTAACCCAAACACAGAATGAGGGCATCTTAAAAAGCGAAACCCCTTACTGTCTAATTGCACCAATCAGAGCCCCTAGACACCTCATTGGTTGTTTTACCCCAACAACAAATCACATTTCCCCACATAATATTTACAGAATGAAAATTGGCCAATAAAAAAACATACATTTTACCCCCACCAATGACATGTCATAATACAATAACCAAAAATACAAAGAAAGAAGTAAACGGCAAAAATAACAAACAATGTAGATTGCGAACTGCATGAGCGTTTGATTGACAGTTGCATCAAAAGAAAAGGTGTGCTCTCCCAGCGGAAGCGCTTTCGCTGTGGAAGAATGGAGGCGGAGCTGGTGTGTGCAGTGGACTGGTAGTGGACTGATGCTGAAAGTTTGTGCTGAGTGAATGAGTGGACTGGCGGGGAAACTGTGGTGCGTTGGGTAGTGGAACATGCTAGCGGGCGCCTCACTAGATGCTGTGGATGTTATGGAGGGACTGTTTTAACGGCACAGTGTGAAATATGAAATGCGCTGTATGAAATAACCTTGTGGTTAATGGCGTCGCCCGCGATGACCAAAACGGACCAAACTTCCCCCCTCCCCTAGTTCCAACCTTCTCCCCAACAAAACCAGACACAACAATGTCCATTTCCATGTTTCCCAAATCCAGAATCAGTATTGTATGCGTGTGCGTGTATGTGTGTGTGTCAACAAATGCGAGTGCTCCGTTTGCGCAACCGAGAGAGAGAGAGAGAGAGAGAGAGAGAGAGAGAGAGAGAGAGAGAGAGAGAGAGAGTCATTGTACGCGCTTGCAGTTGCAAATGCTGTCAGTGCGCATTCACAAACGGAGCGGTGAGGAGGGGAAGAGAATTCACATCCTCACACTCACTCTATTTTATTTGTCTGTTTTTCTGTGACTGGTCTGTTCCTTTGTTAATGCTGGTGTTTAGCAGCAGTGGGGAGGATTCAACGTTATCAATAATTGAAACTTGTTGCATTCATTTCGTGCTCACTTCTATTCTGTTCTGCCTGTCAATAAGTTTCCTCTCCTTCATCTCTCTCTCAATACAATATCACCCACTCTCTCTCACACACACACACACACACACACACACACACACACATACAGATGCACACGCATGCACACACACACACACACACACACACACACACACATCCCCAAACAACCCCCTAACTATTGCGGAGGACAAAAACATTGAACAAAAAGACTCCAATGACGCCAATGTGAAGCCTTTCCAACAGTAAACTTGACTCAACAAAGCGCTATGTTGACTCATCGTCTTGCAGCCTCAATCACAGACAGGGCTGATCTGGATACAAAAAAACGGCCCGGGCATTTTTGGTAGAGACCTGCCTCTCACACAGATGCCTGCTTATTTTTTTAACGTATTTTTTAGGGATTTTTACTAGGTCTTTATTCATGACAGGACAGTGAGATAGTCAATGATAAATATCCAAGGCACTCTTCTTCTTGGTTAAAAAGCTTTTAATAAATAGCTAGTTCATAGTGGAACGGTTAAAAATTGCCAACATGTTTCGGACGACAATGGCCTTCTTCAGGGTTGTAAAAACATTTCAAATCTCCCCCCACTTCCGTCCCTAAATGCATGTGGACGGCATCATCTTCTGGTGCGCGTCGCGCAGGTCTCCAGGCCGTGAACGCCTGTGAGGACAGTTAGATAAACAGGAAAGTAAGTGGGGAGACAGAGAGGGAAGGTTTGGCAAAGGGAGAGAGAGAGGGGGGGAAGGTTTGGCAAAGAGAGAGAGAGAGAAGGGAAGGTTTGGCAAAGAGAGAGAGAGAGAGGGAAGGTTTGGTAAAGAGAGAGAGAGAGAGGGAAGGTTTGGTAAAGAGAGAGAGAGAGGGGGAAGGTTTGGCAAAGAGAGAGAGAGAGGGGGAAGGTTTGGCAAAGAGAGAGAGAGAGAGGGAAGGTTTGGCAAAGAGAGAGAGAGAGGGGGAAGGTTTGGCAAAGAGAGAGAGAGAGGGGGAAGGTTTGGCAAAGAGAGAGAGAGAGAGAGAGGGAAGGTTTGGTAAAGAGAGAGAGAGAGGGGGAAGGTTTGGCAAAGAGAGAGAGAGAGAGGGAAGGTTTGGCAAAGAGAGAGAGAGAGAGGGGGAAGGTTTGGCAAAGAGAGAGAGAGAGGGAAGGTTTGGCAAAGAGAGAGAGAGAGAGAGGGAAGGTTTGGCAAAGAGAGAGAGAGAGGGAAGGTTTGGCAAAGAGAGAGAGAGAGAGGGGGAAGGTTTGGCAAAGAGAGAGAGAGAGGGGGAAGGTTTGGCAAAGAGAGAGAGAGAGGGAAGGTTTGGCAAAGAGAGAGAGAGAGAGGGAAGGTTTGGCAAAGAGAGAGAGAGAGAGAGAGAGAGGGAAGGTTTGGTAAAGAGAGAGAGAGAGGGGGAAGGTTTGGTAATGTTGGAACTGTATTTTATTCTTTATGAGAGCAAACCTGTTGCCTTGGCACAAATGTGCCCTTTCACATTCAAGAATTCCTGTTATAGGCTAAGCAAAAGATTACTGGACTGTGCGAGGACTTTATCTGTACCAGAACAATGGAATGCCCAAACACAACAGAGTTGCATCTCCACATGGCAGGCCAAGGACTGTGTGTTCGTTGCCTGATTATCATAGACTTGCAATCGAGATTCGATCTGCAGCGCCGCCGAAGGTGTTGCGTCACTAGGAGGGCGCAGCCTGGCTAGTGTGTTCGTGTGTTTGTGTGTGTGTGTGTGTGTGTGAATGAATTAATCTCTATCCGGGTACGCCCCCTTTTCCCTTTAGCGGATAGAGATAATTGTAATCAGGGACATTCCTACAATAAATATGGCTTGGAGATATTACAGCGGTTAGAACGAGTGGGGAAAAATGGTAGCTGACGGTTCTCCCCATCCGCTCTCCAAGCCGGCTTGAAACTTAATTAAGGATTCTCTGTGTCTTTCATTTCAGGTGTTTCATATTTACAAATGTTAAGGGTTTGAACCTAACATTTACTTGGTCCTTCAGAACCGGATCCCAAGATACCCGACGATTCCAGCACGCGAGGAGGGAACCAGGAAAGTCTGTGGCCACAGCACTAAGACCCGTTTCCGGGACTGGTCTCTCCCTCGCAGGCTGGGATCCGACGGTTGACGGGAATCTTGAAAAGACCAGAGAATCGTGAGTAGGCCTACATTTTTATTTTTATTTAAAAAGGATTGAATGAAAAGACGGTAAAATAAGAGAAGACAAAACCCTGACAATTCTAGACCCTATCAGGTAAAAAGGGAGGCCAGACTCCTCTGTGTTGTTGAACAAGTTAAAATCTGAAGACTACGTAAAGTAAAGTACGTAGTACGAGTACGAGAAACTAGTACGAGAAACTAGTTTAAATTCTGTGTTCTCTGCGTTGAGAGAAAGTGTGCGTGAAAGGATTCGTATTACCACTCGGTAATACGTTTCATACCAATACAACAAGGTCCAAATAGCGAGTCTTTGTGGAAGCCTGTATGCAAGAAGATTCCACCTGTGAGGTTGAAGTGAATCTTACCACAAACGATCGTTGATCGCTATCTTGTTGAAAAGTGTATCCAACAATAGAGGCACTGTAGGTGTTGTGACGTTGGACTAAATTCATAGAGACAAAATGGGGGGCAGTAACAGCAAAAGAAGTGAAAAGTTCCTTGATGAAATGCAATGCAAGGACTGGAAAATCGTGCATAGAGAAAATCCTAGTGCAGTAGCACCGCTGTGTTACTGGGTAAAAAAACTATGGGTTTAATGGAAAGTTGTCTACAACAAACCTAACATTTATGGCCTGGCCAGCAGGGCCAACAGGAACACTACAATGAACACCAAAACTATCACGGCCAACGTCGAGGCCAACACCAAAATTCCTGACTAGACCGAGAGCACCAGTATCGACCGTACGGGCATGGCCCCTCGGCCGATGACTGGTTTGATGATAATGAGGAAACGGACGGGGATGTGGAAGAGGTAGACGTCGTTCTAAACTTAGACGGATTGTTTTACCAAGAAAAAATTAGACCTGAAATTACCCTTCTGGTCCAAGGGACCCCCGTACGTTTCCTCTGTGACTCTGGTGCTAAAAAAAAAAAAAAAAAAGCAAATGACAGCCATTTGGATTACTCACTGAGCAGTTAATGTCTCAGATAGCCTACCATATAATAATAATAATAATAATAATAATAATAATAATAATAATAGTAATAATAATAATAATAATAATTGTATTTTATAACACTGTGTCATACAAGGCAAGTAATATGGATATCTGTTTGTCTGTCTGTGTGGGCCCTATTTGTTGTATGAATTGTCCTAGTGGGACACCCCACTGTGTGTGTGAGAAAGATTGTATATATGTCTGTGGAGTGTACGTGTGTATCTGTGGAGTGAGTGCCTAAATATGTCTGAGAGTGGAAGAATTTTTTTTGAGTGTTTAGTGAAGGTACTCTATTGTGTTCAGAGTTAGCTGGAGCTTGGGAGTGCACATGTTGAAACAACATTTTTAAAATAAGAATAAGCCTTTTATTTTATTCTACAATTCAACTTTGAGGTGTAGGATTTTGTCATGATTTTGTTTTTCCATACATTCTTACCCATTTATTTTTGATTAGGAGAAAACGGGGTTGTGTGGAGTTATGTTGTTTCTTTACTATTTTCAATTGAAAGTTAACATGTTAATGTTTAAGCCTTTAAGACACGGCATTATAAATTAGCTGTTACCAGAATGGCAATGACCAAGTCATAATGTATTACTAAAGGCCCCGTGCACTGTCATGGTAGTGTAGTGTAGTTGCAAAAGAGTTTGCTTTCATGATTTACAGTACCAAAATGTCTTTGTTTCTTCTAAAGAATAGATGAAGCTTTCTCCTTGTTCTTATTTTTTTTAAAAGAACAATGGGTTTGAGATCTTGAAATAACGCAGGCGTTATTTGATGGCCCAAAGGTGCTGTGAGTAAACCCAATTTGGACCTGGTCTGAGAGTTAGGTCACATGTGCTGAACGTTTCTAGAAATTTAGGTTGTCATTTTGTTTTGATTGACGTTTAACTATGACTTATTTCTTTGTTTTATTTCATCGAATTTCTTGCCTTATTATGTTCTATTTTGATGAGTTATTGATCAATGGATCATGGGTTTGGTTTAAAAAAAAAAAAAAAAACCCTAAAAGTTGGGTAGTAGTACTCAACTACATTTCCAATGCAATTATGATCTGGAACTTTATTTTAATGACAATGTTGACTCTGATAAACCAGCAAAAACTAGACTCTGAATACACAGAGGCGCTTGACAAAATCACCCCAGCAAAGATAACAGTGTCCTATGTGTAGATGTTTACATTAGCTCGGATAGATATTAAAAGGCTCAGAGGCTCTCTCTAAGTAGCCCAAGGTCTTCTGCAGGCAACCCTTATCAGACACAGCAGGCCCAACTATCAACATGCAAATTTCTGTGGCAGAGACAGAAAGACACTTAATATTGAAACCTCCAACAGTGTATGCTAAACCACCTGTTTGTCACTGAAAAGACAATAAGACCTAAAAAAAAAACTGAACACCGACCTAGATAAACAATACCAAAGCTTAAAGATATGTTAAATATCTATCATTGTCATTAGTTTAATACTGTAAGTGTGAACATTGCTTCACATGGTGTGTGATGAGACATGTCAATGTTCTCTATTTGCTTTTAAAAGTTTGAATTTGATGACGTTGGGATCCTTATATTTTCATTTGTTTGATTTATAAACAAAGAGACAGTTGTCTAACTCTGTCTTTTCATTTCAGTCGTCAACTTGCAATCAAAGTGAAAACTGATTGCCAATAAGGTTTTAGTTCCGTTACAAATGTTTTATGTAGCCGATACATGAAGTCAATAATTTTTTGCTCTGATTTGATTTCAAATTGATCTGGCTTGAGTGTACATGAAAGAAAGTTGTTTTCCCTATAATACTTTTTTTGTGTTCTTTGAGGAACAGGCCCAGTGTTATGGAAACGAGCTGAAACACAGCTGATGTGAATGGAAGGAACCTAGACAATACCAATGATCGCTAGCAGTGTTTCCCACAGAAATTTTGGAAACTATGGGGGCAGCTGGGGTTTATTTTGTGCGGGGGGGGGGGGGGGGGGGGGGGGGGGGCGTTGGTGTCTTCTCACACGGGCCTTTTTTTTGGGGGGGGGGGGGGGTATTCTTGCAGCGTAAATGCAAAACGGCAAAACAATGACTACAGTATGACATTGGCGCATGGAGAAACTGTAGGCCTGGGCCTATATTTCAGCCATTTATATTTTGAGAGATATAAGGCTACATAAGATTTTACCATGACTTGTATAATAGTAGTACATTGTCATTGTCAAAAAATGCAGTACAGTGAATAATTTCTGTTTACAACACAGTTTCATTCGTCCCTCATGCAGGGGTCTGGGAAACAATAATAAAACAAAATAGGAGCAGAGATAAGAATTTAAGAGCACTGTGAAATTGTTAACGCATAGACAAAAAGGGTCTTAGAGGGTAGGCTATGCCTTTTCCCCCACACATATCTGTAGGCGTACACATTCTACATGAGGGGTGCTGGTCACAGGGCCAGTTTTTTCCAAATTCCTCCCATTAAAAGGGCTGAACAACATATTACACATTTATGTCTATATTCACATTCATTACACATGAATTTCTATATGCAGCCCGATGTCTCCTCTGCTGTGTCAATGAAGGTCTGTCACCAAACTCATTACAACTGTAAAACAAAGCCTAGGGAGTGTTAGTAAACTCATCCCAACTGTCCCTTCTCTGAAGGTGTTTTATATTGCTCCCAAACCCAAGTAAACTACAACAACTTGACTAGGCTTTTGATCCCTGTCTTTCAAGCACTTGTGGTTCTCTCTATAGCAGGGGTGCCCAACCTTTTTTTAACCAAGATCTACTGTACTTTTGAAGCTGATGGTCTGCCGTGATCTACCAAGTCAAATTCAAGGACGTCAGTATGAAAATTTAAGACCACCATTTATTAATCACCATTATTATGAACAAAATGTTTTCAGTAGGCTACTATGGCCGTATCTTTTCAGTGTGTTTTTAAAGTGTGTTGAATAGCCTATCTTTACAAAGCAATGCAGCACTGATAGTATGCAGAGATAATTTCAGTCATACACAAGTCATAAACAACTGAAACAATTTCAAAATGATAAACATTTGGTATATAAAAGGCACATAGGCCCTATTTCTAAAATATGATGAAGCATTATCATGCCTTCAGTGGTATAGGCTACAAATTAAAAAGGGCTCAGAAATTCACCATTTGTTATGGGTAAATAGTAGGCTACTATGAGAGAGAGAGAGAGAGAGAGAGAGAGAGAGAGAGAGAGAGAGAGAGAGAGAGAGAGAGAGAGAGAGAGAGAGAGAGAGCAATGAGAGAACTCATTGGATTGGTTAACACCCCTGTTAAGTGTGACTTCTTCTATGAAGGTTTTTTTTTCAGCTCTCTGGGACAATAGCACAGCAAAGGCTTTCCATTGTGAGTTTGGCCAATCGTTTTGTCCACAACTGAAGCAAGAAACAGCACAAATTGAAGTGAATTCCATACATGTCAACAACTAACATTTCCCTTACACGCGGCACGCGATGTAAACGCAGTTAGCGATGATGCATGCGACTAGCGATTTGGACGAAGATCCTCGCATATCGGCGTGTCATAACGCATCGTTGCGCACATGTTCTGTTACTCACCCGATGTTACACGTGTGCACACATGAATCAACTGTAATACCCTTACGGTCACTTCCTACAAGTAAATGCTTTCCCCTCATTCTGTGTTACCGTGGGACTACTTATCCAACCAGAGTCTATAGGATGTATTTACTCCAGGAGGAAAATGCGAAGGAAATTCAAAATCGTAATTCAAATCGTTTTTAACAAAAACGGATATCGTTTAAAAAAAAAAAAAAAAAAAAAAAAAAAAATTAAAAAAAAAAAAATTTTTTTTTTTTTTTTTTTTTTTTTTTTTACATTTTCGTAAACTATGGCGGCCAAATTTAAACTATGGCGGGCCGCCATAGTTTCCTCAATGTATGGGAAACACTGGCTAGGTTCAGTGAATTTTGTTTTTAATTTGATGAGTTTCACAAGATTTTTCCAGAGTTTGTTTTGTTTCAATTGGGTAATAATTTTAGTTATAACACTTGATAAAATGACAACTGTTTATTTTTTTTTTTCTTTCTTTCAAACCATGAAAAGTTTGACCTAAAGTTAGACAAGGTCTTACCTTTATACCTTAGATAAAGGGTCTGTCCGGTTGTTTGTTTCATTTTTCTTTTAAAGTTGCGTATTTTACAATGGCAGTTGTGTTTTCTTTCTTTTTATCTCTTACATTTTGATTGGTTGATCTAGTGATCTGTATGTCTGGGTGATGACATTGAAACTTTGGAATGGTGTGAGAAAGTAGGGAGTAGTAATAAATGTCATTCATTTTAAATTGGTGGAGCCATGGGCTAAGCCATGTATCAACAGGAGGGATATTATTGGATTCTCAAATATTACTCATACTCAATTTTTTTTATTTTTACAAAATACATTTTTGAATGTACTGACATTATTGGCAGGAGTTGGGCTAGGCCCCTATATCACCATGACCTCATGACAAAAGGACAGTGAGGACTGCATGCCAATATATTTCAGTTCTGTTACAAAGTGATTTATGCAGGCCTAACTATCATGTAAAGACAGCCAATACTATGGGTATAGTCATTTTGTACGGCACGCTTAATGTTTCTTAATGTTTCTTCTACATTCTATATTGGATGAACTATGTGGTCAACACCACATTTTGTCAGTTTGCGTTTATCGCCTATTCTGTAAGGAACTGTAATGTAAACGTGAGCCACAATAGTCAGATACTGACCAGAGTAATTTTCTTTTTCATAATTTTGCTCTTGATAATTGTTGTTCCCCGGGAATGTAGAGCTATCTATTTTATTTTGATTATAGATTATGAGAGAATGGTTGGGCGGCTTTGGGTTTTGTTTTGTCTAAACTAACAAAACATTTTTTGTTTCTTCTCTATTATAATGCTCTCTAATCTGTTACAACTGCGCACCTCCTCCACACTAATGTCTGTGTGTGGATGAGTTGACTTCTGAGAGCTTATTATTATTTTTTTTTAAACAAATGTTTGAAAAAGCCTGCCTTGATGTAGGCTATGCGAGTGATTCTCTGATTCGGCTACACTTTTAAGTCCGTGGATTTGATTTGCCAATTCCACTAACTATTAAGATTAAGCTTGGCAATTTGTTTGTTTGGCACTATGTAAACATCTAGGTCATTTAGTTGGGAAAAATACTGATATTTGACTTTTTGCTTTTGCCAAAAGCGTAGGGGAATCGTAGAATCACTCATGCACCTATGAACTGGAGGGTGTTGGAAGATGTTTACTTCTCATCATTTACTGTGCTCAAAGTCTGTTTCGGAAATTACTTAAGTCTTATTGAGTCATGTGGATGGCACATGTCTCAAACAGGAGAGATATTTTAGGATTAATCAGTGCATTAAACAAATATGTGTATAGGGCACATGTTAAATGAAACCTTGTTCTGAAACTTCACCCCTTAACCTAACCTAAAACAAACATAAGAGAGCTACAATGTGGAATCAAATTGCATCAGGGTTTGAATCATTTGTATGTTGGTGGTGTACTATAAACAAAAATATGGACAGAATGAACAACATCCACTATAATGTGCAGGCGCTGGGCAACAAAACTGAATTCGGGTTCAGGGCCATCCATGAACAACTGAAGGCAACCTGCCTAATGGCATTCCAATCTCGTATTGCGGTTGATATGCTTTGGCCGATAGGAGTGTGTGCTCTATTTTTGGTTATCAATGTTGTTCCTTCATACCGAACAATACGGCAGCTGACGAAAGTGTCACCAGGGCGATAGAGGGACTGGGATCCCTCAACCAAAAAGAAAATGAAAGACCACTCCGGGGTCGATACTTCAGTGTGGGATGGTTCCTCTGACATGTTTGGCCAATACAAACAGTTGGCAGCGTCCATAATCATGTCTATTGCAATATTTGCGGCGATCCTCACGTTATGTGGATGTTGTTGTATTCTTTGTATTAGAGTGTTGTGCACCAGATTTAGTACCACTGCCATTGCACAAATGGAAGAAAAAATGTCAAACCTATATGCTCTTCTAACTAGACAGGATAGTGATGTCGATGACACTATGATGATGTTGTTGGTGGAGACCATGAGCCTCCACACCAATCTGACGAGACGAATCCCTCAACGTCCCTGATCTGTTCCCTGACCCAGGGGATTATATTATCATAGACTTGCAATCGAGATTCGATCTGCAGCGCCGCCGAAGGTGTTGCGTCACTAGGAGGGCGCAGCCTGGCTAGTGTGTTCGTGAGTTTGTGTGTGTGTGTGTGTGTGTGAATGAATTAATCTCTATCCGGGTACGCCCCCTTTTCCCTTTAGCGGATAGAGATAATTGTAATCAGGGACATTCCTACAATAAATATGGCTTGGAGATATTACAGCGGTTAGAACGAGTGGGGAAAAATGGTAGCTGACGGTTCTCCCCATCCGCTCTCCAAGCCGGCTTGAAACTTAATTAAGGATTCTCTGTGTCTTTCATTTCAGGTGTTTCATATTTACAAATGTTAAGGGTTTGAACCTAACAGGTAAAGAGAGAGGGAGAGGGGGAAGGTTTGGCAAAGAGAGAGAGAGAGAGAGAGGGAAGGTTTGGCGAAGAGAGAGAGGGAAGGTTTGGCAAAGAGAGAGAGAGAGAGGGAAGGTTTGGCAAAGAGAGAGAGAGAGGGGGAAGGTTTGGCAAAGAGAGAGAGGGGGGGGGAGGTTTGGCAAAGAGAGAGAGAGAGAGAGGGAAGGTTTGGTAAAGAGAGAGAGAGAGAGGGAAGGTTTGGCAAAGAGAGAGAGAGAGGGGGAAGGTTTGGCAAATAGAGAGAGAGAAAGGGAAGGTTTGGCAAAGAGAGAGAGAGAGGGAAGGTTTGGCAAAGAGAGAGAGAGAGAGAGGGAAGGTTTGGCAAAGAGAGAGAGAGAGAGGGAAGGTTTGGCAAAGAGAGAGAGAGAGAGGGGGAAGGTTTGGCAAAGAGAGAGAGAGAGAGGGAAGGTTTGGCAAAGAGAGAGAGAGAGAGGGAAGGTTTGGTAAAGAGAGAGAGAGAGAGGGGGAAGGTTTGGCAAAGAGAGAGAGAGAGAGAGAGAGAGAGAGAGAGAGAGAGAAGGTTTGATAAAGAGAGAGAGAGAGGGGGAAGGTTTGGCAAAGAGAGAGAGAGAGGGGGAAGGTTTGGCAAAGAGAGAGAGAGAGAGAGAGGGAAGGTTTGGCGAAGAGAGAGAGAGAGGGGGGAAGGTTTGGCGAAGAGAGAGAGAGAGAGGGAAGGTTTGGCAAAGAGAGAGAGAGAGAGGGGGAAGGTTTGGCAAAGAGAGAGAGAGAGAGGGGGAAGGTTTGGCAAAGAGAGAGAGAGAGAGGGAAGGTTTGGCAAAGAGAGAGAGAGAGGGGGAAGGTTTGGCAACAGACCCGGGCCGGACTCGAACCTGGTTCGCCGGAGTAGCAGTGCAGTGCCCTGCCATTTGAGACACGGCAGGACCATCTGCCTGCTTTCCTACATCTACATTTAAAGGGGTATGCCACTATTTTGGGGCTTAATACAGTTAACATAGTTGGCCAGGGTTTATAAAGGTGGTTAAGTGTCTTATTTTTCATGTTAAGCGAAGAGGGAATATGTCGCTAAGCTAGTGAAAGTCAATGCAGCAAGACAACGCTTAACATGAAAAAAAAGATACTTAACCACCTTTATAAACCCTGGCCAACGATTTCAATCATATTCAGCCCCAAAATAGTGGCATACCCCTTTAAGATACACCAATGGAGTGCCCCATCTACATTGAGGGCTGACCTTTGAGGAAAATAAAACAAACAAGCAAACAAAACCAAAAAAATATTATAAACAAAATAAACAAAATAAAACAAAGGCCTTGGCCCCTAAGGCCTGCCGGCCCACCGGGAAAATGCCCTGTATGCCAGATTACCAGTCAAGCCCCCCCTGAAAATGCCCTGTATGCCAGATAACAAGTCCAGCCCTTAAATCAGCCCCTGAGAACTGTTGGCCCACCGGGAAAATGCCCCGAATGCCAGATAACAAGTCCAGCCCTTAATCACAGAACTGTAGAAGTGAAGAACACTTCAGCCTTGCCTTGTCGTTTGTCCTTGAGTGTAACTCTGTAGAAGAGTCCGTTCTGTCCCAAGTTCCCGAAGTTCAGAGAGTGCTACTTACTGATAAAGTACATAGAGAAGAGAATAACAAAAAATGTATTCATCTCCGAATGCCATTGTGTGCAATTGCATGCGTTGCTGTGCCCATCATCTCCACAATTGCCAAGACAACATCATGGTCAATTACCAGAGACGTCAAAAAGTAAAAGTAAAAGTTGAAAAAAAAGGAAAGTGGTGAAAAATATTGAAAAGTTACTTGAATAGAGAAAAAACTTTTCTTCACCATGGCACTCCATAACGTAGCTTATAGTTAAAAATGTCTTTATTATTATGACATGTCCATTAAGGACTTTAAAATTGCCCACGCGTAGCGGCAGTTGGGTCTTCAGGGCGTGAAAAATATTGATTTATGTTGTTCACTAGGAGGAAGAAAAGACTTGAACTAAATGTAGAGTTCTGTTAGACCAGGGTTTCTCAGCCCAGCCGAGGCTCAATCAGCTAGATACTCGACTGCTACACCTGCGACCCAAGGTCATTCGATTCCGACCCAAGGTCATTTGACAAACCCTCCCCGTCTCTCTCAACTTCACTATCCTATCATAATAAAGCAGAGCTGCAAACTCGTCAAAGAAAAAAAGGTGACAGTCTCCAACGGACCGCCCCCCCAAGCCCATCTCAGAGGCAACTTGAGCAACGCAAGTAAAAGATATGAGGCAGATAGTTTATTTCACCTGATTCTCTTGCTCTTCAAAGCACTTTGAACTACCATTATCTATTAACTATAGTATAAGGGAAAGTCCTATAGAAGATATTTATTTGTTTAGAAATCATAACACGCTGATAGGTCAGCCCGAGACTGTTGCAAGCCAACAGAGAAATGTGTACCCGCAAACAAACTCAGGAACCCCCCCCCCAAAAAAACCTCTCTGGTTCTAAGCTTACATGATTCACGTGAATGACCTAATTGGCCAGGAAAAAGGTGACTGTCACCAAAAGGAGACGAGTTTGCAGGTATGATAAAGGCAGAAAAAGCCCGGATAATACTTTTAAAAAGACCGGTGCTTCTCAAGCAGGACATGGCAGCACTCTGGGGTCCTTTTGCGACCTCCTCAGGGGTTGCCGCGGAAACGTGGCTGACACTAAGCTAATTTTCTTCTTGGAGCAGGCGTCACTCTTAATTATTTAAGTCTCTGAGGGTGCTGGCCCAAATCTCAAATTCAATGTTTCAAGAAGGAGGCCGCACCTTGCATAGTAGTGTTTTTTATTGCAACACTAAGCTTTAAAAAAAAAGCACTTTAAATAAATAAATGAATGCATCAGGGAATCTTTCTTTTAGCTTTATCGTGTAGTTAAGTAGCCTAGAATAGAAATGCATATTGGGCATGTTCAATCAACTCCACATTTGTTTCTTTTATACAAACAGCACAAGATAATTTGCTTCCTTTTAAAGAGTCCGACAATAAACTTTAACTACTACACAAGCAGCAACATGATGAAACCCTGATGAAACAGACGATTATGTAAAGAGCTTGCCATAGATATCGCTCTTCTTTCAAACTCATGAACATACTCATACACACACACACGCACGCACACACGCACGCACACACGCACGCACGCACGCACACAAACACACACACACACACACACACACAACTTGCATAATTGAAAATGGGAAGAGTAATAAGCCATGTAGGCACAGAGCATAATCACCACGGAAACGCAATTCAATTTCATTATGTCTCTCCTGTGCAAAATGGAGAGCAAGATTTAGATGCATTGATGTAACCACAATGTAATGCTCTCTCTCTCTCTCTGTATCACTCTCTCTCCCTCTCTCTCTCTCTCTCTCTCTCTCTCTCTCTCTCTCTGTCTATCTTTCTCTCTCTTTCGCACTCACGCTCTCCCTTTCACACAAACACACACACATACTCAATCACGATCTCCCTTTCTCTCTTTCTCTCTTTCTCTCTCTCTCTGTCTCACACACACACACACACACACACACACACACACACACACACACACACACACACACACACACACAGACACCCACAGATACACACACACACACACTACACAAACACAAAGCACACTACAAAAACACAAAACACGACCCCACAACACTTCTAGGTCTGTCTGCAGCCCAGTCATCCACTATTCAAGCCAGTGAGGGAGCTGAACTGTGCTTGCACTTGCACTTTTAATGGGATATGTTGGCCGCCTGCTAAGCTTGCAAGGCTAGACTCCCCTCCCACTGCCACCTGCCTACTGTAAGGTCACTTACTCAGGACCTCCACTGTAATCACAATGTCACTTTCAATGGCACCAGGCTATTAGTGGCACTGGATGCAAGGGGATTCCCCCAGCACTTTATTGCTAAGGCGGCCGCCTCCACAAGAAACACCTAAGCTTACCCTACCACCTTGACTTGGCCTAAGGCCCGACCGATATATCAGCCCCAACGATATATCAGGCCGATATTTAGCATTTTTGGGATATCGGTATCGGCCATACTTTCAATAAATTTAATTCCACAGATAAGTTTGTATAACTTTCACCACCAATTTTGCAGCCGTTTCGTTGTGAATGCATCTTCTGTTCTGCTCTCCCCACTTTGAATCCATGAGAGTTCATTATTATAACAAAATATATGTATAATAATAATGTATATTTCATTACATTTTATGATGAACAATATTTCTATATCGGTTGCACATATCGGTTATCGGCCTCCCATTTCCATAAATATCAGTATCGGTATCGGCCCTGAAAAAAACATATCCTGCAATGCGGCTGACCCGGGTTAATATTCTATTAAATAAAGTTGAAAAAGACCACAAAAAAAAAGAAATAGTCCTATCGTCATATTCTAACCAGGGGTGCGTTTCTCGACCACATCAATGCTAACTCAGTTAGCAACTAACTTGGTTGCAATGTCATTTCCCATTGGAAACCTAGTAAGGTGCTGACTGGTTAGCAACGATGCTTTCAAGAAATGGGGTCCAGAGAGTACAGTATGCATAGCAGGACCAGGGCTCGTGGGCCCCAAACTCGTTAGGGTAGACATACAGGGGCATTCAAAGATTGGTTTTGCTCAAAAGACTTACATGTAGGGAGCAGGGTAGAGACGTTTAGACAGAGTCAAATAAATATTAAATAATAAATGTAAATTCTGAACTTTTCTGTGGAGGTGAAAATGAGCAGCATTACAGAGCATACAGTACCTGCCAAAACCTGAAATCCATGACTGAAATGCCTCTGGACAAGTAACAAGTAACAACCAAGTAACAACCAAGTAACAACACACCGCTCATTCCAATACCATTGCACAGTACACTATGGGTCGGGACCCAACCTATGGGTCGCCAAAGATCCACAGAGGGTCACGAAGCCTTCTTGATTTTAAGGGGTTTAACTTTAAATACCTTAAATAGCCAATGTTGAATAAATGATGAAGCATTTATTTAAATAATACTGTATATGCATAGAAGCAACAAAATGTAAATGTAAACATTTATGCTACATTTGGCCAAAGACGAATAAAGGAATAAAATAACTAAAATGAGTTTTCGCAGGAAACAGAGGGTATCATGTGGCGCTTGGCCGGTTGGGTCACCAAAGCTTACAATGGTAAAAACATGGGTCCCTGAAGAAAAAGGTTGGGAAACACTGCACTACAGCAGAGAGAGTAGAGAGAGAGAGGTTCCGCTGGCCCATTGTTTCGGGGTTCTATTATTGCAAGGGGGAGGGGGGGGGGGAATCCCCCTTTAGGCAGACCTAAGGACTGTTCTATTCAATGCTAGGAGTATTATGACACGCCCCTTTAGGCAGACAGGAACCTGGTCATGTTAGGTGCCCATAGCAACCTATTACATTGGCATATCTCTATATACTTAAAGAATCTCTGGCACTACAGTACGTACTGTGCTGCATGTAACCAGTGAAATCCCTGCCCGGGTCAGGCCCTCCACTTAACTGTAATCTCAATGGCCCTTCCAATGGTACTAGGGTATTAACTCCTATAGGCTGGCTATCTATTGCAGCAACAAAGCTCAGGCCAGCTCACTCTGGTCAATGTCACTTTCGGACGGACTACTCAGTGGTCAACTGGAGGCCCTGCGCCTATGTAGGGCTGGGCGATATGGAAACTTTATATCACGATAACGATATATATCACGATATAGCACAATTACATACGTTTTCAATTATTCTCTTTATTTGCTCTTTATTTTTTCATGTCACAAAACAACCTTTCTTTAAAATGGATCTTGTTATTCTTATTTTTACAGTTACATTAACTTATAATGTGTATTGTGACAACATGAAATGTAATTAAACGATATTCAATTGTATAAAATTGATAAAATTACTATCACGATGTAAACGATATAGGAGAAAGGTCACGATATACAATTTTATATCACGATAACGATATATATCATCATATTGCCCAGCCCTACGCCTATGTAACCCGAAGTGCTCCCGCGCAGTCCCCCCCCGGCATCTCGAACTCGCCACCTCGTCAATGGGAGTCACAGCACGATACCGCTGGACTGAAGGACCAGTCCGATAGCCCAGTGCTACCGATACTGTAAGGGGCTTCGGGAGGGAGCTTTACTAACGTTCCACCACGCCCCACTCTGCTAGTTGGCCTCCGTTACACCTACCAAATCGTCTGTGGAAAAAGATACAAACAATCGCATCACTCATCCCAATAACATAGGCACTGTATAATTTTACCTTGCTTACAGTAGAAACTGAACATTCTCCAAACTCTAGGGCTGTCCACGACCAAGGATTTTGTTGGTACGGCACCTTTCATATTTTGGTGTGTGTTGCTGTTCATTTATTTGAGTTTTATTCTTAATTCAGAGGTGGGCCCCGAACCCATGGTCTATGGTAAAAAGACACCAAAGCCTATCACACCACTCCTTCCAATAACATGCACTGTATATTATACAGTACCAAATTTGATCTTTACATGAAAGTTAACTAAGTAATACACAAATATGTTCTAGTATGGTCCAAGTAGAGTCATTTTTGCAGCTAAAAATGGCTATTTTCGGAAATTCAAAATGGCGGACCACGGAGAAGATAATGAATACTTAGAATTTGATGCTGGTGGTAAGTATTCATGAAAAAGGTAACATTAGTGAATGGGCAGCATGAATTCTGGAAATAAACAACTAAAAATCTCACACAGTGTCCCTTTAAAGGTGCACTGTGTAGGATGGGTAAGCACCTAAGTTATGCTTCGCATTGAAACTGTGCTGCCTATTGCCAAATGTGACCTTTTCATGAATATTCAACTCAATGATAAACTAATATTTGCTAGTATGACTAAAGTACAATAGATTTTTCAGCTAAAAGAGTCCACTTATTCAAATTTGAAATGGTGGAATGGAGAAGATCCACCTTTTCATGTATGAAAAGTGCAATATTCCCTGTCATAATGAATACTTAAAATTTGATGTTGGTGGTAAGTACTCGTGAAGAAGGTAATATTTGTAAATGGGCAGCATGAAATCTGGGGGAAAAAATTCTGGAAAAAAAATATTACACAGTGCACCTTTAAGTCAACCGACTTTGACATGAAATGAGTTGAAGGAAGCCCAACTGCTTACACCCTGTTTACACTCAAATAGGCAACATATGGAGGGGTGCTCTCCTCTCGTGTCAGCTTCAGGGCAATGTAAGGGATAATGTCCGGGTGAACTCAAAGGTCCTTAGACTCACTCGCAGCCAGTCACGGCACCTCACAATGACCCCTGTCATTAGGCCTGTTGTGGGTACTGTCTGGACCCATGCAGAGGCGGACTTTCCATCAGGCAAACCTAGGCAATTGCCTTGGGCCCATACCATATATATCCTCCATAGGGGCCCCCAGCCGTCACACTAGGCACAGTAAACACACAAAAGAGTAGGCTTGATCTTAATTTGTCACTTATGTAAAGTAATCGAAGATATACAACACACTAAAATAGCACCAAAACCCAACATTTTATGCCTCTATACTGCCTTTTGAGGGCCCCATATTTATATTTAACCTAGGGCCCCGAAGTGGCTAAATCTGCCCCTGGACCCGTGTTAATTAAGCCGCTTTACGGTTACCGAGTGAGGGGACGGACGTCTGTGAAGATTCCCATTCATATGTAGAAGTTTGGAGTGCACACACTAGCCTGATTATCATCGACTTTCAAATCTCTTCGAGACTTGGTCTGACCAAGAGCATAACAATTAAGATTTCCTACATGGCATAGTTGACAAGCCTCCCTTGATTTGCTAATGGTTGTTTGCTCGATTCCACAATTATGGATTTTTGCTGAATGATAACAAAATATAAATCAAGAATTAATTATATGCTGGATGAACAAAATAAAATGAATTGTAAGTAAATACTTGTGTAAAAGGCATTAGCATGATACTTTGGTGAAAAGATTTCTGTCCAGAAACACCAGTCTATCAGTATGTTCTGACATCACGATTTCGATATCACGATTTATCGCGATTTTCGATTATTTCAATTAATTGTGGAGCCCTAAGAGAAGGCACCAAACTTTTTTCCTGTGCAGTGTGCAACCCCTTTCACAACCACGGTGCTCAGAAACATAGGATGCCCTAACCCACTTCCCCTGTCCAATCAAGTCCATACCATCCCTAGCTCCAGCGTCCACACACAATTAACATCACCCTTGCACAGTCTGTTCATTCCACCACCAACTAGAGTAAGTTACTCTCGCTAACTACAAGGTCCATTTTGTCACACTCAATCCCATTTCTCCCCTGTTTATTCAGTGGCATAACCCATTAAGACACAGCGTTATAGATGTGTTGTTATTAGGGATGCAAACGATTCATCGATTAATCGACTTTAATCCATCAATACATTAATCGATTAAAAAAAATTAATCGCAATTAATCGACAATTCAACTGACAAGAGACCCAAGTGAAATGGGCATGTGAGGAGAGTGTGTGAGAAGAAGGGTGTGAATAGTGGGAATATTTAAATCACCTTTGGATTAAAGAATTGAAATAGAATTCATTTAAATGTGGTATTTTATCTCAATTTTTTTTTTTTTTCGAGAAACATTTAGATTTCAGGGGGAAAACGTCGCTTATCAATTAATCGTAAGTCGATCGATAAGGCTATCAACTAACGATTAATGAATTAATCGATAATCCCTAGTTGTCAAAATGGCTATGACCAAGTCATAGTGCATTACTAAAGGCCCCGTGTATTACAATGGTAGTTCACTTTTCAATGACTATTCCAGTGTTCCACTGTTGGAACGTCATGCATTATGAGGCTGCCAGACTGGGGTATAATAAAGGAATGTTTGTAGCAACTGTGTTTAAACAGAGGGGGTATAAATGTCCTCCCAGAGTTCAAAAGCATACTGTATATTCCTCAAAGTGCATGGAAGTCCTTGTGCAAAACCCTTCAGCTGTCCAGGTGCAGGTGTAAGGCAGGAAAAGGTGATCAATATGAAAAGTTCATGAGACCGCACACTGGATACTGTTCTTTTTTTCTCTTTATTTTGTTTGTAGCGAACAACACGTTTCGCCTAGTGCGTCTTCAGGTTGGCTCTTCCCATATTCCTCATTCAGTACCCCACACTATCTGATCTAATGGCATTCACCCATCTAAATAGCGGCCTGCTCAAAAGTCCAGTGTTGCCCCGGGCTATTTCATTTTTATTTTATTTATTTATCTTGCTTGTTTTTGCTTGTTTTTGCTTGCTTGTTTTTCCTGCTGACAGTCCAACACTTCCCTGCAGGAATCTTTAACGCCACCTTATTTCCAAATGATGCAGGCAATTTTGACAAGGTTTGGCTCAGCCGTCAACCAATCGGCTGGGCACTCGAATGCTACACCGGCCACACGGGTTTGATTCCTGTCCAAACCTTCCCCGTCTCTCTCTCTCTCTCTCTCTCTCCCAACTCATTTCCTTTCCCTCTGTAACTGTACTGTCACAATAATAACTGTCCAGGCATAAAAAAGCTTAAAAAAAAGCATCAGGGAAAAAAAATGTCAAGGTTTGCCCGACCCCCTTGCCAAAAAAAAAAACACACACACACTCCCAACGCATTAAGATCCCCTCACTACAAAAATCATCCATTCTGTTGGTAGGTGGGGAGATGAATAAAAGTGAGAGTGAAGTATGCAACTTCAAAAACACCTTACTCAAAGTCACCTCTGTATTGATCCGAGACACAACACGTAAAGCTGTACTGGTGGAAAAATATGATGCAATACAATAACACCAACACCAGTCCGAGAGTGACCTAGCCAGGCATTAGCTTACTGTCCACCTTCACCACTTCATCTGTGGAGAGATCTGAGGACAAAACTGGATAGAGGTGAAAATAATACGGTACCGGTAATACCGGTGATACCGGTGATCTATTCATCGATTTTTCTTATTATTGCACTGACTTAAAATAACGATGTTCCTCAAATGTTCCTCATATTCCTCAAAAATGATACTCTACTACTCTAAATAAAATGCATGCAGATATTTCGGCATTTGTTTACACATAAGCATAGTCTGTAAGGGAAAAAAATATGAACCATTGATTTTTAATCGAACTGAATCGAATCGTGGAGCATTTTTAAGTATAAAAAATAATTGAATCGTGTGCATAAGAAATCAATATCGAATCGAATCTCCATTAAGGCTCTGATTTACACCCCTTCAACTAGATGATAGCAAAAACACCTTGCACCCTCAGTCACCTACACATCAATGGGAAAGGCAAGTGCACCAAGTCCAACACCCTAGTACAGGGGTCAGGAACCTATGGCTCTAGAGCCACATGTGGCTTTTTTGGGAATTGTATCTGGCTCTTGGTTGCCAACTGTCCTTTGAAATACAGAATCGTCCAATATTTATAAATAAAAGTATGTGTTCCATATTGAGCTGAAAAGGGACATTAAAATGCAGGAAATTACATCTAAGAAATATAACATTTTCCGGGGAGGACCCCCAGACCCCCACCATACTGAAGTTGACAGTTGGCTACCCTATACTTTTACCAGTTATCAATGAAAGTAATAACTTGACAGAAGTTAATTGAAACACATGCTTTTAATTGTATTCCGTGTTTTTAAATGGTATGGCTCTCACGAACATTTCTTTTTTAAAAATTGGCTTTTATGGCTCTCTCCACCAAAAAGGTTCCTGACCCCTGCTCTAGTAGTAGGTTACTCAGCCCAGTGCCCTTTTCAACTCCCAAGGCCTGTTTTAGTAGCTCTGATTGTGAATACAGGTCTTGCCATTGAATAGAATAGAATAGAATAGAATAGAATAGAATAGAATAGAACAGTGGTTCTCAACCTTTTTGGAACATACGCCCCCTTGGCCTTATCATAAGCCTCCCAAGGCCCCCTTGACCTCATCACAAGTCTGCCAACGGCTCCCCTTAGTATTGAAAAATGAAATGGACCAAAGTACCCCAATGGGAATTAAGCCCTGCCCCAAATCAGCTGTATCCTTCTCAACACCCACCTATAGGACTCCCCAACGCCCTCTGGGGGGATGTAGCGCCCCCCGTGGAGAGACAAGGGCAGTCATGGGTGAGCGGTTAGGGCATCAGACTTGCATCCCAGAGGTTGCCGGTTCGACTTCCGACCCATCAGGTTGGTGGGGGGAGTAATCAACCAGTGCTCTCCCCCATCCTCCTCTATGACTGAGGTACCCTGAGCATGGTACCGTCCCACCGCACTGCTCCCCATGGGGCGCCACTGAGGGCTGCCCCCTTGCACGGGTGAGGCATAAATGCAATTTCATTGTGTGCAGTGTTCACTTGTGTGCTGTGTAGTGCTGTGTCACAATGACAATGGGAGTTGGAGTTTCCCAATGGGCTTTCTTTCACTTTCACAATAGAATAGAACAAGATGGGGCACACCAGTTCACAGTTTTTCAGTGGTGTGTGAATAACTTCACCTGAATGCAGTGTTTGCAGGAAGGATTTCCAATAGCATGCATTGTCGGTTTCGCACCCATTTTAACAATAATTGTCCTCAAGCTCTACAAAAAGAAGCCTAGTTGCTTACAACCAGAGTTGTATAAAGTAGAAGTAGGAGTACGCTTACAGATACAACACTAGTAGTGTGATATCACTGGTGTTACAAAGTTGAAAACATGTAGCTTAATATCATAGGTCATCTAGTGTTGTAATTAGGGATGCACCGATACCGATACTGGTATCGGTATCGGCACCCGATACTGTTCATTATACTCGTACTCGTACTCGTCAAGCACTTGCCGATACCAGGAACGATGCTGCTATTACACAAAACAATGCAAAATCTTGTCAAGTTCTGTGGACTTGAAAGCAGCATGGAAAAAAGTGCCACCTCATACATTTGCTAACATTTAAATCTACATGGAAATGGACAATAAAAATATAACAGGTGGAAAAAAACAAGGTCATGCATTTATTTTCATTGTATTTTGGTGGTAAACGGTATCGGTATCGGTATCGGCAAGTACACCCATTAATGTACTCGTACTTGTATCGGTTTTCAAAAAAGTGGTATCGGTGCATCCCTAGTTGTAATTACATCAGGGCTCCAGAGTGCGACCAATTTGGTCGCACATGCGCCCATTTTTTTCAGTAGTGCGCCTAAAAAATATTTTTAGGCGCACCGGTGCGACCAGCCATCAGTAGAACAAAATGAATAGGCAATGCTAAACACCCATTTTAATGGGCATACAATTATTAGCCAGTCTTCAGTAGTGACTCATCACAAAATAAAACGCGTCAATGCGGTCATTCCTTCAACTCCGCTGAACTTTTCTCCCTCTCGCTGACAGGCAGCCCGACGGCGACGTTTCAGAATAGAATGTTCGACTTCGCAAGTCGCTAAACTACCGGTATCCGAGCGAGTTCACATGTGCTGCTAGCGAGTTAGTGTTCTCAACGTCTGTTGAAACGGACGAGAGTGTTACAATCCCTGGAAAAACGTTTTAAACATAGCCACACAAACACAATTGGCCACAACATAAACACAGACTGGTGCGCGGAGAATGGCCCGTTTCAGCCGTGCGGGCAGAGCTGGCCAAACAACAGGTGACACGCTATCTCTCGGAACTTCTGTGAAAGTTTTTTTTATAGCGACTAATTACTGCCTATCTGTCGGCAAGGCATCGTTCAGGCACCTTGAGACAGCGAGAGAGAGAGAGAGAGCGCACGGAATTGTGCTGTCGTGTTTGTATAGCGCTTGATACCGTCCACAATCATCATGCAGAGCGCTCAAAAATGGGGAAATACAAAACCCAATTTACCTCGGATTCCACTGTAAACATAGCCTATTAGTGTCTAACTTAATAATTAAAAAAAAACATGCATTTTTAACTGGGTTAAATCAATCTATCTATCTATCTATCTATCTATCTATCTATCTATCTATCTATCTATCTATCTTCATATTGGAACCCTGTGCTTGTGTCGTGTGTGTAGTCTTATTGCAGAAAATTAAAGCTTAGCCTACCTGTAGCCAAGATGTGGTAGGCCTAGTTAGGTAGCCTACTGTCATGTCTTTTAAGGAGCACATTTGTCTTTTAAGGAGCACATTTGGATAGCCTATAGCACAAGGAAGGCTCCAGGTCTTTTAAAATAATAATAATGATAATAATAATAGGCCTACTATTATTATTACTGTTATTATATATATTTATTTTTTTAATTAAAGCTGAGGTGCGTGTGTGTGTGGGCATAGGTGAAAACATGTGGGTGCACCTAAATTTTGTGCTGGTGCACCTAAAAATAATTTTTAGGCGCACCAGTGCAACCAGTGCAAAAAGTTAGTCTGGAGCCCTGTACATCTATAAGTATTTCTACTTTTACTTCATACTACTCTGCTTACAACCAACTGTGCTTCTATTTTTCACTATTCCTTTTACTTTTGACTACTCTGGTTAAAGGTTGGGAAACACGGGTCTCAACTCTGGATGGAAAGTCCCTTGTGAACGGGGAGGCAATTGAACACAAGAGGTCCACATGTTGACCACCAGGAGACTAGAGCCCAGCCCAGACACATTCCTGTGGAGTATTAGTGCTTAGCGGCCTGCCTGCCTGCTCCCCTGCGGATGCCTGACCTGGCTGTCTGCTTCACTAAATTTGTCTTGGCCTTTACCAACTGCATTACACACAGTACAGTACTCACATACCCAGTATACTATAACCAGAGATTCTTAAGTATATAGAGATATGACAATGTAACAGGTTGCTATGGGCACCTAACATGACCAGGTTCCGGTCTGCCTAATGGGGCGTGTCATAATACTCCTAGCATTGAATAGAACAGTACTTAGGTCTGCCTAAAGGGGGATTTCACCCCCTCCCCCTTGCAACAGTAGAACCCGGAAACAATGGGCCAATGAAACCTCTCTCTCTCTACTCTCTCTGCTACAACAGCTGTGTGCTGTGGTGATGTGTTGAGTAGATGATGTTCTCTTTATATTTTGCTTACTGCACTAATAGTGTCGTAACACTGTAGTGCACACTGTTGTAATACTCTTGCTAATTTCCTGTTGTTGTTTTTTTACTCAGTTTCCATATCAGTTTCAGTTTCAATGTTTATAATAATATGTCAGTATATTCCTGATAAAATGAATGGTATCCTCCTGTGGAGTATTAGTGCTTAGCGGCCTGCTAGCTCCCCTGTGGAGGCCAAGGGGGCGTTTGTGCAAAAAAAGGTTGACAACCACTGGTCTAGGTGATCCTCTTTTACCATCGTTGTAATAGGCCCTACCGCTGCAAAATGTAGTGTTTGTCCCTGCCGGGTGCCTTTGTTATTTCACAAATAATTTAATTATTGAATTAACATCTGCCAATTTGCCTCCTGCTGCCTGCAAGTGCAGTGCAGTGCGCTGACACCGCTGGCTGGCATGTCTTTGGGTAGAAAGTAACCTAATTAGTTTGTTTTCCCTGCTGTCTTGAAAGACAACTGTGTGTCCGCTCGCTGCTTTCCAGGGCCGCTGACAGCTTTTGCTGGGCCCGGGACAAAAGTCATCTGAAAGGACCCCCCCTACCCAATACATTATACAATGTAATGGGGACCCAATTCTGGGTCCCCGACGTATCTCCCTGGGCCCGGGACAACATACCCCTTTGCCCCCCCTCCCCTGTCGGCAGGCCTCCGTGCTCCCCATCTCACCGCTCACTCACGACCTAATCAACAGGGCCAGCATGCAGTGTTGCCAGATGCACCATAATTATCGGATTTTTGTACCATCATTTTGTCCATTTTGTCCTCTGTACTGTACGTACGATCAAAAAAAGATGATACACGATAATTTCAGAGATGTCATTCAGTTCATTTAGATGCCTTGAAACAACAATTTGGGTCTGGTATGATAACTTCCTCCCAAAAAAAGGCTTTGGTACGATAATTCAGCATTTTCTATCTGGCAACACTGGAATCACGTCTGCTGAGAAAGGGCTGTTCACTTGTTGTCAGTGGTGAGCACAAGCCTGCAGCGTTAGTCAGCTGTTGATTGTATTTGTCAGAAAAGCAACTGATTAAATGTAACAACTTCTTCGTTTTTTTTCTACTTTGCATTCTGTTCTAGAACATGTTGTTTCTCTCAGTTGTGTGTCAGTGTGAGTCTTGCGTGTCTTGTCGGAATTTATTTTTCAGGAGTGACAGAAAGAGTACGCGGCCCACTACGTAGGGCTTCCTCCCTCACACTTTACCCAATGTAGCTCAGTCCTTGTGAAAGAAAGAACGTGAAAACCCAACTGGGGAAACTCCAACTTCCATTGTCATTGTGACACAGCACTCCACAGCACACAAGTGAACACAACGAAATTGCATTTATGCCTCACCCGTGCAAGGGGGCAGTGCGGCAGGACGGTACCATACTCAGGGTACCTCGGTCATGGATGGATGCGGGTGGGGAGTCAAAACGGCAACCTTTGGGCTACAAGTCTGACGCCCTAATCGCTTACCCATAGCTGCCCGGGAGACTTGTGGGAGAGGTACAAAGATAGGCAGGCAGAGGGGGTGTTTTGGTTGTTATTAGGGATGTTAACCAGTAACCGGTTAACCGGTAATCGACTGGTTCAACTTTAACCGGTTAAAATGTTCTGCTATCGGTTAACCAGATGTAATAATATTAATAATTATAATAATAATTTCCTCCCACAAAACGATAATTTTTAGATTTTAGTATGATAATTCAGCATTTTCCATCTGGCAACAATGGCTGGACATGGCAGGTCCTGTCTGCGCAGCAAAAAAAAAGCTTATGTGAAAAATAAAAATGAAAAAAATCAGTGCTGTGCATATCAGGCACGCAGACGTTTTAAAATGTAAGATTACCGGTTAACCACCGGTTAATGAATCTCAGTAGCCGGTTAAGAGTTTTTTCAATTATCGCCATCCCTAGTTGTGATACATGTATTCCATGGCAATTATAAGCATTCAGTCCTGTGTTACAATGCAATTGCTGTGTAATATGGCATCAGTTTTGCAGTCTGACAGTGCAGCCCTCGATCAGTGGTTCCCAACCAGGGGTACGTGTACCACTAGGGGTACGCGAGCACACATCAGGGGGTACGCGGAAAGATGTAATAATAGCAAATATATTGATTGTAGTCACATTGGGATAGAGGAATAGAGCATGAATGAGGGTGAGGGGGTACTCATCATATGACAAAAATGGCTTAGGGAGTACGCAGGACAAAAAAGGTTGGGAAACACTGCCCTCGATCATGAAAAAATGTGATGATTGGTCATGAAAATGTGTCAATATTAAGGTGGGTTAAGGATGGGAGGAAAGTAATGGTCACACTTTTAACAGAGCATTATTTACCGTTGCACAAGATGGGCAAAATTACACAAGGATGAGTAGCCTGTCTGCCTAAGCCACCATGACCTTGCCTTGCCCCTGTCTGTCAACCACAACTCTGCTGAGACGTTAAAAACAAAACCTTGACGCTCAGTGATTCATCATCACATTGTTGCACTATCTATCACACACAGTAGGCCTACCACAACATCACCCGCAGTCGTTACGCCTCCACCGCAGAACACTTGTGATCTGCGAACCGAATAGGCTTACTAGCCTGCGAGCTTGTTATAAATACCTAAGGCATCACCTCTGTAATGTTATTAACGCTCTGTGTGTTTACAGTCGTGATTTTCTCCCGCCATCTCTTCCTCATAGATTGCTCACTTCCCCCGATAGGTCACTTCGTTGCTGGGCAGAGACTCTAACAAAACTAGAAATTCCCCGTCTCCATTCTTGCATTCTTAAGTCGCCTGTGTGTTCTGTCGGCGATATTCGCTATCCAACAAAGCGGCGTCAAGAACGCACAGCGTAGCATGGAGCCTGCTAAAACTACTAGGCATTAATCTTAGGCTAATAAGCTAACTTTAAAGTAACGACATAGTCGTACACGCCTTAGATTTATGCGAACTGTTATTATCACAAACAAGAAGGGCCACACTGCTAAAGCAGAATAGCCTACATTTAACTTGGAAGCGCAGTCGGTTTATCTTTCAGAAACGCAACAGGTCGTTTCAGGAATCAGTCAACAGTCCGGCTACCTACAGATGCCGAGTAATTTAATTGGGTTATTTATAAGGAGACCTATCTGTTTGGAATTGCCAAATTGACATTAATGTTCACTGAATAAACATAATATTCAATCTAATGTGAATTATTTGGCGTTGTGTAGGTTAGAACAGAACTAGCCCTTAGCATTCCATTCGTCCGGGCGCGCCACCCAACCATCAACAGGATATCCCAATGAAGCTACAGGTTTGCAATCCGCTTTCCTTGACTCAAACTCCCACATCTATTTGGCTCAGAGTGGAAATCAACAGGCTCCCGTGGTCGAAAACTACAACTGAGAAGGGCGCCGATTCCAGCGAAGCAAACGGCAAAACTTTGTTTATAAGCCCGACATAACTGTTGGTTACAACTTTTTAGATGGGCAGAGCACCGTATGATTTTAATTTACATGCGAATTCTAACAGTGGGATGTACTGTTTCAAGCTAGCTACATAACGAGGGTTCCACAACAACGTTTTCAAAAGTGCGCTATGATAGTTCACTCGGGGGTGAAATCAAAGAGGAGAAAAGACCCATAGATCAAACAGCAAAACAAGGACTTACATGAAAGTTTGTCCGCAGCTCCTGGTATCCTATCCTCCGTATCCCACAAACGGGACGTAGCCTAGTATCCAAGCGTTGTTGTCCTCCTCCCGGCTAACTAACGGCGCACAGGGTGGCTTAAAAATGGGCCGTCTCAGTAACTCGATCCCCCACAGACGACATGTTCAGCTGGAGCCCAGCGTAGAGTTGAAGTGCGCCCTGCGCATGACTGAACTAGGATGAAAACGTAGACCGGGCACTTTCAGTCAAGACCTGTTCGCCACGCATTGAGAGAGACAATGAAGCATGCGATAAAAAAAATGTAATCTATTAAGAGCTATTTTGACCACAACAGCCAAAATTAGCATTTACATCTGACTCGAAGAGAACCACTGAAGCGGCCTGGGGACTGATACCACTGCATTGAGAGGAGGAACTGTCCAAAATCATTAACAGTTTACTGGGCAAATGCCCTGTGTGCCCTATGGCCAATCCAGCCATGCCCTACGTGTCTGTCTGCCCTGCTGCGCGGGAGGGGTTTGGGAAAACCACGAGCGTCGCGCGCCGCTTGGTGGCTGCCATGGTAACTAGAACTAGGCCCTCAGGCAACGTTTTTTACAATTGAATGAATGTCAAGCAGGCGGCATGCCTAATCCCTGGCCCACCCCTGGAGAAGGGGAATTGTTACGGTTCAACGTTTCTTTTTCTTCTTCTTTTAAAGTCCTCGACTACCAGCACAACAAAACTGCCATTTAAAATATTTAGAGATATTTAGAGCATATATTATGGATATCAGTCTACTGGGAATATTAAGTAAGATTAGATTCTAGCTAGGCCTACTTTGTTGTCATTAGGCCTGGGTAATGACATGCAATTTGGCATCTAATCATGCGTGCAAATAGCAATGCAATGTGTACCAATTAAATGCATGTTTTGAATGCAGTTATTACAGCTAGTTCAAGTGGGACAAGGTAGTGGTAGCCTATTAAATGAAGCACTATATTTTCTGTAACATAGCCTAGGCAAAAGATAGCTATGGTGTAGAAATGGGATGGATGATGGATGTTTGGAAGTATATCTAGGCCGCATAACTGTATGGGCTAAAATGAACTGAATAACTTATTTCACAGAGACCTGGCTTATTTTATTTTTTCCTACAAAGTGCCATGCATATTGAAGTTTAAATTAAATTGCCAATGTTAATAAATTATGCCATTGGACATGTGTTTTTCTTTTCTTAGACATGCCTTAAGATGAAGCACAACAAAGGCTAGGTCTACTGTTAATTTCAACAAGGAAAATCTTTTTTTTAAATGTGATGTTGCACTCGGTCTACAAAAAACCCATAGGCTTATTATGTAAAGACACAGTATGAGAAATGGAATAACAGGATGGTTTATTCACAGTTAGGGCTGTCACAATATTCAATAAGTCAATATATCGCGCAATACGTTTTTACAAGCATGGTAACTTTTTTGGTCACAATAAGTTATATTTGCATGCTTGTTTGTTTTTCTGGTATCTCTCTTTCTCAACCCATAGACTGAATACCGATAGGCGCATTTCACTGAACGCAATGATGCTTAGCCTAAATGTTGGTGTACTTTTGATTTTCAGTACGTCTGCCGCCTTGTCTATCTATTTATCCATCCATCTACCTACCTAGGCTATCTATCTATCTAGCACCCCCTGTCGTGACTTTCAAATTAGAAAAGGTGTATTCACATTTTTGTCCCATTGTATTTACATTTTGGTCCCATATTCTTTGACAATATTATCATGTATAGCAATAATTTCTTGGCCAATTTATCGTCCAGCAAAAATTGTTAGCGTGACAGCCCTTTTCACAATGAGTCAAAACACACACACACACGCACACACACACACACACACACACACACACACACATTGTTGGAATGCCTCGCAGACAGAGTCACAGACAGAGACACACGCACACACACACACACACACACACACACACACACACACACACACACACACACACACACACACACACACACTATTAACTAGCACTACACCAAGGCATGACAATGCAGAATTGATGTGTGCTATTTGCTGAACGCAGTGGTGGAGATGATCGATAAGCCGTGTTATTTCCTGTCAACAGTCAACCCACTCCCAACAACCAAACCCCCCGCTGTTGTTGTTGCCTGTGTTGAACGTTGTTGTTGTGTAGACAAAATGCGAGGCAGACAGACAGGCAGGAGGCAGTCAATCGAAGACAGAGACGGTAATCAATGAGCAGACATCCTCAGACAGGGCCGGTGACAGCTTTCTCTGGACCCAGGACTAAGTCATCTAAGAGGGCCCCCTACCCCTACCCAATGCAGACAATGTAATGGGGATGCAATTCTGGGCCCCCTATTTACCCGGGCCCAGGACAATATACCCCCTTGTCCCCCCTCTCAGCGCCCCTGTGCTCAGGAACAGTGGGACTGCTGACATGGATGGTATAGATGTACTGTACATACGTATAGATGTATAGACACAGACAGGTGGACAGAAGGATGTAAGGAACTGACATATAGATCAGTAGATAGGCCTATATGGTTCAGACCAATTACTGCACATTGCAGCACAAGATCTTAATGGTTGGAATTGCTATTCAGAAACACCGACTTGATATTTGGACGGGACATGATGTATGGACACAGACAGGTGGACAGAAAGAGGGATGTAAGGACACGTTTAGACATATAGACAAACAGATCAATAGACAATATATATATATATGGTAACACTTTATTTTAGGGATACATCTATTAGCATTAATACATACAATGTTAATGCCTGCATATAACTTGTACAGTAAGGCATGTACTAAGCAAATGCTGAGGCCTACTAGGTCCTTACTAAGGTTAAATTTGTAATAAATCCCTTATTGTACATGAACAAGACATTTGCGAATACATGCCTAACAAATGTTTGATTTTGCTTTGTACATGCCTTACAAGTTACTTATACAGGAACATTGTGTGTATCAGTGCTAATAGATGTATCCCTAAAATAAAGTGTTACCGTATATATATATATATATACACAGCTTCTATCGTATTCCATTCAACATGTGGCAGTCATGGGTGAGCGGTTAGGGCGTCAGACTTGCATCCCAGAGGTTGCCGGTTCGATTCCCGACCCGCCAGGTTGGTGGGGAGAGTAATCAACCAGTGCTCTCCCCCATCCTCCTCCATGACTGAGGTACCCTGAGCATGGTACCGTCCCACCGCACTGCTCCCCATGGGGCGCCACTGAGGGCTGCCCCCTTGCACGGGGGTGAGGCAGAAATGCAATTTCGTTGTGTGCAGTGTGCAGTGTTCACTTGTGTGCTGTGGAGTGCTGTGTCACAATGACAATGGGAGTTGGAGTTTCCCAATGGGCTTTCGCATTCACCTTCACTAAAATAAAGCAGATTATGCTACAATATCATGGCAAAAGGCTGATTTTATAATTCAACTGAATTCATGAACTTTGAACACACCATGCAATAAGATGTATAATAAGAATAAACTGTGGCCACCTGATGAACAAACCACACAAACACACAAACACACTCACAAACACACGGACACACACACATTCACACACACACACACACACACATAAACACACACACACACACACACACACACACACACACACACACACACACACACACACACACACACACTTTCGGCTTTCATGTGTCTGAACATGCCTTCAGTGTTTACATTTCTCCCAAGACAGTTCAGCTGAACGCCTCATAAGCTGCTACTCAATGCGTGTGTGTGTGTGTGTGTGTGTGTGTGTGTGTGTGTGTGTGTGTGTGTGTGTGTGTGTGTGTGTGTGTGTGTGTGTGTGTGTGTGTGTGTGTGTGTGTGTGTGTGTGTGTCTACCCGCACCCGTTGTAACTGCCAGCGTGAATAAGGGAGAAGGACTAACTTTGATATGGCTGACCTAAGGCTATACTCAACCTGTCATTTGACCTCTTCCACAATGTGTGGATCTTGTACTCCTTGCTTGTCTCTTGGACCCAATGTGTGTGTGTGTGTGTGTGTGTGTGTGTGTGTGTGTGTGTGTGTGTGTGTGTGTGTGTGTGTGTGTGTGTGTGTGTGTGTGTGTGTGTGTGTGTGTGTGTGCGCGTGCATGCATGTATGTTTGCGTGCATCCGTGCATGAGTGTGTGTGTGTGTGTGTGTGTGTGTCCGTGTTTGTATGTGTGCGTCCTCACGTGTGTGTGTGTGTGTGTGTGTGAGTGCGTGCGTGCGTACATGTGTGCACGCATGAGTGTGTGCTTGTATGTGTGTGTGTATCTGTAAGCCCATACATGTTTCTGTGTCCCCTGTATAACATTGCGTGTGCAGGTCAGTGTGACCTTAGCTACACTGTGATTGATGATACGCATGAGGGGGTTGGAGTCATGCCCTCACAGTGTCTGTGTGTGTGTGTGTGTGTGTGCGTGCATGTACTGTGTGTGTGTGTGTGTGTGTGTGTGTGTGTGTGTGTGTGTGTGTGTGTGTGTGTGTGTGTGTGTGTGTGTGTGTGTGTGTGTGTGTGTGTGTGTCAGCATTTGTGTGTGCATGTGTGTAGGTGTGGAGAGTCATGCCCTCATATCACACTGTGTAGCCCAGTGGCTTCACCCAAAG
>NC_085877.1:45321099-45323599 GCF_034702125.1 Engraulis encrasicolus
ACACACACACACACACACACTGCTGCTGGTGTACTTGACAGACCTTTTTAATATTTATTTTTCTTCAAAATGCTACTATTACTATGTCAGAACGCTATAAAGGACTTTTTAGGAAAAGCACAAAAGCACAACAATTACCTCTTAATGTATGTCCGCTACAAGTCTTCTGTTGTCCAGTCTTGCACTTTAAATGTCTGTATGAGCACTGTCTATGTCCATACTGTCTTAAGTCCATGTATAAGTACTGTCTATGTCTATACTGTCTATGTCCTTACCTAGATTAGTCTATGTCTGTATGGGAAAGCAAGAAATGTAATTTCAAATTCTTTGTATGACCAGTGCATGTAAAGAAATTGACAATAAAACCAACTTGACTTGACTTGTCTGCTCTCATACTGTGCCAAAATAAAGTCCCTAAAACCCCCCCCAAAAAAAGGTGGCGTGCTGATTTGAACCGTCTATCGCGTTTGTGCACCAAGCCTTCGCCTGTTGACTCGTGCTCACAGACCAGTGGTGTAGTGGGGATTTTTAAAGTGGGGGGTACACGATGTTTAACGTCATCAAATAATTAGCCAACTTGCCAATCATGTCAAGCCCCCCAACTGTCCTTAATCTACCGTCATTGCTTCTCCGTTTTCATCTGTTTTGTCAATCACCTGCAATACTGCTATGTGATCATTCCTTTTTGTATTCAAACATGGGCAGAAGATTTTTTTTTCATCTCACTTGAGGAGAAGTGGGTGGACTGCGTACCCCCGCGTACCGCACCCACTACACCCCTGAGAAAGACTGAGGAAGAGTTTTTACCCCCAGGCAGTGTGACTGCTGAACAGTGATGTTTTTAATTAATAATTTTTGGTTCATTAAATTGCTTTTTTTTTTTTACTTTACTTCTTTGGATGCAAAGCTGGTGTAATGACCCCATCATCATTTCACTACACATAATATGTATGTGACAAATAAAATAACTTGAACTTGAAATTGAACTTGAACTTGAAAAGTTGACATGTGAGCGAAAACAGCAAAACAGTGACCGAACAGCAAAATACACAGAACAAATACTAATCAAATGCGAGGGGATCAAAAAAAGAGTACATAATCAGTTATTGCATTAAACAAGACACAAAACACTTAATACACAGTAATCAAATCATATTTTAAAAAATGATTTCAGTGTCTACAATTGTTTCAGTATGGCCCTTGAAGAGGTCCCTTGAATCAAGGTTTCCCACTTCTGGTATGTGGCATAATAAATAAATAGGCAACACTATCCAATCACAGCCCAGCTGCGCAAGGTTGCAGACAAGCGGGCAGTTGGCTGTTTTGGCTCCTTGCCCACAGTTGCAAGATGTCCGCCGCATGTAGCCCTAAGGCCAAGGGCTCTTTTGTATTTAAGCATGGGTGCATCCCAATATGTGTCCTTGCCTCCTCCACTTGTGCTTGTCTCCTAGTCCCGCCTCCTGGCCCCTCCTCCGTGGAGAAAACGATAAAGTTTCCCAGCTGTCAGCCTCGCCACAACAACTTTTGAGGGACTGTTTTTCATTCACCATCCCAATTGCAAATGAGAAAAAGACTTTACAATTGAGCTTTTGCAAGATATTGAAATATAATGCTGTTGTCAGTGATGTCATCATGACGAGAAGCAAGTGGAGGAGGGAAGTGGAGGAGGCAAGGTCACATATTGGGATGCACCCCATGTCTGCATGTAAGGCCAAAGGGCTCTTTTGTGTTTAAACATGTCTGCATGTTAGGCCAAGGGCTCTTTTGTATTAGGGGCAAAACATACCAAAGCAGAACGGAACGGTCGTGGGACGGGACGAACGCGGTCTTTCTGCTTAGTTTCGGACGGTGTGTTTTTCTCTGCCTTGCACACTGACAGCGTCGGCGTGCGCGGCCATTCAATGTTCAAAAACCCCTCACAGCCAAAGCTAGCGTGCTACTTTGCCATTCATTTGAATGAGACAACGCCGGTCGCCGGCGTGAAAAATACGCTCGAGTTCTATTTTCCAAATGCAGCGCGGCGCAGAGCCGGCTCCCGCGCCGCTGACGCCCGGCTACCGCCGGTTGGTTTGTAAGGACAGATATGTTTCAATGTATTTTCACCGACGCCGGTAAAAAACGCGGCCGTTCCGCGACGCTTTACCGCCCTGGTGTGTAAGACCCCTTAGACATGTCTGCAACAAGATGACTCTGACCTTCCATTGTGTCCATGCAACATGGCCTCATACAAGTAGGTAAGATAACGTCAGAGATTCTATAAGTATAGAGATATGCCAACATAATAGGATTCTATTGGCACCTAACGTGACCAGGTTCCGGTCTGCCTAAAGGGGCGTGTCATAATGCTCCTAGCATTGAATAGAACAGTCCTCAGGTCTGCCTAGGTCTGCCTAAAGGGGGATTTCCCCCCCAATAATAGAACCCGGAAACAATGGGCCAATGGAACCTCTCTCTCTCTCTACTCTCTCTGGTAACGTGGCCAACAGGGCACTGGCCTGCA
>NC_085877.1:45331099-45335795 GCF_034702125.1 Engraulis encrasicolus
CTGTGCACATGGTCGAATCAGTTTCTCATTGTTTTCGGCATATAGCAAATGCTCTCGTCCATGCCATGGCTGTGTACAATTCTCAGCGATTTCGTACATTATCAATTGCTTTTGTCATATCACTCAAAAAGCTTTGTCACTGAATGCATGAAACTATCTCAATCTTATCTGATCAATATATTATAAAGCAGAATTTGCAACATTTCCCATCCAATCTAAACAACATTTCGCTTCAGAAAAGATCCTCAAGAGTGTACTATTCAATTGACAACATAAGAAATTGATTTGACTAGCTTGTCCATACACTATGACACAATGACTAACCATTCTGCTGGTGCTAATACGTTCATTGACACAAAAAACTTGATTTTGAAAGACAAATAAGGTTTTGAGCAAGAGACTCGGTTTTGCTGGTTATCCACAGTGTTTTGCCATTTGTTAAAGCTGTTTTGAGAATGAATATTGTGTTTTGCAAATTGCGAGAGAGATTCGAGAAATGTACAAAACCAATCGAGAAATACTGTAAAATTAATTGATCCATTATTTAGAATCGCACAACTATATACAGTATACCCACCATAAAAAATGTCAAAGATCACCGATTGGTCAGAGTGCTGGCACGGTTTGAAAAAACAACAGGTTGTTCTCATCAACTATCTTCGGAGGTATCGTTCATCGGGGCCAGACTAAATTACTCCGGTCTCACATTTGGGCTGGTTTATCAGGCTATGTGTATAACACATATGTGTCTGGCCGAGACTCGGCAGAAAGACAGCCGTCATCTCGCTGCCGCCACGCCACGCTCTGTTGTGAAACTGGCCTAATGTTTTCTCACTAGGGATGTTAACCGGTAGCCGTCTAACCGGTAGTCGAACGGATCAATGTTAACTGGTTAAAATGTTCTGCCACTGTTAACCCCCCCCCCCCCCCCTCAACACACACACGTTATTGGTGTTGTATTGTATGTTGCGATAAATTTGAGCATGAGCCGTCCCATGAGCCAACAGTTTATCGGTTGCTACAGTATTTGTACGCCGCTGGACATGACAGGTCTAAAAAAAAGAGTCTAAGAAAGTTACAAAAAGAGGCTAATTACTGGTTAACCGGTTAATGAGGCTCAGTAGCCGGTTAAGATTTTTTTTTTTACATTTTCGCCATCCCTAATGTATTCTCACAACATTGCAGCCTTCCATGGAGACTGGAGCGTGTGGCCTGCTTTTGCTTTTGCTGGTGTCAATTTGTCTTCCCACAAAAAGTCAGTCACTGTGATCATGCAATGAATGAATGAATGATAAATCTATGAGTCACTGAAATTCAACCTCTGCACTCAAACTGCGACACACATGAGGAAGGTGCAGCCATGGCAACGGTAACCAGGGTGAAGTGTTAGAAGATGGTGCCAATGGCTCGGCCTTGGCTGTAACCAGGGCCGCTGTCAGCTTTGGCCGGGCCCAGGACAAAGTCATCTGAAAGGGCCCCCCAGCTCAATACTTAGGCCTACAATGTAATGAGGAACTAATCCTGAGCCCCAGATCTCCCTGGGCCCAGGACAACTGTCCCGTTTGTCCCCCCCTGTCAGCACCCCTGGCTGTAACAGCTGGACACTGGACTGCTATGCGGGCGACCAGGGTTCAATTTCAGGCCTAGGTTATTTCCCGATGCTTCGCCTTTTCCCTCTCCCATCTCGTTTCTTGACATCTCCCACTGTCCTTTCTGGAAAAAAAAGTAATTTGCCTTCTGTGTGTGTGTTTTTTTTGGGTGGGGGCAGTGGCGTAACTATCGGTAAGCAGGGACTGCAGTTGCTAACGGGCCCACGAGTTCTCAGGGGCCCCTTTGCGGACGCCTAGTGGGCCCCCAGTGGGCCCCCATTGGCACTAGGGACTAGAATGTCTCTGCACACGCAGAAAATTCCCCTGCAACTCTTCTAATTAACAGATGTTGACCGGACCGTATTTATATCACAACAGATGCCACCGTCCAACATGATGGTGTGCCGTTTAAACACGACACCAATGGCAAAGCCATGCTACTATTAATACTGTGCTAATAACTGTGTTTAGTTCATTAGACGGTTCTTTAAAAATACAGTCATATAATATGTTTCAAACTGCAATAAATATCTTAACAATACGGTGTATTTGAGTCTTTTATTTTTTTACATTACGACTTGGAATTATGGGTTATGGGTTATGATGAACTGATTGAACATGTTACGTAGCCTACGTAACGTGCGTGCATACAGGAAGAACTTTGGTGCAACGTGCAAGACGTCACATCACGTTAGACCAGAGCCATCTAATAACAGAGTTGCGCAAACCGGGGACCAGGAAGTCGGTTGGTGATGTGATTTGCGTAGATTAAAATGTTTCTTAACAGTAAACTTCTGTTCGTTGGAAACTAACACAGAACCATCACATACCAAACAAAGATTAAGTACAAACAAATTACAGTACCTTTACCACATTTTCTGTGTTCTACGGCCACCTCCTAGAACTAAGTAACTTCTAATAGAACTAAAGTCAATGGGGATTTCCATGTTAACGCTCCGTGAGGCTCCATGAGAGCCGCCATTGCTGTGGAAAGATTGGTCCATAGAGGTCTATGGGAGTGACGTGACTCTGTTATTAGATGGCTCTGCGTTAGACATAGAAGAAATCTGATCATATTATCTAAACTTTAACAATGTGTTGGCGACGATGGATAACAAAAAGAAGCACCAGAGCAGATTTCAAAAAAGAAAATGGAAAGAGGAGCTGCTGGAAGAACTGAAAAAACTTCCGAAAATAAACTCCTTTCAAAGAGCCGCAGAGGGAAAGGTGGACGTTGTTCCTGCTAGCTACAGTGAAGATTGCGACCAAGAAGAGAACTATGGACAGAGGGGGGCTGTGAAAGTATCTAGCCCCCTTGTTGTGCTAGAAGCAGGGGGTCTGACTCTGACAGTGACAGCTCGTTTACAGAAGATGACAACCTGGCCGGCTCAACACCGACGAGGGAGCACCCAACTGATATGGGACATTTCCCCGACAGCCTTGATGCAGACGTGAAAAGGGGAAAGGACAAGCAAAACAATGTTAGCACGCCACATATCCAGCTTGCTAGCCGCGGTGCGTGTGTTGAACTGTGGATTTAAGTCAAGTGGAATAATTGCGAGAAGCCCTGAGATCAAGACAACGTTTTATGGTAAGGTAAGGACATTTGGTTATTAATTTTGCCGGCCGTGGCATAATGAGTTGGGTTTATTTTGCCTGGTGCGATTGTTGTCACAAGCCTGAAGTTGTCACAAGCCCGTTTTGAAGTGTGTTTGGCTAAATGTTATTGCGCTATGTAGACGGACTCGGATGTTGTAACATTCTTTTTTCAAATTTCGTGCGCTTTAAATCTGTACCTGTGCTTGTCATGTTCTGCTTTTACATGTCTTCATGAAGACTTTGGAAAATCTCCATATATGGCATTTCAATGCAGATATGCCAAAACCACAGAGGAGTAGGCTACTGCACATTCGTTGAAGGAAGGGGTGGTGCTTGAAAAGATATCGGTTGTAGTTATGCATTTGCGTGAATGTTTCACATACATTTCAGACACAAGCTTGCAGCTAGTGTCAATGTATTTAAATGATTAGTGCTGTGCCTAGCAATGACTGCATATCTATCTGAAAGACTAACAATTAGTCTCTTGAGTTTCATTTTGGCAACATAGGAGGACTATAGTTTTAGTGGGTTCCTGGATTGGTCTGTCGCGCGTCTGTGTGGTCACTTTGCAGGTGTAAAGTGAACGTTTTAAATGCACTCAAATACACTGAGGTTTGGCTCGTCTGATTTTTTCGGGGTTTTATGATTACTGCCTACGTCTGCCGTCACCTAGGCCTACGTGTTTTCGTGGATGTGTAGCGGTATACCAAATGTGTTTTCATGGACATGCATGGTGTGCCGTCAGCATGTTTTTGTTTATGTGGTGATGCGCTGTCATCAAATTTCCGTTCAAGGTGCGCTGTCACCATTTTTCTGTGTGTGATGTGTGATCAATACTACTAATAAGTGCATAATTTTATGTTCCTTTATGTGACCTTTATCACGTGTTGTACTTTATATGGGGCCCACACAGATAATGTTGCTTACGGGCCTATTGCTGTGTCGTTACGCCACTGGGTGGGGGGGGGTCAGAGCAGCCTGTAGCCTAGGGGCCCCAGGTTTTCTTAACACAGTCCCTGTGCACCAGAGCCACCTGTGCCACCGCCCATCCTACACTGATGTGCTCGCCAAGGTAAGGATTTCTGTGTCTTTCTCTCTCTGTCTCTGTCTGTGTGTCTCTTTCTGTCTCTCTTTCTCTCTCTCTCTCTCTCTCTCTCTCTCTCTCTCTCTCTCTCTCTCTCTCTCTCTCTCTCTGTCACACACACACACACACACACACACATACACTCACTAGTGGTGTCAACAATGATCGATTCGGCGATCCACTCCAATGCGGGGCATGGACGATCCAGGATCGATGCGGCAAATTCCAGGATCGATGCGGCAATTTTTTAAAGTTTCAATTACTTCCATGTATATTTCGAGAGCAAATGAATGTTAAATAAAATAAAAAGTACTTCAAAGCATTGCAAGACTGTTACAGTATGATCCAAACTGACACAGAAAACAGCCAAGAAATTGTTGCTCAGTATCTGACTACATATATTGCCTCATCATGACTGATGAAA
>NC_085877.1:45335890-45338390 GCF_034702125.1 Engraulis encrasicolus
GCGGGAGAGAGGGAGAGCGAGAGAAAGAGCAAGAGAAAGAGCGAGAGAGAGCGGGAGAAAGAGAGAGAGCGACTGTTGATTGTTTAGGTAATGAAATGATTCTCAGGCCTTCTGACCACGCATGAGTTCCCCTTATTAGATATTTGCAGACACGACTTTGAGAAAAGAGAAAGGAGGTGAGGGAGCGAGAGAATAAAGAGGCGCCTTTTTGAGTTGCGAAGGTGGTGGTGGTGGAAAGTGTGTGTGTGTGTGTGAGAGAGAGAGAGAGAGAGAGAGAGAGAGAGAGAGAGAGAGAGAGAGAGAGAGAGAGAGGAGGCGAGGGAGGGAGGTAGAGAATAAAGAGGCGCCTTTTCTTTTTTATTTAGGTTGTGCATTTATAAGGTTCATTTCATGGCAGAGATTCACCCTCAATATTCTCTCTGAGTGGCTTCATAATTCATGAAGTCTTTACAGTTTGACATGTGCTTGGGCTTTTCAGTCAATCAGTCAGTCAGTCAGTACACACACGCACGCATGCACGCACACACGCACGTACGCATGCACACACACACATGCACACACACACACAGTACATGCAGACACACACACACACACATGCGCGCGCACACACACACACACACACACACACACACACACACACACACACACACAGAGGCACACACACACACACACACACACACACACATATGGTGTGTACCTTAATGATGTCTTTTACGGTTTGACATGTTTAGGCTTTTAATAGAGTTGGCCTTCATGCTGCAGTGCGTCAGGTGCTCGTGTCTAGTGCCTTCTGCCTACAGGGTGTTTACAGGGCAGTCATGGGTGAGCGGTTAGGGCGTCAGACTTGCATCTCAGAGGTTGCCGGATCGACTCCCGACCCGCCAGGTTGCTGGGGGGAGTAATCAACCAGTGCTCTCCCCCATCCTCCTCCATGACTGAGGTACCCTGAGCATGGTACCTTCCCACTGCACTGTTCCCCATGGGGCGCCACTGAGGGCTGTCCCCTTGCACGGGTGAGGCATAAATGCAATTTCGTTGTGTGCAGTGTTCACTTGTGTGCTGTGGAGTGCTGTGTCAAATGACAATGGGAGTTGGAGTTTGGAGTTTCCCAATGGGCTTTCACTAGAAGAAGAAAAACATCATCTCCTGTTGGTGGCCTACTGACGGGTAGGGCCGCTGCTAAGGTTTTGAAGGCCCTAGGCAAAACTGGTCAGAAACACCCCCGTCCCCTTCATGATTAAACAATAATAATAATAATAATGATAATATGTTTAGAAGTCAGAGGCGTGCTCAGTCCCTTTAGGAAGATGAAAAAAGTATTCTTGTGGGTGCTCTTTGGTTCAAGGTTCAATGTCAAAACGAAGAAGGCTCAACTGCCATAATAATAAAGACATTTTTAAATATACTTTTTGGAGTGCCTTGAAAAGAAAAGTTTTTTCTCTTTTCAAGCAACTTTTTAAATAATAATAATATGTTTTAAGTCAATCTCTATTTAGGATGCCCCAATTTCGGTGGAAAAGTGGTTGAGGCCCTAAGCTTCTCGTTCCGCTGACAGCCTTGAATGGTCCTAAGACAACACCATCTGAAAGTCCCTCAATCTTAAATACATACAGTATTGAGAAGACCCAATTCTGGGGCCCCTCACTTCCTGGGCCCGGGACAACATACCCTTTTGCCCTCCCCCCACCCCCCACCCCCCTGACAACAACGTAGTGTCAGCGTGCTCATCCAGGTAACACACAAGTCACATGTGGAAACATGTAGAGGCCCCTGACCGGCTAATTGCCCCCACCTGCCAGGGGACCCCTGACCTGCTAATTCTAAGTATTCATTATGACTGGAAAAATTGCATTTTTCATACATGAAAAGGGGGTCCGCCATTTTGAATATCCAAAAATAGCCATTTTTAGCTGCAAAAATGACTGTACTTGGACCATACTAGACAATATTTGTTTATTACTTAGTAAACTTTCATGTAAAGATCAAATTTGGCAATAGGCAGCCCAGTTTCAATGAGCAGCATAGTTGCAGTACCTTTTTTGACCATTTCCTGCACAGTGTCCCTTTAACGTTTCATCTGTTGAGTAGAGTACAGTTGGTAGACATGTTATCCACAATTCCTATCTTGTAATTATCGCAAAATTTGCCCTCCAGGGGGTCCCACAGCAACCTGTAGCCTAGGGGCCCCAGGCCATCTTAATCCTGCCCTGTGGGGGCCCCACAGCAACCTGTAGCCTAGGGGCCCCAGGCCATCTGAATCCGGCCCTGGGGGGGCCCCACAGCAACCTGTAGCCTAGGGGGCCCATCTTAATCTGGGCCTGTGGGGGCCCCACAGCAACCTGTAGCCTAGGGGCCCAGGCCATCTTAATCTGGGCCTGTGGGGGCCCCACAGCAACCTGTAGCCTAGGGGCCCCAGGCCATCTTAATCCTGCCCTGCTATCCTTCTACCACTCCCTCTTCTCTTCCTTTACTCTCTCCCTTCCTCTGCTCCTATATTCAT
>NC_085877.1:45345890-45350890 GCF_034702125.1 Engraulis encrasicolus
GATTACGCACTGTCAATAACACTGGCACAGAGGTGCACTATCGGAAAATGCTGTGTGAGTGTGTGTGTGTGCGTGTGTGTGTGTGTGTAGATGGACATGGCCTGACAGAGTATTTCTTAATACAGAGCTAGGTCACAGACAAGACGAACACACACACACACACACCAACACAGACACACACACACACACACACACACACACACACACACACACACACACACACACACACACACACACACACACACACACACACACACACACACACACTCATGGGCAAGTCAGTCATGGATGCTGAGTGCCACAGAGTATGCTATGGATTGCTAGAACCATGTTGAGTGTGGTCTGATGACACCAAGATAAACAAATCGGGGGTTCCCAACCTTTTCCAACTTGGGGCCCACTCGAAATTGTCACAAATGTTCAGGGCCCACTCGAAATTGTCACAATTACGAATAACACTCACATAAATCTGCAGCAACACACACCAAAATTTGATTATAATTTGTAGAATATTATTTCAAGGCCCACTTGGTATACCTCCAGGGCCCATCAGTGGGCCCCGGCCCATAGGTTGAAAAGCACTGCTTTAGATGGTGTCAAGCATGTGTGGTGGTAAAGAGTGATTTGTACAAAGAACAGAAAAGAAGACAGAAAAGAAAAGAAAAGAAGACAGAAAAGACAGTCTGCTCTGTCAAATCAAGCATTTAGTGCAGTGTTTCTCAAACTTTTTCAGAAGGAGGACCACTTTGTCCCCCCAAAAATGTTCAGGGACCACCTGTCAACTGAATTGACAGTTGACAGGTGCTAAGCTTGTCTTATTGTGGTGAAAACATGATTTCAGCTATGTTTAGCTTTGTAATAATGATACAAATATAGCCTACTGCTAGCTTGTCTGGGAAAAGTAGAAATCCCCTCACAGACCACCTGAGCTCTGTCGCGGACCACCAGTGGTCCCCGGACCACACTTTGAGAATCACTGATTTAGTGGGACTGACATGGTTTGGGGCTGCAGGGAGGCAGTCAACATTGGAAAGCTGGATCTCACCAAAAGAAACTTGTAGTAATTTGTCAACATGTGTTTTGTCAATTTGTTTGTGTTTGTCAATATGTTTGTCAATTTGTCCACAAGCAATGTGACTACTGAAGTAGATTGTGGTCATCGTTATGGGGTTTTAACATAGGGGTGTGCTAGGCCACTCACTTTTGTGAGTTAGGCCTACATTTTAGGACATCAATGGCTGTATTTCAAATTATTTCAGTGACAATCAATTGAAGTGGCTATTTAAGTTGTACACTAGCAACTGTTCATAGTTTGAAAGTTACATTTCTGTAACGTTTTCCCACAAAAAGATATAGGCTACTTACAAATCTGCAGAAATGTGTGGGGTGTACTCACTTCTGTGACATAGACCTACTGTAAAAAAAAATATAATATATATATGTGAAAGCCCACGGTCCCACAATAATAGGCTATATTAAAAATAAGGCTGAAGAATGAACAGCCAACTCTTTTAAACCTCAAAAAAAATATTTTTGCCCACAGGCAATTTATTCTCTAATCCTACCTACACAGATCCCCTGCCGACCCTCTCTCTCTACCTCTCCCCAGCCTTTCAAAAGGAAAGAGATTGCGCGGCACTGGACAGTGAGACAGAGAGAGGGAGGGAAGACCAATGACTTCGGGGGAAAGAGACATAAGTGCTTAATTGAAGTCATTATTTTGGATAGCGTGTCAGCTTGCCAATTTTCTCCAGAGCATAATCGGCGGCTAATGGAAATATGACAACTTAACACTTTGAACTTGTCTCTGACGAACAGCCGTCGTCGAGACGAAAGGGAAGAAAAAAAGAAATCCCTCACCATTTGCACCAAGACCACCACTCACTCACTCACTCACTCACTCACAGGAAATCGATGGATGGAGGACTGATGATGGTGGGGTGTTATTGTGGATAGCACCCCCCGCCCCCAAGTAGGCCTACCACTCTTCTCCGCACACCAGCAGACGGTGCAGCAGACCAGTCCAGCAGACTTGTGGGCAGCCAGGATTACGCATTTCTCCTTTTATTTTATTTTATTTTTTTGCTTCAATGCTTGGGACCCGCTGAACTCGCCTTGAAGAGAAAAAAAGACGAAGAAAAAAAAATACAAAAAAGGAGGAACAACGTTGTATATTTTCATGAGTGTATAGGCTACTGTAGTCTCTACATGGCATGAGGTTCAGTTGAGGTGATGGCTCTGTTGATGCTGCCGTGCTGGTGTTGTGTGTAGGTAGGCTATCAGTAACCGCTTTGACAGACCAGCCAGAGTGTAGCTGAGCTGCTTCGTGAAGAAATCTTAGTGATATCAGAAGTCCCCCGAGACTATTATCATGCCCACACTCTGCCACGCGCCTGCCCGCGTGCCGTGTCAATTTCCAGTTTATAATTAGGAGCGTTGGCGTGTTACATAAACGCAAGAGGTGAATGAATCCTGGTTGGCTACATTCCCATAAATTGTACTGAGGTGTAGAAAGAAGAAAAAACACCACATCTGATTGCTTTCTGTAGTTCCTGAGTCGAAAAATATTGTTGTTCCCTTGATAGATGATAGCAGGCTATGTGTTGGAAATGTGTCTGGTGTGGCGTGTGTGACTTGAAGCGGGTCCGGCGGTTTCTCTGTTGGGAAATAAGAGAAGCACAACCTCACTGTCTCTGCTCTGCTCTGCTGCTAGATGGAGCTGTAGTCTGCGTGTTGAGCACGAATCCAGTGCCAAGTTTTTTCTCTCTCCCTCCTGTCCTGTCCTCTCCACCTTGTGCCGTGTAGCACTGCATTTCGCTTTGGCTATGCGTAAAGATCGGCGGGTCTCTCTCCCCCATAATAAGAGTGGTGTTTTCGCAACCCATATGCGCTGCTGCTGCGGTATCTGGAGTTATTTACAAGGGAAGTCTTTGTGATTTCAGCGAAAAGACACACTCCCCAAAAAACGCGGAATACGATTTTTTTGGGTCTTGATTCAAAACCAACCCATTTCTTCATTTTCTCTTTTTCCCCCCCTGTATGGAACTAGGAGACGTGATGTAGCGTTGAGCGGAGTAGAGGACGCGGTGTGCAGAAGAAGTGGCACGGTGAAGCAGAGCGATTTGGATTTAAAACAAGGAGTCCTTTTCATTGACCACTATCATCCATTCAGCGAGAGGATATTGGACGTGTATGGCAAATGTACTTTGTTGCAGCGACATAACGAGTGGAGTTTACTGAACCAAGTCCTTTTGGGTTTCGTTGCTCGTTGTTCCCGTTGATGGTGGTGACAGTATCTGCATGTTATATATATTTTTCCCGGGCAAGGACGATACACATTTGGTTGGGGAAAGACAATTTAATCGCAGCAGTTTCCACGCTGATGTGTTTTCATGGAAGGACCTCACTGCGGGCTCTCGACAGAGCTCTAAAAGACTGAAGGTAAGGTTCCCTTTTGCTTTTTCAGCACACGGCTTTTGCCTCGACGCGGTTAGGTTAGACCTCACCTGCATCAGCCAGGTTCCTCACGGCATTTCAAAAATACCAATACATGGATGTGAACGCACAGTATTTTCCTCGTTTCAGGCATATCCATGAGGTTAGCAGGATAGGCTACGTGTTGTCACCCAGTTTTGCGCTAATAGCTTTTCGAGGATGTCATTACTTTCTAGTGTGTGTGTGTGTGTGTGTGTGTCAGTTAAACTGATTAATGAGAGTGCCCTAATGAGAGATTATTCGTCAGATATTCCCAGCACACAGCTGTAGGCTATCTTCCTGTGATAAAAACGACCAAGTTAGCGCATCGATTTCGTTTCCCCCCCGTGGATAGAGAGAGATGCCCAATTTGATTTGTTTGTATTGCATATAGTCAGATTGAAAACTGTGCGGACGTTTAGGCTCATTCATAGCTGTCGCGCGCCCTATAACATTGAGGAAATTTGAATGGTAACGGTTTTTTAACCGATGTTTAAACAGGAGCTGGTGGTAAATGGACAATACATTGTCAATTGTTTGGTTTCGAAAATTATACTTGAAAAGCTACCACACATTAAAAACAACACCGTCATTACGTGAATAAAGTTAGTAGCCTACAGTGACATGCGTTTGGCCTGGAAATAAATTCAGTCTGTCTCGAGTCGAGACCTCGGCTCCCGCGCCTAGTGATTATCAAACAGTGAATGAAATCAGAAACGGCGCCTTATTCCTTCCAGCTGGGCCAGGGCCACCGTCCGTTTGTTCAATTATCCAGCATTGAACTCAGCTGTGTCTAAGCCATTCATGTTACCACGGCCCGAGTATCGAGTCGTGCGTGGACATTATTTTGCCTGGGATTTGCAGTGGCCTTGTGTAGCCTAGATTTGGAGAGGGAGAGCGCGTCACTAGACATTGGTTACTGCGCAAGGATTTGTGACAGGTGAGGTTCTCCTCCGATATGGTCTATCACTGAATAATCACAGTCTGTCAACAGAGACGGTTGCGCGCATATGCATATGCAAATTGCACACTTTGTCACGCATTGCCTTGGGTTACACAATACGCGCACAGTCTAGAACTAAGATGAGCTGACGCAGACGCGTAAAATAGATGATTTTCGTCTTAAGAGAACCAATGACCATTGAGACTCTTATCAAATGAAACGAATACATGATTAGCCTACACTGCCTCACTCTTTTCAAAACCTTATGCAAGTTAATGTGGTTATCTCAGTATTAATTGCGATGTAAGCCATGTGAATAGAGGCTAAACATTTTGCTCTGAGAGCATATCCAAGTGGTAGTCCAGTCGTCGGTGGCGGGCAAAATAATTGTGGCATTTCGTTTTCCCATACTCCTGGCGTTTGATGTGATCAAGTCAAGTCAAGTCAAGTCAAGTAGGTTTTATTGTCAATTTCTTTACATGCACTGGTCATACAAAGAATTTGAAATTACATTTCTTGCTTTCCCATACAGACATAGACTAATTAAGATCATGATTATTATGACTTTTCCCCTCAGTTAATT
>NC_085877.1:45373390-45375890 GCF_034702125.1 Engraulis encrasicolus
GTTCATTCGCTCTTCAATCGTTATGAGTCCTGAATAGTTTTTAATAGACATACTATTACTATTAGTATTAGACATACTAATGCTTTACAAAATGATATTGCCTTGAAAACTAAAGCCCATGGTTGCTTTGAAAGCCTAAAATCGTACATTTTTATTGAAAACATTCAGCTTGTGCAAGCCTGTGGGGGACAGGGGGAGTGGAGGGGGTGGGGGGAGGTTGTGCAATGTTTTGAATAGGAGCGACAACATTGCAATGCTCCGAATCTCGTTACTCACCGAGGACAAGGTGTGTGTGTGTGTGTGTGTGTGTGTGTGTGTGTGTGTGTGTGTGTGTGTGTGTGTGTGTGCGTGCGTGCTCTGAAAAGGAGCGACAACGTTGCAATACTCTGAAGCAATTTCTCATCAAGGCCAACACGACACTGTAGCATCCACTCGAATGCAGAGCCAACAAATATTCCATTCCATCATGACCTCGTTGGTTGCGTTTGTTCATTCGCAGCGATTCACTCCTTAGCCACCGTCTATTTGTTCACTATAGCTCGAACATTGCACTCCTTACAGCCAGAGATTCTTTAAGTATATAGAGATATGCCAGTGTAATAGGTTGCTATGGGCACCTAACATGACCAGGTTCCAGTCTGCCTAAAGGGACGTGTCATAATGCTCCTAGCATTCAATAGTACAGTCCTTAGGTCTGCCTTGGTCTGCCTAAAGGGGGATTTACCCCTCCTCCCCCTTGCAATAATAGAACCCGGAAACAATGGACCAATGGAACCTCTCTCTCTCTCTACTCTCTCTGCTTACAGGCAGGGGCGGATCTAGCCTTTTTTGGGGCCCTAGGTGAAATATAAGCATGGGGCCCTCAAGTCATTGTATAGGCATAACATTTTGTGTTTGGTTGCCATTTTAGTGTTTTTTTTCAGGGGCGGATATAGCCTTTTTTGGTGCAGGGGCGTAGGCAGAAATACTAAAACAGGTGGGCCCAGAAAAAATCGGACGGGCCTAACCCGAAAGCGTGTAGGTAGATATTATAATACCGCGCTCAAAAATGATACTTTGAAATTGAAATCATAGAAATCACAGAACCAGAGGGGTAAGTTGCCCCAGGCCCTTGGAGAGAGGGGGCCCAGAATTGGGTCCTCATTACATTGCATGTATTGGGTGAGGGGGCCCTTTCAGATGACTTTGTCCCGGGCCCAACCAAAGCTGTCAGCGGCCCTGGCCTTAGGCTTTTAGCTTAGTCCGCCTGTAGGTGCCCAACGCGTTCCGCCTACCTGATCCGTTCCCTTATGACTTTCATGTTTTGAATGTTTATTTTGCAGCCGCCTGAACATTAACACAAAGAGATATGTTATATATTTATATTATATCTTTACTTTATATCGTTGTTTTACATCAAACGCGTTTGTCGCTGTAAATAATAGAATATTGTGCTCTGAATAGTCAGTTGGTTAGCTGACCAGTTGGTGACCTTATTAGCGTTTCTGTAACGGTTATATATTATTATAAAACAGACAGTTTAAAACGCAAACTTCCTCCTGCAAAATAAACACTTAAAACGAGAAAGTAAAAAATTAACGGAACAAATCAGGCAATTTCTCTTCCGTATACGTCATACTGCGCATGTGCAGTGTGCAAAGGGAACGGATCGGGCAGGCAGAACCCGTTGGGCACCGACACCGCCTCTGCCCGTTCCCGTCCCCCCTGGCCTTGCGCTGAGTAACCAGGTTCACCTTGAGTGCATCTTAATATGGGACCTTGCCTCCTCCACTTGCCTCCTCCACTTGCTTCTCGTCATGATGACATCACTGACAACAGCATTATATTTCAATATCTTGCAAAAGCTCAATTGTAGAGTCTTTTTCTCATTTGCAATTGGGATGGTGAATGAAAAACAGTCCCTCAAAAGTTGTTGTGGCTAGGCTGACAGCTGGGAAACTTTATCGTTTTCTCCACGGAGGAGGGGCCAGGAGGCGGGACGAGGAGACAAGCACAAGTGGAGGAGGCAAGGTCACATATTGGGATGCACCCCTTGTTTAGCTATCCTGCCGCGGTGGAGCTAAAAAGATCTTCACTCCCATTGATCCACGTTTCATGCTGGAGTCTTAACCCATTGATGCCCAAAGGGCCGTACACACACACGTCGCTGCTAGTTACTCGCTCAGCGAATGAACTCAATAGAATGTCAATGTGTTCCAGCGAGACTAGCAGGCGAGTAGGCGAGTACTGTACAAGCAATGCGATGTGGGTGGATCCCGAGTTGAACATATTTTATATTCGAGCGAGGCGAGTAAGCGAGTAACCAATTGGAAGGCAGAGTTCGGTACTTCTCGCCTGTTCATTGGCAGTTAAAGCCGCGGGAACTTTCAGCGAACGTTCCATGAAAGAGAGGCGAGTAGGCGAGCAAGCGAGAAGCTAGTAAATAGCAGCGATGTGTGTGTATGGCCTGCAGAAAAGGGTGCTGAATGCCTAAGCCCTTTTTAAAGAAAAGCTGCCCTCA
>NC_085877.1:45388390-45390890 GCF_034702125.1 Engraulis encrasicolus
CACACTGCCTTCAACGGCCGCTTCCGAAGGGCTTTCACTCCATGCAGCGATTGGGGTTGTGAAAGACTGACTGAAAGGCCTAGGTTACGTAAAAAGTAGAGATGCCCCAGATCCTGATTTTTAGGTAACCGCCGGATACCGGATCCACTGCTTAAGATCCTGCCGGATCCGGATAGTCTGAAAAACCCTATTATCCTGCCGGATCCGGAACCGGATCTTGGATCCTGTACATCTCTAGTTTTTATAACAGTGGTGTTTTATCGTCCCCATTGGTTGTTGATGTCGATTATACCTTTCAGGGGCTGTGCTTATTCTCCACATACAGTGTGGCTTTGCATACCGCTCTTATAATAATAATAATAATAATAATAATTGTATTTGTATAGCACTGTGTCATACAAGGCATGTAACTCAAAGTGCTTAACAAATGGGAAAAAACATTGTTAGAGATAGATTTAAAAGGAGAGGTATAGAGGAGAGGCAGAAAAAGCAGGAAGGCAGAGGAAGAAGAGATAGACAGAGAATGTAGAGTCATAAGGTCAACGTAGGTTAGGACCAGGATTCTTAGATGTGTAAGGTCCATAGTGGCTGGGCCTATCATAAGTCATAGATAGTCACACAGAGATTGGGCGCTCAGGTGCGGCCCCTGGTGGCATCAGGGGTGAGGGAAAAACTCCCTTTCGCTTGATTCATAGTTTGTAAGGGGGAAAAAAAGCTCAGTGAGGTCTGAGAAAAAAGACCCCCTCTAGTCAGGAAGAAACCTCAGGCAGAGACCAGCGGCCACCTAGGGGAGCCCCCTGCCAGGGCTGGATTGCGAGTAGTAAGGGCGCTGCGGCGGCTGGGACACTATGACGCCTTGGCAGCTTGGAGTTGGCAAGGATGAAGAGGTGGGTCTTCAGCTGCTTCTTAAAGGAGTCGACGGAGGTGGCTGATCGGATCTCGATGGGGAGGGCGTTCCATCTCTTGGGCGCATAGCAGGCAAAACGCGGCGTCGCCGATCTTCTTCTGCGGGGGGTGGGGGGTCCTTAGCAGCTTGGCATCAGTGGACCTGAGAGCTCGAGCAGGGGCATAAAAAGAGAGCATGTCTGAGATATAGCTAGGGGCAAGTCCATTTAATGCTTTAAATACTGTGAGCAGAATCTTAAAGTCGATTCTGTATGAGACAGGTAACCAGTGCAGGTCTGCCAAGACAGGAGAGATGTGCTCTCTCATTCTGGTTCTTGTTAGGATTCTTGCCGCAGAATTTTGAATGAGTTGCAATTTGTCAATTAATTTTTTTGGGAGACCGGAGAAAAGAGCATTGCAGTAGTCTATCCTACTGGTGACAAAGGCGATGAATAAGTTTCTCAGCGTCTTGTCGGGGGGCCAAGCCGCGCACTTTGTTGACATTTCTAAGATGGAAAAAAGCAGATTTTGTTATCTTGTTGATGTGAGGCTCAAAGCTCAAATCCGAGTCTATGACCACACCTAGGCTAGTAACCTTATCTTTAATGTGTATGCTTAGGTCACCTAGGCTTGAGTGGAGTTTTGCACGTTTTTTCTTAGGCCCAATGAGCAACACTTCAGTTTTATCTTCATTTAATTTTAGGAAGTTACTGTTCATCCAATCTGTAATGGCAGACATGCATTTAGTCAAGGCATGAATGGCAGTGGTTTGGCTAGGCTCGACAGAGATATATAGTTGAGTGTCATCGGCATAGCTATGAAAATCAACATTGTGCTCTCTGATGATGGAGCCCAGGGGCAACATATAGAGAGAGAAGAGGAGAGGGCCCAAGCAACTACCCTGAGCAACTCCAAAAGGCACATCATACTTGTTGGAGACGTATTCTCCGATGGTGACAAAAAACTGTCTTCCTGTAATATATGTTTTGAACCACTCTAAGACGTGACCGGACAAGCCTACCCAAGATTCAAGGCGGTCAATTAGTATGTTGTGGTCTATCGTGTCAAAGGCGGCACTGAGGTCGAGGAGGATAAGTGCTGAAACTTTGTTTGCGGCAGTGTTGAGCCTAAGATCACTTATTATTTTGGTTAGTGCTGTTTCGGTGCTATGGTTGGCTCTAAAGCCTGATTGGAATTTTTTTTTTCCAAGATATCATTCCCAGCCAGATGCTCTTGCCATCTAAAGCCATGTGTAAATTGCAGTGCTGCAGTCAAAGCCACCACATTTGCCATTTGCTCGCTTTTTTTTCCCTTTTAGAATAAACACGTATGGCAATGACGCACACACATTGCAATGGAGGGTTCACTCTGTCTTGCAAACACACACACACACACACACACACACACACACACACACACACACACACACACACACACACACACACACACACACACACACACACACACACACACACACACACACACACACACCCTCCGTAAACCACACACAGGTCAAGGATCGTGAACTGAATTTGACCAATGTTGTACGTGTACCATCCATTTATACACATGCAACCCTGAGATTGAGCACTGCACTGTGGCAAGATACACACTT
>NC_085877.1:45398390-45408390 GCF_034702125.1 Engraulis encrasicolus
TGATTAATTGATTTTTGAATTTCAGGATTTTGGCAATTTCTTTTTTTTCTCTCAACTTCACCATTATTGTTCCATGGATATGAAATGACATATAACTCCTCGACAAGGCAACACCAAGGATGCGGCGGCCACTGTTTTATTTCGCTGATTCATTTAGTTGATTACTTTGTTGATTAAATCATTAGCTGTGCGGTTTCCATAATGTTGAATAGCTGTCAGAATGCTAATCAATGGTTCTAAATGGAGAAGATGATGAGTCATCAGTTTTGGTTTTTAATTAAATGAGACAAGACGCCACATTTTAATTGATGAACGGGTGTGTGGGTGTGTGGGGGTTGTCGCGGTGTGTGGGTGTGTGGGGTTGGTGGTGGGTGTGGGGTGGTGATTGCATGTTGATGGTATGGTGTCATTCATTTAACATCGTCCAGAAATGTTGCAATTCCAAGTACCAAAATGCAGTGGAACTCAGGGATTCGATCACTTTCCTCAACTTTCCACAACTAACCTCTATTCTATTTAGTTCTATTCTATTCTATTCTATTCTGTTTGGTTGTATTCTATTTGGTTCTATTCTATTCTACTCTACTCTACTCTACTCTACTCTACTCTACTCTACTCTACTCTACATTCTATTCTACTCTACTCTACTCTACTCTACTCTATATTCTATTCTACTCTACTCTACTCTACTCTACTCTATATTCTATTCTACTCTACTCTACTCTACTCTATGTTCTACTCTACTCTACTCTACTCTACTCTACTCTACTCTACTCTACTCTACTCTATTATTCTCTGCTCTACTCTATTCTATGTTCTACTCTACTCTACTCTACTCTACTCTACTCTACTCTACTCTACTCTACTCTACTCTATATCACCTACTCTAAGAGGAAGCATGGTGACATTTTGGTCCCAGACGTCACAACTCCACAAGTCCCCTGTGTGCTTTGCTTTCAGACAGCCAGGCCAGGCCAGGCCAGTAACTTAAAGCTAGTCACTTTTCAAACAAAACCCCTTCTGTGTCACAACGAGTGCTTGAAGTTGAAGCATGACCATTGTCCCCTCTCTCTCTCTCTCTCCCTCTCTCTCTCTCTCTCTCTCTCTCTCTCTCTCTCTCTCTCTCTCTCTCTCTCTCTTCCGCCAGCCAGAGCCACTTAGTGCCCTTGTTACTCCAGCTCCTGGTCTCAGGGCTGCACTGGGACAGAACATCAGGACGGGCATCTTCTTTTCTATTTTTTGGGCGGGGTGGAGGGCTTTTTTTTTGCCTTTATTTGATAGGACAGTGAAGACATTGACAGGAAGCGAGTGGGAATAGAGAGACTGGTATAGGGATCGACAAAGGAAGCAAATAAATCACTGGGAGCATTAACAGTGTTGCAGACTTCTATCATTTATTTCAGGGATCAACAAATGACCCGGGCCAGAATGGAACCCGGGTCACCCATGTTGCAGACGAGTGCCCAACCGTTAGTGCCATAGCAGGGCCAGGCCGGGCATTTTCAGCCGAGACCGGTCTGCCATAGCCTGGGAACTCCCATACTGCCTTTAGTTCTACACAATCGTTTCGTGTGTGTGTGTGTGTGTGTGTGTGTGTGTGTGTGTGTGTGTGTGTGTGTGTGTGTGTGTGTGTGTGTGTGTGTGTGTGTGTGTGTGGTGTGTGTGTGTGTGTGTGTGTGTGTGTGTGTGTGTGTGTGTGTGTGTGTGTGTGTGTGTGTGTGTGTGTGTTTGTGTGTGTGTGTGTTGCTATTGTAGCCCTCTCAGAAGATGACCTGCAATATGCATTGAATGGCTTTCCGAAAGCATACAAACAGCTTGGTCTAGCCTGGGAACTCCCATACTGCCTTTAGTTCTACACAATCGTTTCGATCTGAAAGACAGTCTGGCGAGGATGACTCATAACGCCCAAGATCATGGTCCCTGTGTCATAATGGCCAAGCATTCCGACCTTTACAGTTTCTCTGCCCAATCAGAGAGCAGGGCAGTGTGTCATAATAGCCAAGTATTCTGCCCCCTACGGAATTTACAATAGGCAACTCCCCAGACCTAATGTCACTTGTGATTAGGTCTGGTGTTAACCAGGCAAGGTCTGCCAGGCATTCAGAGAGACAATGAAGCCTGTGACAACATTTTTAGTCATGTATTACGAGCTATTTTGACCACAACAGCCAAAGTGAATGTTTTCAAATCTGACTTGGGAGAGGTCTGGTGCCACTACCACAGCCGGCCTACAAAACAGCCGCCCCACTCGCTACTCGACCGATGCCTGCAGTTCACCTAGGGGGGGCGCTGTCGAGCGAGCGCAGTCCATTCATTCTGAATAGAGTCTGCGCTCCTCCTTTGGTGTCCCTAGAATGCAGTACCACCCAAAAACTTTGTGAGTGAACTCTCTCATCATATCCATAGAACCTCTCTGCCTCTACGTACTTTGAGGGGGAGGAGCAGGCCAAAATCAGCAACAGTCCACTACCGGGCAAATGTCCTGTATGCCCTATGGCCAAATCCAGCCATGCCTGCTCTGCATATACTCCTTCTTACGCCTCCATTGACAAAATTCCTCCATTTTGGGACCCAGAAGCGCCTCCGTAGGGTCTCGGGTTGCTCCCGCGTGGCGCTCGGAAGTCGCGTGTTAGGTAACCCAAGACTTTAATGGACTGGAGAGAGAGAGAGAGAGAGAGAGAGAGAGAGAGAGAGAGAGAGAGGGGTCACTCTCTTTTGGGATGTGACACTAGCACACACACACACACACACACACACACACACACACACACACACACACACACACACACACACACACACACACACACACACACACACACACACACACACACACACACACACACACACACACACACACACACACACACCCTTTTAGGAGTAGATTATGTGCCGCACTTTTCCCAGAACCGCGATGTCAGTTTCGTTCATTCAATCGTTCGTGCTGTCGCTCGGTCGGTCAGTCGCTCGGTCGATGGCTTGTAACTTTAATATACAGAGGGAATAGAGTGTGATGGGGGGGGGGGGGGGATTGTTTTCGTTTTGGGATCCATCCGTGGCAGATGTGTCCTTGTTGTCCTCTGTGGACAGAGGAAGTGTTGTGTTGTGCACAAATACACACACGCACGCACGCACGCACGCACGCACACGCGCATGGACACAAGCCCCGCTCACTGGCTCGCAAGAACACACACAAAAATGAACACACTCAAACATGCATAAGGACTGTATGAAACAAACAGACATGCACACATGCATGAAGAGTCTGATATCCTCTCAGGCGAACACAACCACTCTTTCGCGGTATCTGACACACACACACACACACACACGCACGCACGCACGCACGCACGCACGCACGCACGCACGCACGCACGCACGCACGCACGCACGCACGCACACGCGCGCACACACACACACACACACACACAGACACAAAAACACACACACACACACACAGACACAAAAGCATACACACACACACACACACACAGACACAAAAACACACACACACACACACACACACACACACACACACACACACACACACACACACACACACACACACACACACACACACACACACACATATACACACACACACACACACACACACACACACAGACACACACACACACACCACACTATTGGCTGATGCACGTGTCTCAGTCTCTGGCCTAATTGATTTCCATGCCTTGGTCGATGGGACGAGGCTGAAATTAGCAGGGAAGGACTGTCACACACACACACACACACTCACACACACACACACACACACACACACACACACACACACACACACACACACACACACACACACACACACACACACACACACACACACACACACACACACACACACACACACTCTTTGTCTTATCGCGTCTACACCTACCTCCTTTTATTCTCCTATTCTCCTTTCATCCCTCGTTCCTCAATCTTCACTTCCCCCATCCTACCCCCCCTACCCCACCCCCCATCCTTCTTCATCTCTCCTCTTCATCCCCCCTTCCTCAACCCCCCCTCGCCCCCCTACCCCCACCCCCCATCCTTCTTCATCTCTCCTCTTCATCCCTCCTTCCTCATCCCCCCCCCCTCCCCACCCCCATCCTTCTTCTTCAAGTCTCACCTTGAGCATAATTGACTGCCCTCACCAAGAGTGTCTGAGCCGCGCGCAGAGGCGGTGGGTGGGAAAAGTGCTGACTATGGCAGTGTCTGTGTATAAGGGAAAGGTATCTGTTAACATGTCTGACTATAGCAGGTTCCTCATAAGAGAAGGGTATCTGTTAACATGTCTGACTATAGCAGGTTCCTCATAAGAGAAGGGTATCTGTTAACATGTCTGACTATATCAGGGTCTGTATAAGAGAAGGGTATCTGTTAACATGTCAGACTATAGCAGGTTCCTCATAAGAGAAGGGTATCTGTTAACATGGCTGCTCGTGTAAGCACCTTGCACACATGCTGTAACTACATATAGGTGTACTGTACATTGAAGGGACTAGTCTTGTATATAGAGTTACTTAACCCATTGATGCCTAAGGCACCTGCAAAAAAGGGTGCTGAATGCCTGAGCCCTTTTTAAGAAAAGCTGCCCTCAGCCTATACAACCAAAATATCTCAGCTTCTGAAGCACAAACAAATATGCACTAAGTTACTTTTAAACACTAAGACTCTCATCTTTCATTAGAATGTGTTCATTCATCTCAAACAATCTGAGATTTTTTAATAAAGTTGTCTCAAATCTCATGAGCCTGAATGTTGCGTAATGCAGCTCCAGGCACTAGGGCCAATGTTGCGCAACGCAACATCAGGCATCAATGGGTTAACACAGTACAGCTGTGGCCTGATGGTTAAGGATATGGGATTTAGATCAGAGGGTTGCAGGTTCGGATCCCGACGTTCCAAAAGCGCCTAACCTCATACTGTGGGGGCAGCTGTGGCCTAATGGTTATGGAAGTGTCCCTCAAATCAGAGGGTTGCAGGTTCGAATTCCATCTTTATTACCCCTACACCTCCATCCATGGCTGAAATGCCATTGCACAAGGCACATAACCCCACATTCCTCCAGGGACTGTAATCAATACTCTGTTTAAAAAAACTAAAAAAGTGAGTTACTTTCGATAAAAAGTGTTAGCTAAGTGCAATGTAATGCAATACTGCTCCAGGGACTGTAACCCACTAGCCTGTTAATAGCTGCAAGTTGTTTTGGATACAATTTTCAGCTAAGTGTAATGTAATGTACTGTATACTGGAATTTCAAAGGGAATGTGGCCTTTATATGTGTTGTATGAACTTCTGTTGGGAACAGAACATGTACAATAAGCATGCGTTTTGGGCACTATATAATAATGCTAAAGAATAACTGAGAATATGGACTGAAAGTATAGTATTTCTTCAAGTGAGGATGGCTATATTGTAAGACTCCTCTTGTATAAGCATTTCTCGTTATTGAGTGGCCTTGTTTTCTGTTTTCGTGGCAGTTAGTAAAGATATTGCCTCTAATGTTAACCTTTGTGAGATAAGTACGTTTCATAGTTTTTTCAGAGTAGGCCCACGTGTTCACGTGAATAACATGGTGACCTTGTTTTTATTTTGTATTTTTGTGACGACACCAGCTTGTTGAGAAAAAAAAAGTTTCATTCATTCATTTCATTTCATAGTGAGGGAAAAAAATTATGGAAAAAAAAGATACAATACATATCTGTCCAAAGCCAAGGCTTAAGCAAACTAGCTCACATACTTGACTCCCCCCCCACTGACATGTAACATGATGGACCTTGTTTTGATTTTGTATTTTTGTCACGAGACTGTAGCTTTTAGCAAAAAACATCTCCCTGAATCATGCACAGTTCAGCATATTGAGAAAAACATGCTGGAAAAAAAGATACAATACATTTCTGTCCAAGGTCAAGGCTGTAGTAAACTATAGCTCACATGCTCGACTCCCCCTCACTGACATATAACATGAAGGACCTTGTTTTGATTTTGTATTTTTGTCACAACACTGTAGCTTTTAGCAAAAAAACATGTCCCTGAATTACGCATGGTTCAGCCATATTGAGAAAAACATGCTGAAAGAAAAGATACATTTCTGTCGAGAGTCAAGGCTGTAGTAAACTAGCTCACATGCTCGACTCCCCCTCACTGACATATAACATGATGGACCTTGTTTTGATTTTGTATTTTTGTCACGAGACTGTAACTTGTGGCAAAAGAAAAAAAAAAACATGTCCCTGAATTACGCACAGTTCAGCCCATATTGAGAAAAACATGCTGAAAGAAAAGATACATTTCTGTCGAGAGTCAAGGCTGTAGTAAACTAGCTCACATACTCGACTCCCCCTCACTGACATGGCTGACTAGACCTTCAGGTCATTTTATTGTTGCAGACGTCGTCGGAAAGTGTCGTTTGTGCAGTGTGAAAGAAGCACGTGGATATATAACGTGAACGTACGGTATGAAGGAGGGCATTGATGGGTACATGATCCAGGACTGGTGGAAGGAGGGCATTGATGGGTACATGATCCAGGACTGGTGGAAGGAGGGCATTGATGGGTACATGATCCAGGACTGGTGGAATTCATTGCTGTCCTACGGCAATGCACAGCTGTTATGTTTCCCTGGAAGAAATGATAAGAATATTTAAAAATATCATGTATTGGCATATTATTATATTATATTATATTATATTATATTATATTATATTATATTATATTATATTATATTATATTATATTATATTATATACCACGGCAGGATGGAATGTCCCATTGTGATGCATTAAGTGGGGTGTTGATGAACTCCCTATATACGCACACCTATGAAGTATCATCAATGCGCCAAGGCAATTATTATGTCTTATTATAGTAGTCTACAATGTAATATAATAGTGTATAATATAATAGTGTATATTATATTATATTATATTATATTATATTATATTATATTATATTATATTATATTCCTTATTGGTAATTTTTTTCTCACCCATACACTATAATAGCTTTTCTATGAAGTCACGATCTAATCCAAGAGGTGTCTGATTTGTCACAGTTCTGGCCACTGTCCCATTTCCTGGCAGGCATGTTTGAACTGGTGGCAATGACAGGTGACACTGGGGTTGCCATGGTGAGGTTGTCGTGGTCACAGCCAGCAATCTGTCATGGCAACGAGCTGTGCCGCTTGAGGGGAGAGTGCCGCTGTGCCACAGAATGGACGGCCACTGACGGTAGGCACACATAGGAGGTAGAGAGGCGAAATCCAACCGTCATCAGGTCGTGGCGGCAAATCAAATGGAATGAAACAGTTATGTTGTTGATTTGATTGGGCTGCGGCAGGCGAATTCGCTCCTCATTTGCATAACAATAAACTTTCTTTAATAATTTTGCTTCGCTTCGCTCCTGTTCGCTTGCTTTCGCTTGCCATCGCTTGCCTTCGCCTCTCTCATAGGAATGAATGGCAAAGTTCGCAAATTCGCGTGTATGTGTCCCTATGTGTCTTCTTCTTCTTCTTCTTCTTCTTCTTCTTCTTCTTCTTCTTCTTCTTCTTCTTCTTCTTCTTCTTCTTCTTCTTCTTCTTCTTCTTCTTCTTCTTCTTCTTCTTCTTCTTCTTCTTCTTCTTCTTCTTCTTCTTCTTCTTCTTCTTCTTCGCTCTCTCATCCCTCCTTCATTGTCATCATTGCCTCATCATTTATTCACTTTTCTTTTCTTCTCTCTTTCCCGCCCTTCAGAGTGATTAGTTATCTCTATTTTTTAATGTCCCCTTCTTTTGTAGCTCTGTATCTCTCCAAATGACTCTTAGCTTTGTCCTGATCTGTCCATTCTTCCACTGGACTTGGCAGCAAATCAGGGCTGGACTGGGGTGCACAATGGCGCCGAGCATTTCGAGCCAAGACCAGTCTGTCAGGCTGGTTGAGAGAGACAATGGAGACGTGACGTGTGACAACATGAACAGTCCTCTCAGAGATTCTTTAAGTATATAAAGATATGCCATTGTAATAGGTTGCTATGGGCACCCAACATGACCAGGTTCCGGCCTGCCTAAACGGCTGTGGCATTGAATCGAACAGTCCTTAGGTCTGCCTAGGTCTGCCTAAAGGGGGATCCCCCCCCCCCTTGCAATAATAGAACCCGGAAACAATGGGCCAATGGAACCTCTCTCTCTCTACTCTCTCTGGTCCTCTAATATGTAAGGGTTAACGTTCGGCGAGAAGGTCGCTACCGTGGAATAGCAGCACGACAGAGAGAATCTTTAGACCCCGACGCGGAGCGGAGGGGTCTTGTTCTCTCTGAAGTGCTGCTATTCCACAAAGCGACCGACTCACCGAAAGTTAACCCGCTTATTATATGGATATACTTAAATGACTCACACATGGCGGGGACATTTCTTTAGGCCTATTTAATGTTAAGATTGTTGCTGCGCAAAACAAAACAGTGCCGTTGTGGAACACCGCTAGGCAACAGCTAGGTAGCCAGGACAACAGGTGTTGTCTATCACAGCAGCTGATTAGAGTCTTGTTGAAAAGTCGCTTTAGCAGTGAAAAGTCTTGTTACCATTGACAGCGGTCTGTTATAGACCAACCCGTCCGTTATCGAAAAATAACAGACGTGCGAACGTTGGGGAGCCCCGTTGAAATGAATGGAGCATTCGACCGATGACGTCACAACCATATGATAATATCAGTTATTTTGACCCCAACAGCCAAAATGAATATTAATATCTGACTCTGAGAGGTTTGCTGTAGCAGCATGAGGACTGATACCATTATATAAAGGGGAAGGCCAGGCCAAAATCATCACCTGTCCACCGGGCAAATGCCCTGTATGCCCTATGGCCAAGGCAAGGTAAAGACGCTGAAGAAGGCTTAGGCCGAAACGTCTGTCTGTCTGCCATGCTAACCCAGTATTAAAACTGCAAGAAATTGATCCGGGAGTGCGGCTTTTTTACCATACATGAACTTTGCTGTTTGCTCGCACCCAAAGACCTTGTAAGAAACTTTTCGGAGTTGAGCGCACTTTCTCTACTAAAAGTTTGCCCTATGGCCAATCCAGCCATGCTCTGCCTTCAGTAGATCACACTCACCCACCGGGTTGAAAGGACATGTTAGATCATGTATGTATGGATAGACTGCATTTCTATAACACAGCTCTTCACCACACCTACTCGAGCACTTCAGAGTGATTTACAGTGCATGTCCCACATCCATTCACACACTGGTGGCCATTTTATAAGGCCTTGATCACACCAATACAAGGATTGACTGAATGTTTTAATTCTCAGCAAACTTTTAAAAACATTGTGTTTGCACTCGTGACTGAAATTTTGGTTACTTGAGCCTACTAATCAATGGAGGTGGAGGTACAGTAATGTCATGAGCGTTGAATCATCAGCAGTCCACCGGGCAAATGGGCAATAAAGTGTCCAGGAGTGTCAGTAGTCTCTCTGCATAGAGCAATGTCCCTTGTATTCCTTCCCAGAGTGAGGAGGAGTTGAAGAATAAAGAGTCCAGGTAGAAGCATGCCTAGGCTTTGAGAAAGACCCCGTGTGAGAGATGGACAGGAAGCAAATTGGGAGAGAGACAGGGAGGGGTCGGCAACGGACCCGGACCAGGAATCGAACCCAAGTCAGCCGCATGGCAGGCGAGTGCCTTACCGGTTGGCCATGGCAGGGCCCAGTGTACCTAATTTCAACACACCGCCTACTACAACTACATCACAGACCAAAGCTCACCACACCACTACCTCTCCACAAGCACCACGCCACAAAACCACCCCGCACCTCATCTCAACACAGCACATACCACAGCTAACTCACACAATGCCGCACACACCAGACCACCACACCAGAGATTATTTCAGTATATAGAGATATGCCAATGTAATAGGTTGCTCTAGGCCAGTGATTCTCAAAGTGTGGTCCGGGGACCACTAGTGGTCCGCGACACAGCTCAGGTGGTCCGTACGGGGATTTCTAATTTTCCAACACAAGCTAGCAGTAGGCTA
>NC_085877.1:45448390-45455890 GCF_034702125.1 Engraulis encrasicolus
TGCTCTGAAGCTCCCTCATCAGCTGACTTGGTGGTTCCAGAACAGTAAGCCTGTGCCATAGTGTGGAGGCGGCCAGGTTATTTACGACCAACACCCTCCCCCTGTAGGAGAGCTCAGGTAGCAGCCAGTTCCATCTAGACATCCTAGCACACACTTTATCCAGCAGCCCATCCCAATTATTTTTTTTGTACTCTTCCGTACCTAAATACACCCCAAAGGCATTTCATCCCTCCCCTGCCCCATTGAACACCCCCCCCCGGTAGTGCAGGTGCACCCCCCCTCCCCCCATTCCCCCACTAAAAAACCCTCACACTTTGCCCAATTTACTTCTGCTGAGGACGCCCTCTCCCATACACCTGTAATGCATTACATAATACAGAGACATCATCTTTACCAGAAATAATGACAGTCACATCATCAGCATAGGCAGAAAGGGAAATAGTAGTCCCTGTGAGAACCCCAGGCACCACCACCCCATTTAAGTTTCTCCTTAGTAGGCACAGTAAGGGCTCAATGGCCAGGCTATAGAGTTGTCCCGACAGGGGACAGCCTTGCCTGATGCCCCTCTCCACTGGTACAGGACAACTAAGCCCTCCCCCAACCTTCAGTAGCACTGATGCCCCCGCATACAAAAGTTTTATGGCAGATATGAAAAAATCCCCAAAACCAAAGGCCTTCAGAACATTAAACAGGTAATCGTGGCTGACGAAATCAAAAGCCTTGCGCTGATCTACGGATAAAAACCCAACGTCCATTTTTTTCACGAGTGACAGGTCAATAATGTCTCTCAGCACAAACAAATTGTCCATAATTGTCCGACCCGGAACACAATACGATTGCTCTTTTTGAATAATAGAATCGAGGACCCCTTTCAGTCTGTTCGCAAGGCATTTTGACAGAATTTTGTAGTCTATACACATAAGTGAGATCGGCCTCCAGTTCTCGAGCAGGCCCAAGTCGCCTTTCTTGGGCAACAGAGAGAGCACAGCTCGCCGGCAGCTTACCGGCAGCTCGCCCCCCCTGAAGCACTCTTCCAGCATCTCGCAATAGTCCCTGCTAAAAACGTGCCAAAAATGTTGGTAGAATTCAGCGGATAGTCCATCCATACCTGGTGCACGGCGCTTGGAGAGCTGCTGAACAGCCTCTGTTAGCTCCTGAAGGCTGAGTGGTAGGTCCAGGGACCTTTTGTCATCCAGCTCTATTGTTGGTAGCCCCTCCAACACCTCCTCAGTGCTGGTGGAGTCGCAGTCTGTAAATCCATACAAGTCCGCATAGAAGTTGACTGCCATTTCCCTCATTTCAGAAGGATCAGATGATATTGTCCCATTAGGCCGACGCAGGTAGAGCATGTGCTTTTGTTGTGCTTCCCTCTGCTCCAAGTTGAAAAAGTGAGCAGTGGGGGCATCAACTTGAGTCATATTTAATATCCTTGCTCTGATCAAAGCACCTTTAACCCGCTCCTGCAAGAAAGTCCTCAGCTCTTGTTTCTTTTTATTGAGTTCATCCATCAACCCCACATCATTTTCCCCCAACCTGCTTTCCATTGCGCGTATTTCCTCCTCCAATGTGGCTATACTGCTTTTGACCATTTGGGTATGATTAAAAGTAAATTGTTGGCATAACCCCTTAATATGAGCTTTCCCCACCTCCCACCACTGTGATAGGCTTCTGAAGTTATTCTTCTTATTCCTCCACATTTCCCAGAAATATTTAAAATTTTCACAAAACTCTTTGTCCTTCAATAATTTGTTGTTAAAATGCCAGTAGTATCTTGGTCGTTTTGAAATGCTTAAACAAACATCAATAGTAGCTAGGTGATGATCTGTGAACCCAGCTGGATGTATAGCAGCAGACAGGACTTTATTATTGAAGGCCTTGCTGACATATATTCTATCTAACCTTGCTGCACTAACCAGAGAGTTAACGACTTTCACCCAAGTGTACTGCCTTGCTACGGGGTTTCTACATCTCCACACATCCATAAGTGCGAACTCCCTCATAATGCTGTGCAACCCAGCTCCAGACCGAGAGTGAGGTTCCTCCCCAATCCGGTCCAGGGCTGGGCTGCAAGTGCAGTTCCAGTCCCCCCCCAGAACCTCACACATGTTACCATTATCTTGTTTCAATGCATCTGCCACCCTCCCAAAAAAAAGGACACGCTCAGGGCCATCATTAGGGGCATACACATTTACAAAATTAAAAACCTGACCTTTAATTTCTGCCTTTACCCTCATGGCTCTGCCCCCCACCACCTCCCCAGTGTTAAGGATTTTAACATTAAGATGCTTTGAGAACAAAATTGCTACTCCCGCACTAAAATTTGTCCCATGACTTAAAAAACACTTCCCATCCCACCACCTATGCCAGTCAATAGAGTTATTCCCATCAGAGTGAGTCTCTTGTAAAAAAATTACATCTAAAGCCTTACGGCCTATGTAATCAGCAAGTACTGCCCTCTTGGTCCTATCCCTTCCTCCATTGATATTAATTGAACCCACCCTCAGAGACTCCATAGGGTAAGAAAGGAGGAGAGATGGAAAAAGGACACACAGGAGAAACACCCCAAGTGAAGAAACCATCATGCTATTTTTATTTAACATTTGCAGCCTTCTCCTTTAAGACCCTTCGTACTCTTGTTACCATTTTCTTCACCCTACTCTTTCTGTGCTTCTTACCCAATTCCGTCGCCCCTGCCCCTGTCTTCTTCTTCCAATACATTACTGACAAGGCAAACTTTTTTAAATCAGGGAAAGCCTCCTCTACCTCCAGTGGCTTACCATATGTGTCATCCAAAAACTTAACTATACTGCCAAGTGGATACAACAAATTCTCATCAGTATTCGGCGACACCTCGAGTAAATCAGATAACTCGGGGGCCTCAGACATGTCAGACATTGTTTCATCCTCGACAACCTCGTCTTCCAGCTGCACTGGCTTCTCACATGAGTTTGTATCAGACGGTTCACCAACATCTGCGCTCACGGCAGCCTGCGCATTTTGAGTGCCGCCACCACTCTCCTCAACATCTGCGCTCATTGTCTCTTCAGTCGTTGTGATACCCTGCTCAACGCCTTCGCTCACCACATTACAATCTACCCCTTCATCAGCAGAACGAGAAACTCCTTCACCGCTACAGCTTCCCACTTCCACATTACCCTCTCTTTCCTCCACGGTCTGACCAACGTTTTCCGATGCGGCCCCGCTCCCCTCCTCTCGTGCGGGAGAAACCCCCTCTCCCGCCCGCGGAGACACGCCACCACCCGCAGCAGGAGCTCCATCCCCCTCACCTGCAGTCATTAACGGGCAATTCATCCTAACATGGCCTACACTCCCACAGTGAAAACACCGTTGCTCCCCTGTGCTTGCATACACCATATAAGACCCCCCCTCGTAAACGCAGCGAAACGAGACATTTAGAGTTGGCGCTTCCAAAAACATAAACACCTGACGCCTAAAGGACAGCACATGTTTGAGATTAGCATTCTTACAGCCGAGCGATATCATTTTAATTCCACTCGCGAGTATACCGAAACGAGAAAGCTCACGCTCAATGTCGGAATTAGGTATGAATGGAGGCACATTTGAAATCGTTACTCTAGTAGTTGGAGAGTGCAAAGGCGTAACAGGGACAAAAGTTCCACTTACCGTTACGCCGGACTCAACCAAAATGTTCGCATGGAATTCTTCTTTCAGAAACACCACGACAGCCTTATTCATCCGTGATGCTGAGACAATATTTCCGTGGCCGATTTGTTCTCCAACCACCAACAACACGTCTTCCACTGATACACCGGGGTTTGGAACACACCTGATCCCATGGCGAAGCGAGGTGGAAGGCGTCCCCCGCCATTAAACTCCAAACCCCAAACAGACGTGCACACTCCGATACACTATCAAAAGTTTACATAATCATGCGAGAAACAGATAGAAAAGTTTAAAAAGCACAGTTTAGAAAAGTTAGGGGACAGAGACCAAACTTCCCTCTCACCGTGACACCCACTCCCAGCATGCACCGAGAGAGAGAGAGAGAGAGAGAGAGATTGGCAGTGATGGGTGATGCGGAGGGGAGGAAAAGAGAAGAGAGGGAGGGAGGGGTTGGCTAGAAAGAGGAGAAAGAAGAGGAGGGGGTGGTGGAGGTGGTGGTGGTGGTGGTGGTGGCAGGGGTGGTGGAGGTTGTCATGGTTGGTCCCTACCATGGAGACCACAGTGGTGCCTAATGGAGAGAGAGAGAGATGATTGAGAGAGAGATGAGAGAGAGAAAAAAGAGAGATGAGAAAGAGGGAAAAAAGAGAGACGAGAGAGAGGCAAAAAAGAGAGATGAGAGAGGGAACAAGACAGATGAGAGAGAGGGAAAAAAGAGAGATGAGAAAGATGATTGAGAGAGAGATGAGATAGAGAAAAAAAAAAGAGAGATGAGAGAGAGGCAAAAAAGAGAGATGAGAGAGAGAAAAAAGAGAGATGAGAGAGAGAAAAAAGAGAGATGAGAAAGAGGGAAAAAAGAGAGACGAGAGAGAGGCAAAAAAGAGAGACGAACGACAGAGGCAGAGGGAGCTACGGAGAGAGGAGAGAGGAGAGAGACCACCGCCATTATGGTAATCATATTCCTGCCAGAAGGTAAAGTCTCTCTCACATGGACATGCAAGCACGCACGCACGCACGCACGCACGCACACACACACACACACACACACACACACACACACACACACACACACACACACACACACACACACACACACACTCAAGAGTCCTCGTCTCCTCTTCAGCCCCAATAGAGAGGAAAATTGTTGGGTTGATGTAAGGTCACACTGACACATTGGCTCAGAGGACACACACACACACACACACACACACACACACACACACACACACACACACACTGACACGTTGGCTCAGACGAGACAAGGCTTTCTACAGAGGAGGCAGAGAGTGCCAGGGGGAGAGGAGTGGAAGAGAGAGGAGGAGTGGAGGAGAAGGAGGAGTGGAGGAGAGAGGAGTGGAGGAGAGGAGGAGGAGTGGAGAGGAGGAGAGAGGAGGAGGAGAGAGGAGGAGTGGAGAGGAGGAGGGAGGACGAGGAGTGGATAGGAGGAGAGAGGAGTGGAAGAGAGAGGAGGAGGAGGAGAGGAGGAGGAGGAGTGGAGGAGAGAGGAGGAGGAGTGGATAGGAGGAGAGAGGAGGAGGAATGGGGAGGAGGTGGAGTGGAGTGCAGAGGTGGAGTGAAGGAGGAGGTGTGGGGAGAGGAGGTTTAGGGTTTAGAGTAGGGATGGTGAGTAGATGAGGAGAGAGGGTGGTGGGGAGAGGAAGAGTGGAAGATGGCTGGTGGGGGAGAGGTGGAGTGGAGGAGGAGAGGAAGAGAGGGGTGGAAGAGAGGAGTGGAAGAGAGGGTTGGAAGAGAGGAGTGGAAGAGAGGAGTGGAAGAGAGGAGTGGTAGATGGCTGGTGGAGTGGAGGAGGGGTGGAATAGAGGAGTGGAAGAGAGGGGTGGAAGAGAGGGGTGGAAGAGAGGAGTGGAAGAGAGGAGTGGTAGATGGCTGGTGGGGAGAGGGGTGGTGGGGAGAGGTGGAGTGGAGGAGGGGTGGAAGAGAAGAGTGGAAGATGGCTGGTGGGGAGAGGCGGAGTGGAGGAGGGGTGGAAGAGAGGAGTGGAAGATGGGTGGTGGGGAGAGGTGGAGTGGAGGAGAGGTGGAAGAGAGGAGTGGATGAGAGAGGGTGAAGTGGAGCAGGAGAGGAGGAGTGGAGGAGAGGAGTGGAAGAGAGGGGTGGAAGAGAGGAGTGGAAGATGGCTGGTGGGGAGAGGTGGAGTGGAGGAGGGGTGGAAGAGAGGAGTGGAAGAGAGGGGTGGAGGAGAGTAGTGGAAGAGAGGAGTGGAAGAGAGGAGTGGAAGAGAGGAGTGGTAGATGGCTGGTGGAGTGGAGGAGGGGTGGAATAGAGGAGTGGAAGAGAGGGGTGGAAGAGAGGAGTGGAAGAGAGGAGTGGTAGATGGCTGGTGGGGAGAGGGGTGGTGGGGAGAGGTGGAGTGGAGGAGGGGTGGAAGAGAAGAGTGGAAGATGGCTGGTGGGGAGAGGCGGAGTGGAGGAGGGGTGGAAGAGAGGAGTGGAAGATGGGTGGTGGGGAGAGGTGGAGTGGAGGAGAGGTGGAAGAGAGGAGTGGATGAGAGAGGGTGAAGTGGAGCAGGAGAGGAGGAGTGGAGGAGAGGAGTGGAAGAGAGGGGTGGAAGAGAGGAGTGGAAGATGGCTGGTGGGGAGAGGTGGAGTGGAGGAGAGGGGTGGAGGAGAGGAGTGGAGAAATGAGTGGAAGAGAGGAGTGGAGGAGAGGAGAAGTGGAAGAGAGGAGTGGAAGAGAGAGGGTGAAGTGGAGCAGGAGAGGAGGAGTGGAGTGGAGTAGGATCAGAATAGTGTGTAGGACGAAGCAGATGTTTGCTGCCTTCATTTTCTCAGGAATCCCGAGATCCTGACCTTGAACTCATGAAATATAGCCTTGAGCGCTTGGTGATGCAATGTCGCTTCGTAATTTCTTTGGACGTTGATCGCGGGAGGAAGTAGCAAAGCCAGAGATACCCAAGAATATGTAATTTCATGTCATTTGTATCACCTCCGTGGGTGCTGCATGTGCTTCAGCTGATGAAACAACAATCTTCAAGATTTTTCGACAAGATTTTTTTTTTGTGGTACACTTCAGTGGTGTAGTCTACGTAGAACGCAGGTATACGGAGTATACCCACTTCTAAATTTCTGGGATTTCAGTATACCCACTTAAAATTGATTGATCCATTAGCTTATTTAGAATAGTGCAAATATATACAGTATACAGTACACTGTATGTGGGGTGGGGTGGGGATGGCGATCGGATGGTGCGGGGTGGGGTGGGGGTGGGGTGGATGGTGCGGGGTGGGGTGGGGGTGGGAGTGGATGGTGCGGGGTGGGGTATGGGGGGTGGATGGCATGTGCATGACTTGTGGTGCAGTGAATTACATACGCACACTTACACACACTACACACACTCACACACACACTCACACACACACTCACACACTTACACACATTGTTATTTGGTCACACGTTTATTGACGCATACACACATTGATGCAAACACAAACATGCTTCGACTCTCATGGGTGCCTGGTCAGGGGAAAATACGCACTCTCTCCATCGCTGCACTCTTTATCTCGTTCACTCACTCTATCATATATGCTTTCTCTCTCTCTCCCCCTCCCTCTCTCTTTCTCTTTTCTCTCTCTCTCTCTCTCTCTCTCTCTCTCTCTCTCTCTCTCTCTCTCTCTCTCTCTCTCTCTCTCTCTCTACTCTTGTCTCTATCAGTCTTTCTCTCAGCCCCTCTCTGTCCTTCTCTCATTTTCTCATTCTCTCTGTCTCTCTCTCTCTCTCTCGCTCTCTCTCGAGTGCGTATGCGCAAGGAAAATACATTTCTTTATGCAAGGTTGGCTAAGTCATTAGCGGAATAAAAGAAAGAATATAGAAAATATGAAAATATAAAAGTATACTATGT
>NC_085877.1:45463390-45468390 GCF_034702125.1 Engraulis encrasicolus
GTCTGTATGTGCCTGTGTGTGCCTATGTGTGTCTGTATGTGCCTGTGTGTGCCTGTGTGTGTCTGTCTGTCTGTGTGTGTGCCTGTGTGTGTGTGTCTGTCTGTATGTGCCTGTGTGTGTCTGTATGTGCCTGTGGCCGTGTCTCGTTGTGTTTGATTTTGGATGTCTGATGATTCAGACCAGTGGAGAGACTATTGGCAAACGTGTATAAACAAATGTCAGAAGCGGAGCGGAGCGGAGCAGAGAAGATTGCTTTCTCACAGAGTTCCGGAACTCTGGAACTCGGAATCTCTTTAACATTCCGGAGTCTGGAGGAGAGAGCAAAGCAAAGCAGCAGTGATTGATTCCAAGGGCCTGGGCATGTTTCCTATCTCCTCTCCCCTCATTCTATGCCAATTTAGCTTCTGGAACAGATTGGGACATAACCGCTAAACAGGCTTGGACTGGCCATCTGGCATAGCGGGCATTTCCGGTGGTCCTCGCACCCCCTTGGAGTCCCTGGCCATCTGGCATAGCGGGCATTTCCCCCGGTGGGCCCCGCACCCTCGTGGCCACTATTTTCAGAAATGTACCCCCCGTAAAAAAAAAACAAAAACATGGTCTTTTGCCCAGGTACAGGGAAAGAGTCCAGGACAGGGTTGGACTGGGGGGGATAAATAGGGCCGGGGGACTTTTGGCTTAAAGGGGCCCCCTCATTATTTTTTGGTAAAATAGGGGCCCACGAGGGTGCAGGGCCATCTGGTGAGTCAGTTCTGTGCTGCTAATTATGAAGGGGGGGGTCCCTTTGAGCCAAAAGTGCCCGGGCCTCTATTTCTCCCCCAGTCCAGTCCAGCCCTGCTGTTAAATGTTACCACATGCCCTCAGGCCTAACCAATCGATCGGCCCCGAGAAAACAAGTGGGGGGTTTGCACTCCAGTGTTGCTCTCCCATTATTTATCTAATGGCCAGGCAGAGACACAAATACAAACATGCACATTAGTGGAGTGGATTGGCACTGCCCTCACGATCCGATTCGATCACGATTCGGGACGTAGCAATTCGATTCGATTCTATGCGATCCGATTCGATCTGATTTAATTCTACAATGTATTGCAATGCATTACATTTCTACTGAAAGCAAAGCATATGTTTAATCAGTCATGATGAGGCAATACAAGTAGTCAGATACATGGCAACAATTTATTTTGTTGTGTTGTGTGTGCGTGCGTGCGGGCGTGCGCGCCTGTTGTGTGTGTGTTTGTGTGTGCGCTTGTGTGCGAGTGTGTGTGCGTGCGTGCGTGCCTGCGTGTGTGTGTGTGTGTATGCGTGCGTGCGTGCGTGCGTGCGTGCGTGCGTGCGTGCGTTCGTGCGTACAGAGGGTCAGGACCAGTCTCTGTGTTTGTGTGTGTGTGTGTGTGTGTGTGCGTGCGTGCGTGCGTGCGTGCGTGCGTACGCGCGTGTGAATAGGGTCAGGACCAGTCTCTGTGTGTTTGTGTGTGTGTGTGTGAGTGTGTTTGTGTGTCTGTGTGTGTGTGTGTGTGTGTGTGTGTGTGCGTGCGTGCGTGCGTGCGTGCGTGCGTGCGTGCGTGCGTGCGTGCGTGCGTGCGTGCGTGCGTGCGTGCGTGCGTGCGTTCGTGCGTACAGAGGGTCAGGACCAGTCTCTGTGTTTGTGTGTGTGTGTGTGTGTGTGTGTGTGGGTTTGTGCACGTGAGCGTGTGTGCCTGTGCACGTGAGCGTGTGTGTGTGTGTGTGTGTGTGTGTGTGTGTGTGTGTGTGCGCGTGTGTGCGCGTGTGTGCGCGTTCATGCGTGCGCGCGTGTGAATAGGGTCAGGACCAGTGTCTGCTGTGGCAGCAGACAAAACAAATTTGGCTGGTGCAGCTCGATTGGCCACGGTGGCAGGGGGCCGATGGTCTGCCCCGGGGGTAGTGTGTGTGGTTGTGTGTGTGGTTGTGTGTCAGTGGTTGTGTGTGTGTGGATATGGTTGTGGTTGTGGTTGTGTGTCAGTGGTTGTGTGTGTGTGGATGTGGTTGTGTGTGTGGTTGTGTGTGTATGGTTATGTGTGTGTGGATATGGTTGTGGTTGTGGTTGTGTGTGTGTGCGTGCCTGTGTGTGTGTGTGTGCGTGTGTGCGTGCACTCGCGTTCACATTCGTGCACTGACTCAGTGATTGAGGGGGTTCTGGATGAGAGTGAGCTAGCAGTGGGTTGCCACGGTCGCTCTATTGTGTCATGACAGCGCTCCCCCTTTCACACACACACTTAAACACACACACACACACACACACACACACACACACACACACACACACACACACACACACACACACACACACACACACACACTTAAACACACACACACACTCAAACATACTTTGGTGTCACAGAGCAGTCATGGGTATACAGTTAAGGTGTCAGACTTGTAGCGCAAAGGTTGCTGGTTCGACTCCCGGCCCACCAGGTTGGTGGGGGGAGTGATTTACCAGTGTTCTCCTCCATCCTCCTCCATGGCTGAGGTACCCAGAGCATTGTACCGTCCTGCCGCACTGCTCCCTAGGAGCACCATTGAGGGCTGCCCCCTTGCACGGGTGAGGCATAAATGCAATTTCGTTGTGTGCACTTGTGTGCTGTGCTGTGTCACAATGACAATACCACCTAGCCGCACTGCTTCCTTTCGGGCGCCACTGCGGGGTGCATGAATGCAATCTTGTTATGTGTAGTGTATAGTGTGCACTTGTGTGCTGTGGAGTGCTGTGTCACAGTGACAATGGGAGTTGGGAGTGTCCCAGGTGGGGTTTTCACTTCACTTCGACTTTCACTTCACATGACGAGTTCTCCTCCTCCTGCTTGCCTCTCTGTCACCTACTTTGTTCTTCCAGTCGGCTGAAGAAACGTTTGCTTCGACAAAGCCCTACGAGACCAGTCAGTGCACGCCAAGCGCGCACACACGCACATGCACACACACACACACACACACGCACATACACACACACACGCGCACACACACACACACACACACACACACACACACACACACACACACACACACACACACACCCCTCCCTCTCTCTCTCTCTCTCTCTCTCTCTCTCTCTCTCTCTCTCTCTCTCTCTCTCTCTCTCTCTCTCTCTCTCTCTCTCTCTCTCTCTCTCTCTCTCTCTCTCTCTCTCTCTACCTCCCCAAAGCTCAGTCCATCACTCCGCATTAGACTCTGTGTCAATATCAGCCCCTAGGCCTAATAGCTTATTTCCCATCTGTGGGATGGGGGGAAGAGAAGGAGGAGGAGAAGGACGGGGGGATGAAGGAGGAGGAGGAGGAGGAGGAGGAGGAGGAGGAGGAGGAGGAGGAGGAGGAGGAGGAGAAGGAGGAGGAGGAGGAGGAAAAGCAAGCAAGCGCTTTAATAATTTAAACTCATCTGAGGCCAGTTTGTTATTTTTTTTACACTTTTTATTCTTCCTCATATCACTTGTTTTTAAAAAAAATAAAATAATAATAATCTATCTTCTGTCTGTTTTTTTTTAAATTCTTCATCATATCTCTCATTTGTTTTATTGTTTTCAGTCTTCATCGTATCTGTTGTTGTTGTTTTTTATATTCTTTTCATTCGTCCTCATATCTGTTATTTTTTTTTGAAATTCTTTCTCTTTCTCAATTTAGGACGGGGAGTTGTGGGGCTGGGTTTGGGGCTCTAGTGGCGACCAGGCTTGTACGAAATTCCGAATGGAAAGAATTTCAATTCAAAGTAATGTCATAATACAAACACTAGGTGGTGGTGTTCTATGTACTTTCAATGGGTGGTGTAGATTAAATTCAAAGAAATTCAAGGTAATGGCACCACCTAGTGTTCGTATTATGGCATTATTTTGAATTGAAATTCTTTCCATTCGGAATTTCGTACAAGTCTGGTGGCGACTGTGGTGGTGGTGGTGTTAGTGCTGCAGATATAATAAAAAGCACACAATCAAAAACATAAAAATAACACATTGTATGCAGTACAGATATTTTAAAAATGAAATAAATAAAAATACAAATAACACATTTGGAGATGAGTTCAGTAAGACTATGCGGTGGAACTGGTTGTGAAGGTGTTGGTGTTTTGTTATTTCTGTCTTGATTACATCTAAGTGAATTTGTTGGTCTACTATTTTTTGTTAGAAGAGGAAGTTAAGGGAAACGCATGTGATACGAGTTGTGCTGCTAATGTTTTTTCATAAACCGTTTTTCTCAGAATAGTTTTAATTGAATTTGCACCAAAAAGACATGGCCTTGCTATTGCTATTTTTCTCTTGCCCTTGAACAGTGCTGGTCTGGGGGAGAAATAGGGCCCGGGCACTTTTGACTTACATGGCCCCATCATAATTAGAGAAATAGGGCCCGGGCACTTTTGACTTACATGGCCCCTTCATAATTAGAGAAATAGGGCCCGGGCACTTTTGACTTACATGGCCCTTTCATAATTAGAGAAATATGGCCCGGGCACTTTTGACTTACATGACCCCTTCATAATTAGAGAAATAGGGCCCGGGCACCTTTGACTTACATGGCCCCATCATAATTAGAGAAATAGGGCCCGGGCACTTTTGACTTACATTGCCCCTTTCATAGTTAGAGAAATAGGGCCCGGGCACTTTTGACTTACATGGCCCCATCATAATTAGAGAAATAGGGCCCGGGCACTTTTGACTTACATGGCCCCATCATAATTAGAGAAATAGGGCCCGGGCACTTTTGACTTACATGGCCCCTTCATAATTAGAGAAATAGGGCCCGGGCACTTTTGACTTACATGGCTCCTTCATAATTAGAGAAATAGGGCCCGGGCACTTTTGACTTACATGGCCCCATCATAATTAGAGAAATAGGGCCCGGGCACTTTTGACTTACATGGCCCCATCATAATTAGAGAAATAGGGCCCGGGCACTTTTGACTTACATGGCCCCTTCATAATTAGAGAAATAGGGCCCGGGCACCTTTGACTTACATGGCCCCATCATAATTAGAGAAATAGGGCCCGGGCACTTTTG
>NC_085877.1:45503390-45505890 GCF_034702125.1 Engraulis encrasicolus
ACCACACACGCACGCACGCACGCACGCACGCAGTCAGATACACTAGCATGTACACACACACACACACACACACACACACACACACACACACACACACACACACACACACACACACACACACACACACACACACACACACACACACACTCTCCTCTTTTATCTCTGGCGTGTACAGTAGTGTCCCCTCTTTTTTCTATCTAATGGTTGAGCTATATCTCTCTGTCTCTCTGTCTCTCTGTCTCTCTCTCTCTGTCTCTCTGTCTCTCTCTCTCTCTCTCTCTCTCTCTCTCTCTCTCTCTCTCTCTCTTTTCTATTTCATATCCTAAAGTGTTCATGTGAGTCTGGTATGAGGTCTCTTTACAGCTTGGTGTGTGTGTGTGTGTGTGTGTGCGTGTGTGCGTGCGTGCGTGCGTGCGTGCGTGTTTGGTGACCAAGGTGCATTTCTTTATTACAGCTCACCTAGAAACCTGAGGTCAGCGATCACACAGAAATATGATTGCACGCCCCGCTCTATCGCTCCCTTGTTCTTTCGCTCCCTCCTTCCATCTCTCTCTCTCTCTGTCTCCTTATCCCTCCATCTCTCTCTCTCTCTCCTTCAGGTGATTGTATACGCTGCTTCTCCTTCTTTATCTCTCCCTTGTTCTTTCCCTCTCTACCTCCCTCCATCTCTCTCTCTCTCTCTCTCTCTCTCTCTCTCTCTCTCTCTCTCTCCCTCTCCCTCTCCCTCTCTCTCTCTTTCCCTCCCTCCCTCCCTCCCTCCCTCCATCTCTCTCTCTCTCTCTCTCTCTCTCTCTCTCTCTCTCTCTCTCTCTCTCTCTCTCTCTCTCTCTCTTTATCGCTCCCTTGTTCTCTCTCTTCCTCCATCTCTCTTTCTATTGCTCCCTTGTTCTCTCTCTTCCTCCATCTCTCTCTCTCTCTCTATCGCTCTCTTGTTCTCTCTCTCCCTCCATCTCTGCGTCTCAATCATTCTCTTGCTCCCTTATGTTTTCTCTGTCTCCTTCCTGCTTCACCTCTCGCCTACACTTCATATCTGTCTGAGCCTGAGCCTGTGCCAAGATGGCCCCCACTCCTTTCTCTCTCTCTCTCTCCCTCTCTGTCCCTCTCTCTCTCTCTCTCTCTCTCTCTCTCTCTCTCTCTCTCTCTCTCTCTCTCTCTCTCTCTCTCTCTCCTATCTCTGGAGTATATTGCCCTCTACCTTTTCCTCTATCTAATGGTTGAGCTGTGTGGCACTCCGTCTCTCTCTCTCTCTCTCTCTCTCTGCCCCTCCCCCCCTCTCTCTCTGCCCCTCCCCCCCTCTCTCTCTCGCCTCTTGTATCTCTGGTGTGTAGTGTAGTGCCTTCTCCTCTTTTTGGTAACACTTCCAAATAAGGGGCCATAATTAACAGTAAAGTAGCTACAACCTAATACTTAAGTAATGGTTAATAATCATTACTTAATGCCACATTAGACACATATTAATTGTTATTAATGCATTAGTAAGCAGTTACTTAACTATTAGATAACTATTACCTTGTGTTACAAGTTAATAGCATATTATTATTTAACTAATAGATAAGTAAGGGCACAGTTAATAGTTAAGTAGCTATCAGGTAATACTTAACTAAGGACCAAAATTAACACTTACTTAATACAAAAGCAAGGCATAACTAATGGTTATATAATACATAAATATTGGGTTTTGGGACCCTTATATTAGAGTTGGCTGAGGCTAACTAATGGTTAATTAATAGATAGATATTGGTGTTTGGGACCCTTATATTAGAGTTGGCTGCGAATAACTAATGGTTAATTAATCCATAGATATTGGTGTTTGGGACCCTTATAATAGAGTTGCCTGAGCATACCTAATAGTTAAGTAATTCATGTACTGTGACATCTAGTTTTCACTCGTTCAAATCACTGTAATAGTGGCAACAGGAGCCATTATATAGCAAGGATTGGACGTACACTTCTCAATGATGGTGGGATGATGAGATGTAATTTTTTCATGTACCACTTATTAAATTTAATGGTAAAAACCCTACAATAAATGCAGAACATTATGAAGAGTAATAGTTTTTAAGCAAAACTAAACCATTCCTTTGTGATAATTAGGTTAATGTTTGAGAATATTAGCTCCAAGAAGAGCAGTGCATGATGGGTACGCAATCTATAGACAACAATAATTCGGTATTATTTAATCATTAGATATGCCTTACTTTTGTATTAAGTAAGTGTTAATTAAGGTCCTTAGTTAAGTATGACCTAATAGCTACTTAACTATTAACTGTACCCTTACTTATCTATTAGTTAAATAATGATATGCTATGAACTTGATACACATGGTAATAGTTATCTAATAGTTAAGTAACTGCTTACTAATGTTTAACATGTGGATTAATAACAATTTATATGTGTCTAATGTGACATTAAGTAGTGATTATTAACTGTTACTTAAGTATTAGGTTATAGCTAATTTGCTGTTAATTATGTTAATTATAATTATATATATGGCCCCTTA
>NC_085877.1:45515890-45520890 GCF_034702125.1 Engraulis encrasicolus
GAACAGAGGGATGGATGGATAGATGGATGGATGGATGGATGATATAAGTCCAGGACAACCATCTGTATACCCGTTCGTCAATTTTTGAGTTGGGGAGGCGTTTTTCCTCCGCTGGAATTTGCAGTTAGTGGGTTTCCTAGACCTTAAAAATCACGGAGGTGCTCTGCCACCATAGTGCCAGAATTTTTGCACAATAATGGCCGCCCAAATATGCCGGCCATCGCCTATGAACAAAAACCTGTGTTTTTTACTTTTAAAAACTGTTTTATACACATACCATACATCAATTCTGACCAATATGGAGAGGAAACAATTTCTGACAATTATCATGAGGAGAAGGTGACCTCAATAGGTCATTTGCCAAGGTCAAATTTGACTATTCTGAGAAATGTCAAATAGAACTTTCATTGTAAAAAAATGGAAGAACCAAATTCTCAATTATGGTATGATTCAGTTATTTGCTGATATTTGCTATGATTATTTTGTGTCAGTATAGTGTCAGTATAGTCCTTAAAAGGTCAAGGTCATGTTCCAGGAATTTCCCTATTCTGAACAACTCGGGCATGTGCTTGCCTATTAGGTCATTATTAAGAATAAGTGTCTGTTGTTGCAACTACAAAAGGTTTATCAGGAAAGCATGAATTCTTGATCAGCCTGATTCGCTCTGGTGTGTCAGGAGAAGACCTTTTGATGCGGGATGCTGTACACACACTTGTCTCATCTGCTGTGGTGCCAAAGAACTGCCCTGCTGGCTTCCTTCCTATAATACCAAGACCCATTAACTGAGTGTGCCACTGTCAGACACTGCCTATTCCAACTTCCGGCTGTTTTTCGCAGACAGAATTAACCAGGCATCAATTGGCAATTTGGTGTGATGAAACCAGCATGAAGACGGAGCACTTCAAGATCTCTTCCACGTTATGGCCCTTGCCCATTGACGCGTGGTTATTCTCTATATCAGGGAAACTTGCCTCGAGGATTTCTGGTCCTGATGATTGCATTCGATGCATACAGGGCATATTGCCGACACTTCACTGGCTGGCAGTTTGCCCAGAATTTGAGTTTTGAGGCCTTGATTGACGCAAGTGGAGAGCTTGAATCAAGACAAGTCCGAGCTCTGCCAATTCATGGTGAGGTTTGCTGGATTTGGCGGCCAATCATTAAATAATGCTTGTTAGTCTCTGAAAGAGAAGGAAAATGGAATCAATATGTGGCTACCATAACGTCCTATGCCAATCTTTGCAGTATATAACATGGCATTAATTACCTATGTTTATGGGTCATGGTATCTTGAACAAATCAAGGTTCTAAGTGTTCAACACATTCCCTGAGCTCGTACCATTGGCTTTTTCTGTAGGTCATGGGGTTTGGTGCAGGATCAACCATTGCTAGTTTCCTGTGCTGTGGAGGGTGGGCCATGAAAGTGTGAGCAGCATTCAGAGAGTATGTAAGGGTCATGGAGGACACTTTGTAGTAAGGCGCCAACACACAATTGTTAATGTTGCAGCAAAGTTTGAGCCTCTTCCATCAGATATCAATGAATCACTGTGATGTCCTCAAAACTTTTCTCACCCAACAACACCACGTTTGAAGCGGACAGAATGCCACCATCCAACCATGCAACTGAGCACCACCTCCAAACACGCCTTACATTCAACCTGAAATGTGTCATTGTTTCTAGAACGTTGTGGTTGAATCCCGCAGAATCATACTCATGACCGTTAATGGAACCCGTTCCACTGCTACAATCGTCTCTGCATACCAGGTTGTCACAGGCCACACACCTCCGCCTGCCGCAACCGTCCTCCAAAGCTTGCCTTGCAAGCTTGTCTTCAGCTTATACAAGGCAGGATTAGGTTAGTTCTCCATGAACATTAGATATGTGGATTGTTTTCAAAAAAATCTTCTGCAGTAAGAGGGGGGCAAAGATCAACCATAGAAGACACCAGTCAAATCATCCGGAAAGGAGCAGTAGTTGGGTCTCATCGAAAGACATAGCTGAGCACATAGGAAGGATGTACATTTCTGATGAACGGGGCATGAGTAATTCAGCAGCATCTCATTAAAAAAAAAAAAAAAAAAAAAAAAAAAAAAAAAAAAAATGGCCACATCACCCCTTTTAAATGGTGACCTTCCGTTGGTTTGTTTTTTTTGTAACGAAGTCAAAGCTTGTCAGTGAAATTGAGCCTCACCTTAGTCTCACCCAATGAAGCTCTTGAGTCTACTTAGTAACCCTCATGTTCGGGTAGATCTTCATGTCAAATGTATCCCGTCAGAATGCCTCTGGCAGAATTTTAGGCGCCTGGTCATCAATGCCAAATCATCAACTCAGTCAATATCCCCTCGGTGAACATCCAGAGCTCATCCATCGATTGTGACCTTCCCTACATTGAAGATGTCATGTGAAGAAAGGTGGAGCGCATGGGCCCGAGACCAACTCAACAACAGCCGTTGACATATCAATTGGGCTATGGAACGGACAAACACCCCCATTCCCTCACCAACACTTGATAAGTTCTTGGCCTCGCTTTGGAGAACAAGTGGAAATCTCCTATTGTTAGTTCCAGACATTATTTATTATCAAACCAGAGGCAATACTACTGTCATTGTCCCATCCCTGTTGTTGTTGATGATGAGGTGCTACCCAGCAAAGGTCAGCTGATGGTGAAGATGATTCCAGAAGCTCTTGAACTGCGTTGATGAGGCTTAGGCCCAGGTTTGCTGGTTGCATGTTTGAGTGGGCTGTTCATGTGAGCAGAAAAGTTGTTATAGACTCAAATGAGACGCCACATTTGCATTGCTTCTGCTTCTCCACTACAGCCCAGATTTCCAAGAACCTTGGGTATTGCAGGAGATTTTACGCAAGCAGTATGGCACTTGGTTAGATGATGAGAATCTAACCCCTCAATCAATTAGTTCTCCTCATCTTGGAAGCGTCACTGAAAAACAAAAACTGTGATCAAAGAACATAACCTGTAAGGAGATGATTGCTATGAGTAGGTTGTTGCATGAAGGTTGGACCTAAAACATGCAGAGCCATGGGTTTCTGATCCAGTCCAGTACTTTCTAACTTTGGAGAGGCCAAAATATTTGACTGCGAGTAAGATGCAAGCATTGGCTGAGAAGTACTTGGTGCGTGTCTGGGGCTGGGGCCAGATCAACCACAACAGCGTAATAGTTTGATGGATCACAGAGAAGAAATGTACAGCAATGGAGCTGGAATTCAATAGCTCTTCCTCCCATCAGTAGTGCTATAAGAGGGCCACATTCAGAGAGGGGCATTTCAAGTTCATAGAGTCCTGCAACATACTTTGCACACAGAACAGGAACCCCCAAAATAAGAGGCATGAGCCTAAGCAACACTGGGTTGGCAGGAGCACACACCTGGCATATTTCTGCCCAATTTTAAAAAAAAAAAATGGCCTGAAACCATTAACATAGAGATATGGATATCAATAGATGATAACGTGGATTTTTTTTGAGTTAAAATAAATAAATCAACTACAATGTTACCAATGTTCCACTTTAGTAATGTATTGTGTTTTTGGCTTATAATTTAAGCCAGGTCTTTATCAAACATTTATGTCATTTAATGATTTATGCTATGATGGGTCCATCAAGTGTTAAGAAATATTAAAATGTTAGAAATGGTTAGATTTACATTAAGTGGCAGGTTCCTTATTCTAATAATGACTTAATGGGCAAGCACTTGGCTGGAGTTCTTCAGAATAGGGAAAAGACCTTGTGGACATTGACAATTGACCTGACCATGATACCTTTTAAAGGACTAATAACTGGACACAAATAAAAATCCCCCCCCCCCCCCGTTTAAGCAGGTAAAAAATTTTTTTTTATCAGCAAATAACTCCTCCATGCCATAATTGATCATTTGTCTCTCTCTCATTTTTTAACAATGGGAAGTCTATTAACTTATGCCTCTTCAGAATAGCAAATTTGACCTGGGCCAATTGAATTTTAAGGTCAACAATCACACAACCTCCTCCTCATGTAATTGTCAAATTGAATTCCTCACTCCAAAAATTGGTCAGAATTTTATGTAGGACAATGTGTATAATCAGTTTAAAAGTAAAAAAGACAGATATTTGTCATAGGCCAATTGCGGCCATATTTTTGGCGGCCATAATTGATGACAAATCTGGCCCAATGGTAGGACGTGAGCACACGCCGGAATTTTTAATGTTTTCCCCCTTTAAGGACACCCACTAACTCAAATCCAGTGAGAAACGCTCTCAACTCAAAATTGCGAACGGGTCTACAGGGCTGGTCCAGGACTCGTACAGCAGAAAGGATGGATGGATGGAAGGATGTACAGCAGAAAGGATGGATGGATGGAACAGAGGGATGGATGGATGGATGGATGGATGGATGGATGGGATGGGATGGTTGGATGGATGGATGGATGGATGGATGGATGGATGGATGGAATGTAGTAAGAAGTGGTCAGACGATGATGTGGATGAGATACTATTTCATTTAATGCATATTGTGCTTTTCTCTTTTATTGTCTGTTTGTGTGTGTGTGTCTCTCTCTCTCTCTCTTCTGTGTGTGTGTGTGTGTGTGTGTGTGTGTGTGTGTGTGTGCGCGCTTGCGTGTGTGTGTGTGTGTGTGTGTGTCATTGACCAGATAGTGTTCTCCTGTTGTGTCTCCGTTTCTTGGTGTAGATTAATGTAGTCAGAAGAAAAGGCTCTGGTTGGCCAATCAGGGGAAAGAAATACAAAGTCGCAGAGGGGTCAAGGCACACACACACACACACACACACACGCGCACCACACCACGCAACCACGGCACGCACACTGCCACACCACACCCACCACACACCCACCACACACCCAACACACACACACACACAAACACAGAATATTATACTAGCATCACACACACACACACACACACACACACACACACACACATACAGAATCACACATGCACACACACACACACACACACACACAAAGAAATTCAAAGTCAGAGCGAGGGG
>NC_085877.1:45545890-45550890 GCF_034702125.1 Engraulis encrasicolus
GGGGTCTGTTGTCCCCTCCCCAAGATTTCTATTTTTTCGGGTTCGCCATATGGCCAACTTGGCGGAGGCCACTAAGAAATTGAAGAGGCACACTTCCCTTTTCACCTTAACCCTGTAAGCAGGACCAGTGACAAAACTGCAGTGTGAGAAAGGCAGCTGCAACACATTTGCCCACCCCTGTAAACAAAGAAAGAGTCCCTCCAGTCTTTTGCAAAAAATAAACAAATGGTCCACAGTCTCCTCCTCCCCACAGGACAGGCATTCCCTCCCCACCGCTGGATTCAGGTGCGCTATGTGCCTATTGGTGGCTATGGCTCCATGAACTAAGCGCCACTGTAAATCAGCAGCACGTTTCTCCACTGGAGGCTTATACAAGGACCTCCAGCATGCCCTTGAAGAAAAAGCTGGCCCAAACAGCTCCGACCACCTCCATGCCCCCGCTCTTCCCAATATAGTCTGGTGCCTCACTTTCACGCAGGAGTCGTAGAGAGCTTTCTTGCCGAAATCCGTGAAGAGTCTTGGCTCCAGTGCCTCCTGCCACACCGGAGCCCCTCCACTCCCCAGCAGTTCTGCGTTGATGGCATTGCTTACTTTCACTGGGGGGAAACGATAGGATGTCCTCCACCCCAGCACTTCTTGCGGCTGCAGCGTTCCCAACGCCTCCCTGCAAGCCCCCGGCAGTGCTGTCTGGATCTCCTCAAGCAGTTTGTGGAGGAGCCTGCCCGACCGGAACTGCAGTGTCTCCATCAGGCTTTCGGCAGACCTCCACCCAGGACCGTCTCTCAGATGGGCCAGAACGGTTATTCCAGCCTTCACAAAGTGCCCTTGTATGCTCCATGAGGACAGCAACCTTGTCCCCAGCAGCTGATTGTGGAACAAAGGTTCGCCCAAAATCCACTCCTTTGGTTCAGAGAAGATTCTCTCGATCTTGAAAGTCCTAGACCATGCAGACAACATGGACCGATATGTTGGTGTCAGTCGTGAGAGATCCCGCTGCGCCGCATCCAGCAGAAACACCTGCCTGTCATGCCTGCTCAACGACGCCGATCTGAGGATGGAGTAGGCGGAAGCTGCCCACACCACACCCTCCTCATACAGAAGTCTCTGCGCCGCCTGTAACCTGAAGGCATCCAGGCGACTCCGTATGTCGACTAACCCTTGCCCCCCCTCACACAAAGGGAGGAAAAGGACCGGGGCAGGAAGCCAGTGCTGCCCTGACCAAAAAAAGTTCACCAGTCTTCTTTGCAGTTCTTTTATCAGGTCCTCTGGTGGCTCCAGAATTAAGAATCGATGCCACAGCATGGAGGCAGCCAGGTTGTTCGTGACCAGCACCCTCCCCCTATATGAAAGTTCAGGTAGGAGCCACTGCCACCTAGACAACCTAGTCTGCACCCTCTCCAGCAACCCCTCCCAATTTCTTTTTTGAAACTGTGCCGTCCCAAGAAACACCCCCAACACCTTGAGACCACTCCTCACCCACTTCAAACCCTCAGGGAGCATAGGTAGACCCCTGCCCACCCACTCCCTTGTGATGAAACCCTCTGACTTTGCCCAATTTACTTTGGCTGATGAGGCTTTTGCATAGAGCGCTAAACAATCACCTAGCTGAGTGACGTCCTCTTGCCCCGATACAAGAACAGTTACATCGTCCGCATAGGCAGACACCTTATATGCAGTACCCATGTAATCCCCAGGGATGGAAAAACCCCCAATTATTTTCCTTAATTGACACAAAAGTGGCTCTATTGCCAAGCTATACAGTTGCCCTGACAGAGGGCAGCCTTGGCGTACACCCCTAGCTATAGGCACAGGGCAGCTAAGGCCACCACCCACTTTGAGGAGAGCATTTGCTCCTTTGTACAGTAACTTAACCCAAGAAATAAAATTCCCCCCCAACCCAAAAGCATTCAAGACATTGAAAAGATAATCGTGCCCCAAAAGGTCGAACGCCTTCATCTGATCTAATGATAAAAACCCAAGATCAAAATTTCCCCCCAAAGAAATGTCCATAAGATCTCTCATTACAAATAAGTTGTCGGATATTGTTCGTCCTGGAACACAGTAAGTTTGATCTGGGTGAACCAGGCCTGACAGATATTTTTTTAGCCTATTTGATAAAACCTTAGACAATATTTTGTAGTCAACACACATTAATGAGACAGGTCTCCAATTTTTTAACAATCCCAGATCCCCTTTTTTTGGTAGAAGTGACAACACAGCCCGCCTTGAGGAGGTGGGTAGTTGCCCTTTAAGGAAACATTCATTCAGCATTTCACAGTAATCCCTCCCCAGAACATTCCAAAACACCTGGTAGAACTCCGCTGGAAGGCCATCCAACCCCGGAGCCTTGCCTTTAGACAGCTGTTGCACTGCCTCAGAAAGTTCCAAAAAGGCCACCTCACTGTCCAGCGTTTTCCTGTCCTCCAGGGACAGCGATGGGAGCCCCTCCAACAGCTCACTGGCGCTTTCCAGGTCACAGTCAGAGTGTCCATACAGCTCCTTATAGAAGTCCATTGCCATCCGCCTCATTTCAAGGGGATCAGATGTCACAGTCCCGTCTTCACGACGCAAATAAACCATATATTTGTCCTGCCTTATTTTTCTTTCCAAGTTAAAAAAATAGGCCGTTGGGGCATCCATATCATTAATAGAGGTAAACCTGGCTCTTATTAGGGCCCCTTTCAGCCGTTCTCGTAAAAGCCGGCTTAACTCTTGTCTTTTCCCCGTCAACTCATGTGCATTCCCATTGTTATCCCCTACACCCATTTCAATGTTCATTATCTCCTCCTCCAATCTCCTAACACTCTTTTTCATTGCAGCTGTGCTGTTGAAGGAGTATTGCTGACAAAACATTTTGATTTGAGCCTTACCCACCTCCCACCACTGACAAACATCTTGAAAATCCCCCCTCCTTGCTTTCCATATTTCCCAAAAGAAAGAAAATTTCTCACAGAAAACCTTGTCAGTTAATAATTTTGTATTGAAATGCCAGTAATACATTGGCTTGGGGGAAGCAGTAAAACAAAAATCCACTGTCACCAAATGGTGATCAGAGAACCCAATAGGTACAATAGATGACCCCACAGTCCTGTTATTAAGGGAAGCACTAACATAGAATCTGTCCAGCCGCGCCCCCCTCATGACCGTGTTCACCACCCTCACCCATGAGTATTGTCTTGCGTGCAGATTCCGGCTCCTCCAAATGTCTATTAAATCTAGCTCCTGCGTAATGGTCATCAAAAGGTCTACAGATGCTCGATTCGGCTCCTCCCCAATTCTATCTAATCTGGCATTTTCCGTACAATTCCAGTCTCCCCCAGTCACGACATATTCATCATTAACATTTTTTTTTAAAAAGTCATGTACCGTTTTAAAAAAGGCGACACGCTCAGCCCCAGTGTTAGGTGCATAAATATTGACAAAAACAAAAGGTTGTCCCAGAACGAGTGCATGCACGGCAACAGCCCTCCCCTTCTGTACTTCAGTTGTCGTCAAGATTTTTATATCCAACCCCCGTCTAAAAAGAATTGCCGCCCCAGCACTCGTGTTCGTCCCATGAGTAAAAACACTTTCTCCTTTCCAACCCCTTACCCACTCATTTTCATTGTAACTATCAGAGTGCGTTTCTTGAAGGAAAAAAATATCCATATTTTTTAAAGATGCAAGTTCAACTACTAAAGCCCTCCTCCCCCTATCTCTTCCCCCGTTGATGTTTAAGGATCCCACCCTCAAAGATACCATATCAGAAAGGAGGAAAAGGAAAGAGAGAACCAAGACCTGAAGAAGAAACACCCGTGAACGTGTCATGACGGCATTCATTTCTTTTTACGTCGCTTGTTTTTTCCAGACGTTAGGCCAACCTTACGTATGCCTATTTTTTTCACAAGTCTATTCAACCGAGTAGTCTTTTTTGAGCATAGCGCATCGGAGCCAGCCTTCTGCTTCCAGTATTGCACAGAGTTAACAAATTTATCTAGATCAGGAAAAAAATCTTTAACATCCACGGACAAACCGAAAGTGTTATCCAGAAATGAATTTATTTCAGACAGTGGATACACCGTATCCTCGGGGATATCCGCAACGTCATCCATCTGGCTCACCCATGAGAGCTCCGACGCAACAGACTCAACATCATCTTCTAACTTCTCCCCGGACAGCGGCCGTTTCGAAGGGCCAGAGGAGTCCGCCGTCCCATCACGCTCAGCATCCACCTCTCCCACCCTATTCACCGATTCCTCTCCTACTGCCCCCACTCCACCCCCTACTTCGCTTTGTTCAGCCATTCCTTCCTCCTCCACCATCCCATCACTACTTCCACCAGTGGTGTCGGTATTAACCTCAATGTTAGCGGTGCCTTCACTCTGAGCAGCTGCTCCATCGACCCCTGCGACCGTCTTCTCCCCACCCACAACTTCTCCCTCTTTGGGCACCTCACTCTCCGCCCCACCGTTGCTCTCCTCAGCCACCCGTTCTCCCTCTGCACTCTCGACTTCGCCATTTGCCCTTTTCTTAAAAGGACAGTTCATCTTAACATGACCAATGTTCCCACATTCGAAACAACGCTTCTCTCCCGTACTCGCATAAATCATGTAAGATCTCCCCTCATAGGCGACTCGGAAATTAACATTTAGAACAGGCTCGTCCAGGAACATAAACACCTGCCGCCTAAAAGACTGCACATGTTTGAGAAACTCATGTTTACAACCCAGTGGTATCACTCTGATGTTTGTTGCCAATTTCCCAAATCTAACAAGCTCTCTCTCAATATCGTCGTCGGGAATAAATGGTGGTACATTCGAAATGATTACTCTTTTCGTCGGAGTAGAAAATAAAGGCGTGACAGACACGAAACTTTCACTCACCCAAATTCCTGACTCGACCAAAAGTCCGGCCAAGTATGGTCCACTCAGGAAAACCACCACCGCCTTATTCATCCTTGATGCCGATACTATGTTATCATGGCCAACTACTTTTGCCATCTCCAACAAAACATCCTCCAC
>NC_085877.1:45578390-45580890 GCF_034702125.1 Engraulis encrasicolus
ACACACACACACACGCACACGCACACGCACACGCGCACGCGCACGCGCACGCGCACGCGCACGCACACGCACACGCACACGCACACGCACACGCACACGCACACGCACACACACACACACACGTCTATCTTGTCCCCAACACACACACGTCTATCTTGTCCCCAACACACACAACGCACACACACACACACACACACACACACACACACACACACACACACACACACACACACACACACGCACACACACACACACACACACACACACACACACACACACACACACACACACACACACACGTCTATCTTGTCCCCACCACCACTCCACATGTCCCCAACACACACACACACACACACACACACACACACACACACACACACACACACACACACACACACACACACACACACACACACACACACACACACACACACACATACACACACACACGTTCCTTGTCTTTATCTTGTCCCCAGCTACCAACGCCACCACTCCACGTCCCTGACACGTACGATATGCTAAGCACCATCACACACTCATCCTCAAACCCTCGGTGAGATATTGTACCAGACGCATACACACACACACACACACACACACACACACACACACACACACACACACACACACACACACACACACACACACACACACACACACACACACACACACACACACACACACACACACACACACACACATTCAAGCAGGGACAAATGCACATGCACGTACAATATGCTAATTTTTCTGTCAAAGTCTAGAAAAAGAAGAAAAAAAAGCCTGAATGTCGAGGCATGTGTCAAAGCCAGTGTTTGCCTTCAGCAATGGCTAATCTGAGACCACAGACTACCTCGTCAACGTGTCTTATCATATGACCTGGAGATGAATAAATACAGCTAAAAATAAATAATAGAAAAATAAAAGTATTAATAAAATAGAAATACAATATCTAATCTGAGACTACAGACTACCCGTCAACGTGCCTTATCAAGATTTACCCGCACCATGTCTGATCTGGAAATGAATAAATGTAGCCTAAATTAATTAATAAAAAATATATTTTTTAAATCAGTATAAATACCCCTCTTAGTCCCTTTGTCACCACTTTAAAAAAAACAAGAAAATCATATTTTATTCCTAATTGGAGTCGAGGGAGTAATTCTTTGCTTGGGACTATTTCTAACATGCAGACTATTCCAAGAACACAAGGTTAATGAAAGCCTATTGGGAAACTCCAACTCCCATTGTCATTGTGACACAGCACTCCACAGCACACAAGTGAACACTGCACACAACGAAATTGCATTTATGCCTCACCCGTGCAAGGGGGCAGCCCTCAGTGGCGCCCCATGGGGAGCAGTGCGGTGGGACGGTACCATGCTCAGGGTACCTCAGTCATGGAGGAGGATGGGGGAGAGCACTGGTTGATTACTCCCCCCACCAACCTGGCGTGTCGGGAGTCGAACCGGCAACCTCTGGGATGCAAGTCTGACGCCCTAACCGCTCACCCATGACTACGTGAACCTATGGGAAGTGGTAAACCTGCTAATAGATTTTAGCCTGGTCCTGACCATCCCATAATACTACCATTTCATTTCGTATTCATGGTCTGCCATTTGTTTGCTATGAAGCGATTGTAGGAAGCAGGAAGTTTGCACTCAGTTACGTGTTGAAATGATTGGACACCTCTCACCCAATCACTGGCAGTTACTCAACAACAACATAGCGCAGACCAATGGCTCTGGCGCAGATGTGTACATCATTGTCACGAGCGCCCTCCCCCTTTCTCCCCCGTATTCGCTAATTGGCTGTTTTCTGGGGGGGGGGGAATCAAAATTCTACTGCTCCAGGCACTCCACAGAGAAGCACGGCCAGACTACCGTAGTGGAGTCAATCCTTTGGCAGAAGTACGTAGGATGGCTCGCGAGGCTAAATAGATAGTCCACAGGTATCATTTAGCTGAGAAAATGAGGACTCCAGGCTCTTCTATTAGGTGATTTACTGCTACTTCAATGTTAATTTACAGTTTTTTTCAATTGCTAACAAGCTTTTGTCCAAACCTCAGCGACATTTGCAAAACGCTTAATAGAGTTAGCACACCAAGGGCTTTCCATTGCCATACAGTTGACACATTACATACCTTTTTCACACAATTAGTCGTCAATGAATGTATTTCTTTGTGTATATTTAACCCTCTGGGCGCCACAGGCGACTTTTGTCGACGAGATGCCGTATTGTATAAAACGGTCGTTTAAATAGGATATCAAATGTAGTTCAACTTCCACCTCTATAGGTGGCAGACATGTTTTACTTCAGTTCTAAACACATTGGGACGCCTTATATGGTATTTTGTTTAAGAAAACTACAAAACTACAAACCGCGTTCATTGCGGAAGTAACTCCTCCCCTGTGAAACAACTCGAAAGACGGAAGCAACTCTGCAGTGACATTACGTGGATAATTCTACTGAATAAACGACCAAATGCATTCAAATGGTAACT
>NC_085877.1:45598390-45600890 GCF_034702125.1 Engraulis encrasicolus
ACCTTCTTCCTTTATCCAGCTCTCTCCCTCTCTTTTACTCTCCCTCTCTTTTACTCTCCCTCTCTTTTACTCTGTCTGTCTGTCTGTCTGTCTGTCTGTCTGTCTGTCTGTCTGTCTGTATCTGTCTCTCTCCCTCTCCTCTCCTTACTTTGAAATGTGCCCTCTCCCCCCTGTCTGTCTCTGTCTCTGTCTCTGTCTCTGTCTCTGTCTCTGTCTCTGTCTCTGTCTCTCTCTCTGTCTCTGTCTCTCTCTCTCTCTCTCTCTCTCTCTCTCTCTCTCTCTCTCTCTCTCTCTCTCTCTCTCTGTCCCTCTCCACCCCCTCCCCTTTCTCTCTTTTTCTCCCCTCCCCCCTCTCTCCCGCCTCTCTCCCGCCTCTCTTTCTCTTCTCCCGGGGTTTCCCCCACTTCTATCTGCCATCTCTCTTCTTGCCAGGAATCTGGTGTTCTGGGCTTTGCCAAGCTGGCCCTCAGAGTCAGCCCCTTGCCAATTTCTCCCCTCAACCCCTTGGTATTGCCAGAGAGAGTAGAGAGAGAGGTTCCATTGGTTCATTGTTTCCGGGTTCTATTATTGCAAGCGGGAAAGGGGGAAATCCCCCTTTAGGCAGACCTAGGCAGACCTAAGGACTGTTCTATTCAATGCTAGGAGTATTATGACACGCAGACCGGAACCTGGTCACGTTAGGTGCCCATAGAAACCCATTATGTTGGCAAATCTCTATATACTTAAAGAATCTCTGGTATCCCCCTCTCCCCATCCTCCTCCACAACCCATTCTATCCCCCTCTCCCCATCCTCCTCCACAACCTCTTCTATCCCCCTCTCCTCTCTCCCATCCTCCTCCACAACCTCTTCTATCCCCCTCTCCCCCTCTCCCCATCCTCCTCCACAACCCATTCTATCCCCCTCTCCCCATCCTCCTCCACACCCTCTTCTATCCCCGACTCCTCTCCCATCCTCCTCTACAACCTCTTCTATCCCCCTCTCCCATACCCTTCTATCCCCCTCTCCTCTCCTCATCCTCCTCCACAACCTCTATCCCCCTCTCCTCTCCTCTCCTCCTCCACAACCCCTTCCATCCCCCTCTCCTCTCCCCATCCTCCTCCACACCCCTCTTCTATCCTCCTCTCCTCTCCCATCCTCCTCCACACCCTCTTCTATCCCCCTCTCCTCTCCCATCCTCCTCCACAACCTCTTATCCCCTCTCCTCTCCCATCCTCCTCCACACCCTCTTCTATCCCCGACTCCTCTCCCATCCTCCTCCACACCCCTCTTCTATCCCCCTCTCTTCTCCCATCCTCCTCCACATCCTCCTTCTTTCCCCCTCTCCTCTGCCATCCTCCTCCACAACTCCTTCTATCCCCCTCTCCTCTCCCCATCCTCCTCCACACCCCTCTTCTATCCCCCTCTCCCCATCCTCCTTCTATCCCCCTCTCCTCTCCTCCTCCACACCCCTCTTCTATCCCCCTCTCCTCTCCCATCCTCCTCCACACCCCTCTTCTATCCCCCTCTCCTCTCCCCATTCTCCTCCACATCACCTTCCTATCTCCCTCTCCTCTCCCATCCTCCTCCACAACTCCCTCTATCTCCCTCTCCTCTCCACAACCTCATCCACACCCCTCTTCTATCCCCCTCTCCTCTCCCATCCTCCTCCTCACCCCTCTTCTATCCGCCTCTCCCCATCCTCCTTCTATCCCCCTCTCCTCTCCCATCCTCCTCCACAACCCCTTGCTATCCCCCTCTCCTCCCCATCCTCCACATCCTCTTCTATCCCCCTCTCCTCTCCCCATCCTCCACACCCTCTTCTATCCCCCTCTCCTCTCCCCATCCTCCTCCACAACCTCTTCTATCCCCCTCTCCCCATCCTCCTCCACAACCTTTTCTATCCCCCTCTCCTCTCCCATCCTCCTCCACACCCTCTTCTATCCCCCTCTCCTCTCCCATCCTCCTCCACAACCCCTTATCCCCTCTCCTCTCTCCCATCCTCCTCTACAACCTCTTCTATCCCCCTCTCCCCCCTCTCCATACCCTTCTATCCCCCTCTCCTCTCCTCCTCCACAACACCTTCTATCCCCCTGTCCTCTCCTCTCCTCCTCCACACCCCCTCTATCCCCCTCTCCTCTCCCCATTCTCCTCCACATCACCTTCCTATCTCCCTCTCCTCTCTCCCATCCTCCTCCATAACCTTTTCTATCCCCCTCTCCCCATCCCCTCTTCTATCCCCCTCTCCTCTCCCCATCCTCCACACCCTCTTCTATCCCCCTCTCCTCTCCCCATCCTCCTCCCCAACCTCTTCCATCCCCCTCTCCCATCCTCCACACAGGGCCGGATAAACACAAAGGCTAGATATGTCTGTAGCCAAGGGGCCCCTGATTGGTCAAAAGAGAAATGTTGCAAAATTATAAGGAGCAGAATAAAAAAAGTAGTTGAGTAGTTGGTAGACATGTTAGCCTAAATCCAAGCCTGAAGTTTTGACTCTGTCTATGTAAATTTGTTGTGAAATT
>NC_085877.1:45613390-45615890 GCF_034702125.1 Engraulis encrasicolus
GCATGAATTCTGGAAATAAACGACTAAAAATCTCACACACTGTCCCTTTAAAATGTGAACAATGTTGTATTGTTGTATTGCTGTTCAGCCCTTCTGTTAATATACAGTATGAATCATGAGGGTGCAGTGGGCGTCATTTTGTTCCTCTTCTCTGCGTGTCTTAAGCGCCTAAATCCTCCCCCGATTGAGCGCCTCTTCATTTGCATAGTATCAATTGCTGGATTTGGAGATAAAACCTCGCCTGTCGATATGCACACTTCTCTCCCTCTCTCCCTCTCTCTCTCGGGAGTGATGCTTATCAGGGGGGACGTGGTGGACGAATTGCCCCGACACAGTCGAGCGCCTTTCTAGATCCCCCTTTGATTGGCTTAGAGTCTTTTTTTTTGAGTCTCACTTGTGGGACGTACGCGACCGGACTGACAAACGATGCCCGCCGCCATGATCATCATCCGCGGCGCGGTCTTCTTCCACTGCTTTTTCTTGCCACCTATCTATCTCTATCTTTTTTGTTCTCTCTCTCTGCATCATGTTGACTTCTGTTGCTACGGTGATGGATTCCTTCCTGCCGCCCCCACTCTCTTCTGTGAATTAGGGTGGAAAAAAAATCAATCGAAAGAATGAAAAAAAAGCTATAGTCCCTAGCACTTGAATACACAATCAGACTGAAAAGAATGTTATAACCCATAGCACTAAAGTAAATACACAATCAGATGGCATCCCATCCCATTCATCCATTATCTTCTTGTTGACCTTTTCTCTCTTGTTATTTTTTTAATCCCCCTGAAATGGACGCGAGAGAATGAAGGCCTCTCCTCTACTACGTTTGGTTGAGCAGACACAAGGAAGCCATATTGGATTGCCTAGGTTTCAATATCCATAGCTCTTACAATCAGACAGAAAAGAAAGCTATACTCCATAGCACTTACATACACAATCAGATGGTAGCATCCTGTTCATCTATTGTCGTCTTGTTGACCTTTTCTCTCTTGTTATTTCTTATGTGTGAGGATGAATGTATCTCCTCTACCATGGTTGGTTTAGCAGACATAAGGCAGCCATATTGGATGGTCAAGGTTTCAATGACTCTCAATTTATCTATGGGGTTGCATGAGTGAAGGTGAAGGTGAAGGCATATCCTCCACGTTTGGTTGAGCAGACATAAGGCAGCCATATTTGATTTACTAGGTGTCAATAGCTCTCTATTTATCTAGGGCAGGGGTTCCCAACCTTTTCCAACGTGGGGCCCACTCGAAATTGTCACAAATGTTCGGGGCCCACCTGTGACCCAATAAAGAATACAACTCAAATAAATCAAGAGCAACACACACCAAAATATGATTATAATTTGTAGAAAATTATTTCAAGGCCCACTTGGAATACCTTCAGGGCCTACCAGTGGGCCCCGGCCCATAGGTTGAAAATCACTGATCTAGGGCAGTGTTTCCCAACCAGGGGTACGTGTACCACTAGGGGTACGCGAGCACCCTGCAGGGGGTACTTGGAAAAATTAAAACATGTATGGAGCATAGTCACATTGGGATATAAAGCATGAGTCAGGGGGCACTCGTGGTATGATAAAAGGCTTAGGGGGTACTTCAGACAAAAAAGGTTGGGAAACACTGATCTAGGGGGTGGCATGTCTGTCTGTCAAGTCAAGTCAAGTAGGTTTTATTGTCAATTTCTTTACATGCACTGGTCATACAAAGAATTTGAAATTACATTTCTTGCTTTCCCATACAGACATAGACTAATCTAGGTAAGGACATAGACAGTATAGACATAGACAGTACTTATACATGGACTTAAGACAGTATGGACATAGACAGTGCTCATACAGACATTTAAAGTGCAAGACTGGACAACAGAAGACTTGTAGAGGACATACATTAAGAGGTATTTGTTGTGCTTTTGTGCTTTTCCTAAAAAAAAAGTCCTTTATAGCGTTCTGACATGGTAATAGTAGCATTTTGAAGAAAAATAAATATTAAAAAGGTCTGTCAAGTACACCAGCAGCAGTGTGTGTGTGTGTGTGTGTGTGTGTGTGTGTGTGTATGTGTGTGTATGTGTTTAGTGCAGGTAGAAGGTGCGGTGTGCGTCTTGTGTGTGTGTTCGTGTGTCTGTGTGTGTGTGTGTGTGTGTGTGTGTGTGTGTCAGTGTGTGTATGTTTGGGTTTAGTGCAGAAAGTGCAGTGTGCTTGTGTGTGTGTGTGTGTGTGTGTGTGTGTGTGTGTGTGTGTGTGTGTTGTGTGTGTGTGTGTGTGTGTGTGTGTGTGTGTGTGTGTGTGTGTGTGTGTGTGTGTGTGTGTGTGTGTGTGTGTGCAGGTGGAATGTTCAGTCGCAGATATGGTGGTGGGGATGAGGGGGGGGGAGCGTTGTCAGTGGCCTTGCTGGCTAGAGGCTGACAGTGGAGGGAGAGTGGGTTGAGTGTTCAGCATCTTGATCGCTTGGTGCATTGTGCTGCTCGCCAGCCTGGTGGTACGGGAACGGAGGCGCCTGTACCT
>NC_085877.1:45623390-45625890 GCF_034702125.1 Engraulis encrasicolus
GGCCGGGGCCCACTGGTGGGCCCTGAAGGTCTTCCCAAGTGGGCCTTGAAATCATTTTCTACAAATTATAATCATATTGTGGTGTGTGTTGCTATTGATTTATTTGAGTTTTATTCTTTATTGGGTCAGAAGTGGGCCCTGAACATTTGTGACAATTTCGAGTGGGCTTCGAGTGGGAAAAGGTTGGGAACCCCTGGTCTAGACTAGCGGAAGAGAGGGAGTTGGTAGAACCAGAGGTGTAGAAATACAGTAAGAATGATGATGGGAACAGAATCCATTTTATTCTACCGGAGGATCAGACAGCGTTGGACTAGTTTACTCCAGAGAGATGAAGACTAGCGGAGGAGAGGGAGGTGGTAGAATCTGAGGTGTGGAATTAAGAATGATGGGAACAGAATACTTACTGGAGGATCAGACAGCATTGAACTGGTTTCCTCCAGAGAGGTACATGAGATGAAGACAGGATGATCTCTTCCTCCTGTGGAAGAGATGGAGAAAAAGATGATGGAGCTTCTTTTTTTTACCATGGTGGAGGAGATGGTAGCAATGGATGGAGGTGCTGAATGGAGGAAAAACACGTCTTCCTTTTTTTCAACAATCAGCACTGGCTTAAGCTTGATAATGATAGTGGTGGTGCTGGTGTTGGAGAAAGAAAATGACAAAAGGGTGAAAAGAGTGATGCACAGCAGAAAATGTGATAATTTAAAGGGATGTGTTAAAACGAGAGAGAGAGAGAGAGAGAGAGAGAGAGAGAGAGAGAGAGAGAGAGAGAGAGAGAGAGAGAGAGAGAGAGAGAGAAGGGTGGATACGTAATGTAAGAATGGGGAGAAAAGAGGTATATAGGCATGTAAATAAAATAAAATTACAGAAGGTTGCTGCACAACAGAAAATATGATAATTTAAGGAAATGTGTCAAAAGAGAAATATATATATATAGAGAGAGAGAGAGAGAGAGAGAAAGAGAGACAGACAGACAGAAAGAGAGAGATCATTATCGCTCGGTGTCAGCTGCCACATTGCGAGGCTGTTGAGTGAATTCACACTGTGCCGTGGTTGGTGGAAAGTTTTCAGCCGCAAAACTGAACTGAAGTCAAGAACTTACTTTCCTGCCAGCGCCCCGTGGCCACTTCAATAGGAACAGAGCAGAGACAGAAACAGCATATTTTTATGATTTATATTTAGCATATATTTCCTAAATCTTTATTTATTTTTTAAATGGACAAAGAATGGAAGGTGGGGAGTGTCTGACTGCACTGTATTGTATATCTAAATATCTACAAAATGCAACATACAGAATAACTCTCACTCTCTCTCTGTCTGTCTCTCTCTCCATCCTCTCTCTCTCTCTCTCTCTCTCTATCTCTCTCTCTCTTTTTTTCTCTCTCTCTCTCTCTTTCTCTCTCTCCATCCTCTCTCTCTCTCTCTCTCTCTCTCTCTCTCTCTCTCTCTCTCTCTCTCTCTCTCTATTTGTGTGTGTGTGTGAGTGTGTGTGTGCGTGCGTGCGCGTGCGTACGTGTGCGTGTGTGTGTGCGTGCGTGCGCGTGCGTACGTGTGTGTGTATGTGCGCGTGCGTGCGTGTACACGTAGACTTGCCACTTGCCTTTTAACTTTTTCCTCTTTGAAGAGGCCCGCCTTTGCCTTCGCCTCCTCCTTCGCCTCCACCTCTGCTCTGCGCTACGCTGCTTGATGCTGTTCCTTAGGCTTACAGCAACCCAAGCTGTTTTCTGACAGATTGTGGTGCCGAGCTAAAATAACATAAAACAAGACTATGAATAAAAATATAAATAAAAAAAAATAAAAGACCTCGGCTGCTCTAGCACGGCGGAAGGAGGAGAGGAATGAACCAGCCCAGGCACGCAGACGCACACGCCAGAGACGGTCTTATACGAGACGAATCACTCATGAAACCTTCCATAGGAATGAACGAGAGCATTTGGCTACGCGAATATGGCGTTTGCCGGCGTCACTCCCACCTGTCCGGTAACGAGAACCAATTGCTTGCTGAGCTGCGCTGTCACTTATCCAATCGTCTCGACGCCTCGACGCAAGTGCAAACGTAAACCTTTACGACTGCTCGTACCTAATCGGTTTGTTTGCTGGCGGCCATGTGGTTTGTTTGCCGTCCGTGGAAACTTCATTGTGAATTGGGCAGAGAGCGCAACTCGACCATTAATCACCTTTCTGCGCCCATCCAAAATGCAGGTGCAAGACAAAGGGACATAGGGCCTATATAATCACGGAAACAAAACCGGCCGTGTGCACACCCATTGTGGTTTTTCTTATAGTTGAAAACAAATAAGTAAGAAAAAGCAAAACGGGGGAAAGTCTGCAAGACATTCAACTTTTTTTCTTACATTTTTCACCGTTGGTCATAGCTATTATCAGTTTAGGCAACAACATGATATCACAGTTTAAAACACCAATTTTGAGGCAGGCTAGCCTACATCATTAATTTATTCAATAGCCTATTTTTTTTTATTACTGATGAGCAGGGACGACC
>NC_085877.1:45653390-45655890 GCF_034702125.1 Engraulis encrasicolus
ATTCTCTCCTCTCTTTTTTTGGGGAAAGCTGGGCAGTTATTTTTATGCTTTATGTTTCTTTTCCATTTATTGAGCTGCACATTTTTTCTTTTTTTTTCATCTCTCTCTTTCATGTCCAATTTTACTCCTTTTTCTCTGTCCTCTGTGTTCTTCCTCTCCTTTTGGGGAAATGGGCCGGAACTCTTGTCGTTTTTTCCCCCCCTCTCTCTCTCTCTCTCTCTCTGCGGTCGGAACGTGGTGACCTTTGAGGAAGTGGCAGCTGCGCTCCGATGGCTTCCTGCATTAGCGCCCCGGCGTTCCGACACTTGGACTCAAAGCGACCGCGGAACTCTGTAACCGCTAGATTCCGCTCTCTTGCTCCGCTAGATTCCGCTCCGTGAGACTGCGCCGGGAAGGCACGGCCGATTACTTCTGGGCATCCGACTTGAAGATGAAATGGCTTTTCTGTCCTTTTGCTCTGTGTGTGCGTGTTTGCGTGCATGCGTGCGTGCATGCGTGCGTGCGTGCGTGTGTTTGTGTTAGTGTGTCTGTGTCTGTGTGTGTGTCAGACCTTTAGAAGTCCCAAAGGAGTTTTTTTTGCAATATTTCTCTACACAGCCAAGAGGAATAGCCCAGACATAAATTGGCTGCAAGTGGGTACTGCAAACCCAAAAGTCATTCTTATATGCCAAAAGACTATTGTGATAGACTCACTGATAAAAAGGATAAACATAATGATGCATTAAAGTTATTCATTTAAGGAAGTCAATGAGTACTGTATTATTGTAAAAACTAAAACATGGATGTGTGAATAAGCCTTCACAGCTTTTAAAAAAGTATGATTATTCTAATGAATAATCTAAAATAGTTTAAAACTAATCTAAAAAAAATCTAAAATCACGGAAGGGAAAACAACGATGTTTAGGGCATTATACTGTTAAATTGGGACATGAACGGGCTAATTGAATCCACAGAATGCATCCACAGCCCAATGCCTTCTTGGAGACTAATTCATTAAAGACTCGTGTATCCATATCATTGGCGAATAATGATTTGCTTGAAGGTCAACTTACACTGGTTGACCTTTTTCGACCTTATTTAATCCGTCATGGGAGTTTCTAAATTCGCTGGACATCGTTATCGAGGTGACTTTTTCCCCCTCAGGGGCAAAACATACCATAGCCGAACGGAACGGTCGAAGGATGAACACGGTCTTTCTGCTTAGTTTCGGCCGGTGTGTTTTTCTCTGCCTTATACACTGACAGCGTCGGTGTGCGCGGCCAGTCCTGTTCCAAATCCTCCACACAGCCAAAGCTAGCGTGCTACTTTGCCATTAATTTGAATGAGACATTGCCGGTCGCCGGCGTGAAAAATATGCTCGAGTTCTATTTTCCAAATGCATACTGACGCCCGACTACCGCCGGTTGGTGTGTAAGGACAGATATGTTTCAATGTATTTTCACCGACGCCGGTAAAAAACGTGGCCGTTCCGTGACGCTTTACCGCCCTAGTGTGTAAGACCCCTCATCCACATTGCCATGACTGAGCATGTCAAATAGTTTTTTTCCCCCTCCAAACAAGTTTGAAGATCAAACTTTTAAAAAAGCCATTTTCTTTCTTTCAAAATAGATTGCATCTTAACTGTCCAAAGATTCGAAGTTCCGTCCATCGTAGCTTCATTCTTTTTGCCACATTCTGTTGACGCAGCCAAGGAACATGGAATGGAATAAGGCCCGTCGGGCACAATCGAAACTATAGTGATACAGACTTAAGTGGTTCCCAAACTTTTTTCAGCAAGGACCCCCCCCTTTTGGACTTCAGCATATTTTCATGACCCCCTCACCCACCATAGTCTTAGCCTAAGAATGTATTTCTGAATATATAAGCAGACAAACCATTAATGGAAAATCTAGCAATATTAACCGACCAAAACATTGACTAGGCTAATATTGATAGAAATCCACCAGACAACATATGAATCTATTAACCATACCATTGAATATAATACAAGTCCTTTTTGTCCGCGACCCGCCCCCTTCAGTACCTCGGCGACCCCCAGTTTGGGAAGCGCTGGACTAAGTCAATGTGTCAAAAGAGATTGCCATTATAGTCTTGAAATGAGCTGCCACTCTTATGACACATTATCGTTGTTTTTGGCATTTCTTCCCCTCTTTTCTTCCCTTTTTTTTCTTTTCTGTCTTTTCTTTCCCAACTCTCTTTTGTCACATCTGAAGGACAAACACTCATGGCTCTTTGTCCCGAAGGAGAAAAAGGCAAAGGCAGCATGTCAGCGTGTGTGTGTGTGTGTGTGTGTGTGTGTGTGTGTGTGTGTGTGTGTGTGTGTGTGTGTGTGTGTGTGTGTGTGTGTCTGTGTGTGTCTGTGTGTGTGTGTGTGTGTGTGTGTGTGTGTGTGTGTGTGTGTGTGTGTCTGTGTGTGTCTGTGTGTGTGTGTGTGTGTGAAGGCAGTTGTCAGCATGGCTGTGTATCAGAATGACAAAACCGCACAAGACTCCAACTGTGT
>NC_085877.1:45663390-45668390 GCF_034702125.1 Engraulis encrasicolus
GTCGAATGAAAGAATGAATGAATGAATGAATGAATGAATGAATGAATGAATGAATGAATGAAAGAATGAATGAATGAATGAATAGAATTAAAAAAAAAATGCTACACAATTATTCCCCAACTACTCATCAGATAATCTGATGAAGACTGTTGAAGTCAAAACATAATCCAAATAGTAAATGACCACAAAAAGAATTTTAAAGTGTGCAGACCTCTCACTCCGAAACTTGACACTATTATGACACTGTTATGTCATACTTATGACGGCAGCATCAAGTTAAGTGTAACGGTAGGGACACATACACACGAATTTGCGAACCATTCATTCCTATGAGAGAGGCGAAGGCAGGCGAAGGCAAGCGAAAGCAAGCGAACAGGAGCGAAGCGAAATTATTAAAGAAAGTTTAATGTTATGCAAATGAGAAGCGAATTCGCCTGCCGCGGCCCAGTCAAATCAACAACATAACGGTTCCATTCCATTTGATTCGCCGCGACGACCTTATGACAGTTGGATTTTGCCTCTCTTCGCTTTGCTCGCTTCGCCTCCTATGTATCCCTACCGTAACTGCAGATTGACTGCCATAGTGGCCTAGTCATAGTGGCCTTTAAAGTTATATGCAAGCCAGGTAGTAGTAGGAAAGAGCTTGACATCAAGTCTGAGCTAGACTAGATGTACTTAAAAGGGACAGTCGTCAACTCAGAGGTTTCAGACATTTTTTCGTTCTTTCTTTTTTTTTTTTTGCCAATCTTGTCCCGAGGGCAGTATTAGGCCAGTCCTTAAGTCTAAACCCTAAATCCTAACTTTATGAGACCAGTCAATCTCACTGATCCGCTGAGAGGTTTGCAGATAATGATCTGACTAAAAAAAATGGCCGAAAAAATCTCCGAGTTGTGACAAGATGAGCTGAGTATTGCTTAGTCATGTCAGAGATTCTTTAAGTATAGAGATATGCCAATGTAATAGGTTGCTATGGGCACCTAACATGACCAGGTTCCGGTCTGCCTAAATGGCTGTGTCATAATACTCCTAGCATTGAATAGAACAGTCCTTAGGTCTGCCTAGGTCTGCCTACAGGGGGATTTCCCCCCCTCCCCCTTGCAATAATAGAACCCGGAAACAATGGGCCAATGGAACCTCTCTCTCTCTACTCTCTCCGGTCATATGCAGAACGTATGTATATGGCACTCTCTGTTATTCAGTCAGTCGCTGGAGAACTGCTTGCTTTTTAGAGGTGTTTTTCTGTTGACCTTTGTAATGTGACACAAATGTGGAAAGCTCTCAAATCTGAGGTTAACTAGCTTTCCTTGTAGTCTCTTGGTGCAGATGGGCCCGCTGGCGGTGCCCAGCCACTCTTTGCTGAAAAGACTGAACTTGAATGAATGAATGAATGATTTTATTTGACATCTTCAGTTCATATAAATAAAATAAATACATGATTGAGTTTCATATAAACCGCACCACATACTTAAAAAAAACAAAAAAAACAAACATAGAGTCAGGATAGCACAATAAAGCTCGAAAGCTTATTTCCATTGTGGTCCTTGAACTTGGCTACATCATTACAAGATTGCTAAGATCACAAGAGATTAAGATTGAGTCATTACAATTTTGGTCACAAAATGGTGTTATTTATGGCAGTGGTGCTCAACCTTTTTTTTTGAACAAAAGCCACATGGACCTCATCCTAAGCCTCCCAATGCCCCCGTGACATCACCATAAGACTGCCAACGCCCCCCTTAGTATTGGGAAAAATAAAATAGACTAATGCCCACAATGACAACTAAGCACCCCCGCCCCCCCTCTCCGCTATATCTTTCTCAACCACCCCCCCCACACACACACACACACAAACCCAAGGCTCCCCAACACCCCCCTGGGGGGAATGTACCACCCCCGTTGGGAAACGCTAGTTTGGACCAATCTTTCGCCTGGCCATGGTGGACGTCGCCTGCCCCCCACCTCCAGTCCTCTAGCTGGGCTCCTGTTTCACTCCATTTAGGCCCAGTTGATCCCGAGAGCTGCTTGACAACTCAATGTGACGGATGAAGTGTGTGTGTGTGTGTGTGCGTGTGTGCGTGTGTGCGTGTGTGCGTGTGTGTGTGTGTGTGTGTGTGTGTGTGTGTGTGTCCGTTCTGTCTGGTTTCAATCATCCACGCGGTGAGAACTCGGGCTCTTAGTCTGGACTGGGGAATGCCAGTGTTTACACACACACACACACACACACACACACACACACACACACACACACACACACACACACACACACACACACACACACACACACACACACACACACACACACACACACACACACACACACACACACACACACACACACACACACACACACACACACACACACACTGTTTATATACACCTGTCTCCCTGGACCCGCCAAAGCAGAGGAAAGTGATGACCGATCGAGCCGGCACTAACTGCGGAAAAAACTCCAACGTTGACCCAACATTATTGCAAAGTTATGCCAACGTTACTCCCAGCTGCGGGTTTGAGTCACGCTCACCCAAAGCTCATTGGAGTACTCACATATGCTGTGTGTCAGGTGGTGTGTCTGTATGGGTAACGATGTGTGTGTGCGTGTGTGTGTGCATGCGATTGTGTGTGTGTGTAAAGTAGTAGTGTGTGTATGTCACCTAGTTGGTATGAGCTCCTTAAGTGGGGTTATTGAGCTGATGTCCACAGTCCAAGGTGATAACATTCCCAGCCATTCACAACTGCTTAGGACTACTGACGACACTTCTGTGAAAGCCCATTGGGAAACTCCAGTGAAAGCCCATTGGGAAACTCCAACTCCCATTGTCATTGCGACACAGCACACAAGTGAACACTGCACACTGCACACAACGAAATTGCATTTATGCCTCACCCGTGCAAGGGGGCAGCCCTCAGTGGCGCCCCATGGGGAGCAGTGCGGTGGGACGGTACCATGCTCAGGGTACCTCAGTCATGGAGGAGGATGGGGGAGAGCACTGGTTGATTACTCCCCCCACCAACCTGGCGGGTCGGGAGTCGAACCGGCAACCTCTGGGATGCAAGTCTGACGCCCTAACCGCTCACCCATGACTGCCCAAGGTGATAACATTCCCAGCCATTCACAACTGCTTAGGACTACTGACGACACTTCTTAGTGCAGAAGTAAAGTAACAGAGAGAGAGAGAGAGAGAGATACTGAGAGAAACACCTTGTTCTGAGTGGAAGGCATCTGCCCTTAGGCCAAAGGGGCTTTCTATAGCAGTTGAATGTGGTACATTGAATATTGTGCAGGTGTCTGTGTATCGGAGTCGTTTTCAGAACAATAGCTATTGTATGGGACTACAGAGGGACACTCTGGATCTTCAGACGTGCTATGTAAGCTTATAGTGGTAGCAAATAATCGTGGTAACACTTTCTATGAAGCCCATATCTATAGCGCATTATGAGCACATTTATAACAACTTATTATGTGCATCATAATCATAGTGCATTACGACTACACTCATAACACTTCATGATGGAATATATCAACAGTCATGAATAACTATAAATCTAGCTTATAATAGATTATAATACAGTCTTTTGAATGCTCGTGAATGGTTATGAACTACAGGTAGTGAAGGGACTTATAATACATTATAACTGCCATAATGCACTGTGATTAATTATGATGTGCATTATTATAAGTTGCTATACATGCGCTCATAATGCGCTATAGATATGGTCTTCATAGAAAGTGCTACCAGAATTAGAGATGCACAGGATCCTGGTTTTTAGGATCCTGTCGGATACCGTATCCACTGCTTAAGATCCTGCCGGATCCGGAACCGGATACCGAATCCTACGAAAGGGTTGAAACACATAGCCAACTCGCACACGTGGGCCCTTTTTATTACGTTGGCGAAAACTATTTTTAAGACTCATTGGCTTACTGCCACACTGCCTTCAACGGCCGCTTCCAAAGGGCTGTCACTCCATGCAGCGATTGGGGTTGTGAAAGACTGACTGAAAAGCCTAGGCTACGTAAAAAGTAGAGATACCCCAGATCCTGATTTTTAGGTAACTGCCGGATACCGGATCCACTGCTTAAGATCCTGCCGGATCCGGATAGTCTGAAAAACCCTATTATCCTGCCGGATCCGGAACCGGATCTTGGATCCTGTACATCTCTAACCAGAATGGTCTAGTACAGTAAGAATCTTCAGGCTCATACTTTTCATGGGATCAATGTGAGCGCCCCCTTCGGTATATGAGTATAAGAGCACATGTTATTTATGAATTAATGGGTAAAAAAGAAGGTACAAGGAGATACGATGTATTTGTCTGACAGCAATGATATACTGTATTGGGAAACCTTTCAGGCTTTCATAAGTTTGGCTTCACATCTGACCACTAATTACTTTCTTTTTTAAATGTTGGGAAACACAGCTGATTGTATGTCAGAGAAGTACTGAATAAGAGGATAAGAGCATGTGGGTGGTAAACCTCAGCCTTGAGGCAAACAGGGTTGCCAGATGAGAATGATGATTTCCAGCCCAAAAAATGCCCAAAACCCGCCTGAAAGCACTAAATCCCACCCAATTTGAACGACACTCCATTGATTTCTATGGCCATTATATAAATCGACTGAAAAACCCGCCCACATGCCGTTTTTACCCACAGAAGGCCATCCTAAGCAGCCCAATTGGGCTGGAAACCGCCCAATCTGGCAACACTGGAGGCAAAGGCACTTCCATACTGTAGCAATTCAATACGGTTCATTGGAAATCTGACAGGTGGCTGTGACTATGGCTGCGCACTCTTCAACCTCTGATTGTTGGAAACTGCTGTCACTCGAAAAATGCACTCACGTGGTTGGCTGCTTAGAATCATGGCCCTCCTCACAGCACAAATGTTTGAAAACGGGAAACCTATCTATGCTGTGGTAATCCAATACGGTACATTGGTAACCCGACAGGTGACTGTGACTATGGCTGTCTATTTGAGCTGTTTACACAACAATAGCCATT
>NC_085877.1:45685890-45688390 GCF_034702125.1 Engraulis encrasicolus
TCGTTTCTTTCTTTCCAAGTCATACCCCACGCTGTGTTGGCTCCATCATCAACTTTCTCTCTCTCTCTCTCTCTCTCTCTCTCTCTCTCTCTCTCTCTCTCTCTCTCTCTCTCTCTCTCTCTCTCTCTCTCTCTCTCTCTCTCTCTCTCTCTCTCTCTCTGCATGTCTTCTTTCTCCTCCTCCGCCTTGTTATACTTCACAGTATGGGTCCTAATCTCAACTTTCAGCTTCTCCTCCTCCTCCCTCATCCTCCCTTCCTCCCTCCCTTTCCTCCCTTCTTCCCTTCCCTTCCTTTTCTTGTTCTTCCCATCACTGTGTTCCCCTCCCTCTGTTTTTCTTTGCGTTTTTGCTGACATACTTTCAGTTCAAATTATTTTAGTACGTTCTTTTTTGTTTTGTTTCTCGTGTTGGGTCTTCTTCACAGTGATCCGTTTGCTTGGAAAAGAAGACTTTGATTTGGGTTTTTTTCTGTTTCCTCAGTCACAGTTGGAAGCAGTTTTTTTCTGTGTGTGCGCCTTGCTCAAGCCGTCTTGCCAGTGTCATACCAGAGTGAATCTTGCGGTGATACTGGTATCGGTATCGGCACCCGATGCTGCTCATTATACTCATACTCGTTCTCGTCAAACACTTGCCGATACCAGGAACGATACTGCTATTACACAAAACAATGCAAAATCTTGTCACCTTCTGTGGACTTGAAAGCAGCATGGAAAAAAGTGCCACCTCATACATTAAAGATATCCAATGCAACTTTGACATAAACGCACCGATGTAAACAACTTTATGGCGGCCTCTAGTGGTTCTGCCGAAAATGTGCATTGAACTAAATTAGACAGACATTGGCTTCGAGATTATGTGCGAATTAAATTTCTTCGTCTTCTGTAATTAGCCAGATTCCCTTCCTTGCATTCAGCTCTCTCCACTTCTAAGGGGCTTTATCAGCGATTCTCCCCCTTGCTTATGAGTTCGCTGCTTCGTCTATTCACTTCACACAACTGCAATCACGTTTGCACTTCCTTCAGATGGATACTATTTTGATCCATTTGTTCCCGGCAGATATCCCGTCTTTATTTCACATTTCCAGTAACTATACAGTACCTGTACATTAGGAGAACGAGGAGACAAAAGGCTATTGCTTATTTTGTTGTAATAATAAAGATTTGATTTCCAAGTCGAGGTGACGAGACGCGTTTTTATCATGTCTTGTTGAAAGTGAAAGTGGACACCCATAAGCCGGCTAGAGATCACGTTTTGTTTCCTCTTGATCGGCAACACCATTTTTAGCCTCGCTCGACTGATTGTGTCCTTTGACATCAAGTAAAATGTGCGCCATCAGATTTCAACTCGTATACATTTGTGTAGCTTTGTAAACTAAAACGAGGTGGCGTGGACTTTGAGAATGCTAATGCATATATCCCAGTGCAGTGAATGAGTGATACAATCCACATATTTGCTCTTATGGCGTTCGGTTCTCTCCGTTTTGAAGCCCTTTTCCAATGTTCACATAAGCGATTTATTTGCCTGTCCAAACCTTTCATCTCAATTAGCTTGTGATTTATTTGCAGTCCCATTTGTTGTTTTCGCTGCATGCTAGCGTGATATTTTACAATCAGCTAGCAAGTAGCCAGCTTTCAGCGAGCTGCTGCTGCTTAGTTAGCAAATGAAGGGGATGAATGGGTCTCTCATTCGTTCCACTCATACACCATAGAAATCTAGACGCCCCTAGCGGCCACAAATTCCACAACAACAACGGGCGCGGCGCCTCCAGGCAAAACTGCAAGTGCTGTTTCGGAGCAGAACCACCAGATGGTGATGGAAATATTCCCATTTTCGCCATAACGGGTCAGTCAAGCAAAACCCTGTGTTACAAGCCATTTCATGACTATGAAAAAGTTGCATAGTGTTTCTTTAACTAACATTTAAATCAACATGGAAATGGACAATACAAATATCACAGGTGGAAAAAAACAAGGTCTTGCATTTATTTTCATTGTATTTTGGTGATAAAAAGGTATCGGTATCGGTACTCTGTATCGGCAAGTACACACATTACAGTTTTTCTTGATTGCTTTGACACAGTTGTCACTCCAAAAAGCACATTTTCATACCAGTGCACGCAACGGGCTAACCAGTTAAACCGATTCTCCAAACACAACATCTTTGTTTGCAAAAGGCTACTACGTTTCCAAAATATTTAACATATGCAATAAAAGCAAACTCGGTCTTCAGTCCAATACACACTGCATAGCAGTGTATGAACACTCCCATTCATTACACAATGGTCGTCAAAATCCAAAACACGGCTATCATGTTGACACAATTTGCTGTTACTTAACACTGTTGTCAATTACATAACTTTCAAGTCAGTTCCATTGTTGTTTCCTTTACTTTGCTACTGACTCTGCTTGATCAGGATCTACTGACTGAGAGATAGCAGGCCCAGTAAATGCTTTGCACAAAGATTTGAGTTGTGTGTCTTTCCTTATGCAAAATTGTCAGT
>NC_085877.1:45690890-45695890 GCF_034702125.1 Engraulis encrasicolus
GTGTATTACTTATCGGCTATTTATTGAGGCTAAATTTCCGGGAGAGAGATGGAAAGGAGCATGGCAACACCACAACTCCTTTCCTTTCTTTTTCTTTTTTTGTACGGCGCATTCCATTAAAATTTTATTCTAGGTGCTGTTTTGCCCGAAACATGTATTTTCTCAGGGGCTGCAACACCTGTGAAATGTGATGCACACACGCACACACATGAACACATGCACAAACACACACAGACACAGACACAGACACAGACACACACACACACACACACACACACACACACACACATACACACACACACACACACACAGACACACAGACACACACACACACAGACACGCACACACGCACACACAGACACACACAGGAGGGTGCAAAGTGAATTTTGGGAGATTGCAAATGAAGTGAAGAATTCATCCCTGGTGGTATCAGCAGAGGAGCCGGATAAACAGCACTGCTGGCAAAATCAATTGTGGTTACGTTGTTATTCACACAATCATCGTAGGCCTGGACTAAATCTGTAATTTTGTGTGTGTGTGTGTGTGTGTGTGTGTGTGTGTGTGTGTGTGTGTGTGTGTGTGTGTGTGTGTGTGTGTGTGTGTGTGTGTGTGTGTGTGTGTGTGTGTGTGTGTGTGTGTGTGTGTGTGTGTGTGTGTGTGTGTGTGTGTGTGTGTGTGCGCGCGCACGCGCACGCGCACGCGCATCTGTGGGTGCGTTCCAATATGCGATCTTGGTTCCTCCACTTGTGCTTGTGGCCTCATACCAGGAAGTAATATGTCATGATGACATCACTGACAAGAGCATTATATTTCAATATCTCTGAAAAGCTCAATTGTAAAGTCCTTTTCTCACTTTCAAACAGGATGGTAAATGAAGAATAGTCCCCCAAAAATTGTTTTGCCTAGGCTGACAGCAGGGACACTTTTTTTTTTTTCCACGGAGGAGGGGCCAGGTGGCGGGGTGAGGCCACAAGCCCAAGTGGAGGACGCAAGGTCACATATTGGAATGCACCCTGTGTGTCTGATACACAGACTAGTGTGAGTAAAGTGATTGACTGAACAAATGAGTGTGTGTGTGTGTGTGTGTGTGTGTGTGTGTGTGTGTGTGTGTGTGTGTGTGTGTGTGTGTGTGTGTGTGTGTGTGTCAGTGTTCTTCAGTACGTGCTGGAGTGTGATTGGGTGCTTCATTCGAGCCATGCCTCTGCCTGTCGGGGCTAACTCGTTGATGCATTAAACTAATTTCCTCAACCTGCCCTGACAACACACACAAGCACACATCCACGCACGCACACACGCACACACACATACACACCCACGCACCCACACACACACGCGCACATACACACACGTACATACACACCCACATGCGGCTGCCTTGACAACATTATTGACAGGTAAACCTCATGTTTTCGCACTTTGAGTGAAGGCTGCCCACACGCTCAAGCACTCAATATGCTCAACACACACACACACACACACACACACACACACACACACACACACACACACACACACACACACACACACACACACACACACACACACACACACATGCGCGCGAGTGCACACAAGGTTGGCTAGCGTGTTAAGATGTGTCAATGAAGGCAAATCGAAACCAAAGCCAATATCCTGTGTGTGCCCACACACAGGGAAACACCATTCGACTTTAAGATGCACGCACAGACACACGTCACCCACACTAGTGACTCTTCATGCAAACATTGTATGAAAGCACGCACGCACGCACGCACGCACGCACGCACGCACGCACGCACGCACGCACGCACGCACGCACGCACGCAGGCAGGCAGGCAGGCAGGCAGGCAGGCAGGCAGGCAGGCAGGCAGGCAGGCAGGCAGGCACGCACACACACACACACACACACACACACACACACACACACACACCAAACAGCCAAATTTTAGTCGAAACAAAAAGCTTCAATGCATTCCCAAAGGACTGTACTATATAGTGTAACTGAGGTGTTCTCTCGCAGTCTCTGGGCCTCGAACCTGCCACCTCATAGCCATCGCTCCAGTCTCAGGGCCTCGAACCTGCCACCTCATAGCCAACGCTCCAGTCTCGGGACCTCGAACCTACCGCCTCATAGCCATCGCTCCAGTCTCGGGACCTCGAACCTACCGCCTCATAGCCATCGCTCCAGTCTCTGGGCCTCGAACCTGCCACCTCCTAGCCATCGCTCCAGTCTCGGGGCCTCGAACCTGCCGTCTCATAGCCATCGCTCCAGTCTCGGGACCTCGAACCTACCGCCTCATAGCCATCGCTCCAGTCTCGGGACCTCGAACCTACCGCCTCATAGCCATCGCTCCAGTCTCTGGGCCTCGAACCTGCCACCTCATAGCCAACGCTCCAGTCTCGGGGCCTCGAACCTGTCGTCTCATAGCCATCGCTCCAGTCTCGGGGCCTCGAACCTGCCACCTCATAGCCAACGCTCCAGTCTCAGGGCCTCGAACCTACCGTCTCATAGCCATCGCTCCAGTCTCAGGGCCTCGAACCTGCCACCTCATAGCCATCGCTCCAGTCTCAGGGCCTCGAACCTGCCACCTCATAGCCATCGCTCCAGTCTCAGGGCCTCGAACTTGCAACCTAATAGCCAACGCTCCAGTCTCAGGGCCTCGAACCTACCGTCTCATAGCCATCGCTCCAGTCTCTGGGCCTCGAACTTGCCACCTCATAGCCATCGCTCCAGTCTCAGGGCTCGAACCTGCCACCTCATAGCCAACGCTCCAGTTTGGGGCCTCGAACCTGCCACCTCATAGCCATCGCTCCAGTCTCAGGGCCTCGAACCTGCCACCTCATAGCCAACGCTCCAGTCTCGGGGCTCGAACCTGCCGTCTCATAGCCATCGCTCCAGTCTCTGGGCCTCGAACCTGCCACCTCATAGCCATCGCTCCAGTCTCAGGGCCTCGAACCTGCCACCTCATAGCCATCGCTCCAGTCTCAGGGCCTCGAACCTGCCACCTCCTAGTCAACGCTCCAGTCTCGGGGCTCGAACCTGCCATCTCATAGCCATCGCTCCAGTCTCGGGGCTCGAACCTACCGTCTCATAGCCATCGCTCCAGTCTCTGGGCCTCGAACCTGCCACCTCATAGCCAACGCTCCAGTTTGGGCAACCACGCCTTGATGAAGGCCAGATGGCTGAAACCGGTCAGCGTTTTTAACATGTTTACCCCGATGTAAAAGAAAGGATTTTTAATACTTCTAACTGCCTTGACTCAAAGGAGAGTGCTTTGGATACAGTTCATAATAAGTCTGTCAAGCCCTAAAAGGAATAACCAGATACACCCCTTCAACCTGGAGAAAAGACCATAGAGCGCTCGCTATTCTTTCCTTTTTCTCCAGTTGTGGTATTGGAAGCACAGCACGACACCGCTGAGGTAAAAGATTTTTACGATAACTTGGCGCTACCGATACTGTATAAGGCTTTGGGAGGTTTAACCAAAAGTGACAAGCAAAGAATTTCACATTTATTTTGGCATTAGTCGAGTGCTAGCCATATATACAGTATCATCTTCTCCACGTTCACCAATGTGATGAAAGAAAAAAGAAAAAGGTTCGAGGAGGATAACCAATATTTTCTTCTCCACATTCACCACTAAAAAGAAAGGAGAAAAAAGGGTTAGATGAGGTTAACCTTCGTTATGTCGTTATGGTGGCATCATAAGTTGATGACCCTGCTCAGCAAAGTTTTAACTACAACAACAAGATTGGCACAAACATGGGCAGGAGCGATAATAATGTACAGTAGGCTTCATGACTTTATGACCTTTCACAACAAAGTACTAACAAGACAACGTTTTTTTATTCGCATTAGCAGATGATGGCAACACAAGGTTATGCGATGCGTCTAGCACCAGTTGTGGTGGCGTTGCATTTTGATGACCCTCACAAGCCAAGTTCTAACAACAATACGTTTATTCACAGGAACATCATTAATTCAGATAGAAGTGAGAGAAGGCGGAGGAGGTGGAGGAGGAGGAGGAGGAGTGAGAGGAGGAGGAGGAGGAGGAGGAGGAGGAGGAGGAGAGTGATATTTATTACGGCCTTCTGACTCACGTAATGACATTATTCAACAAAGTGAGCTAACAACAAGAAGTTAATCCGCATTAGAAAATGACTAAAGCACAAAAAAGAAATATATGTATATATATATTACCTTATACAACAATGTACTAGCAACAATAAGTATGACTAAATGACCTTATACAACAAAGTGAGCTAACAACAAGAAGTTTATCCGCATTAGAAAATGACTGTAGCATAAATAGAAGCGGAGGAGATGGGGATGGCGCCACTTATGATGACATTAACAGGCTGATGACCCCCAGAGTCTAACAAGCTTCTCCACATTAACAAAGGACTTACACACTGACAGAAACGAGGTGATGAGGAAAATGTCAATTATGGTGGCGTTTTTGCTGACCCTCAGCAACAACAGCAAGTTGATCCACATAAGTAAAGTACTGAAGTACAGATGGATAGAGGAGAGTATTGACGACTTGATGACCCTCACTGATGAATGGGAGAGAGTGTGGGAAGAGAAGTTAGCAGTTTGCGACTTTTAACACCAACAGCTTTGCCTGTTTATGGATGTGTACTGTATATGGTATGTCTTATTGTGTTTGTGTGTACAAAGTAGTTGTGTCTTTGGTTTGCTATTAGCGTACAAACGTTTCAAAGCAATTTATTCTCCTGAGAAGGTTAGGACGTGGTTGGATTTCTGTTTGTTTGAATGTGGTGTGTGGCTAGGGAGTAGCATGCTATTGAAGATCATTATGGAAGTGTATCAGTTGTGCGTTATGAAATGAACCAAACTCAGATCTAAGCAAGAGGGAATAAGAAAAAGAACATTAGAAATGGTGATGTAGCGTCTTGATGACCCCAACAGAAACCAAGACCGACCAACTGCAAGCTTGTCCATATTAGTGAAAGCGGGAAGAAGAGAGGAGAAGTGTTAGTTATGAAGAGCTCTAAAGCAG
>NC_085877.1:45703390-45705890 GCF_034702125.1 Engraulis encrasicolus
TTTTTTTTTCATGCGGTGGCCCTGAATCCGTCAGGTCCTCATGAATGAGATTCAGGAAATGCCAACAGTGGAGGAGATTAAATTATTTTGGGGTTTATAAAGGTGGTAAAGTGTATTATTTTTCATGTTAAGGGTTGTCTTGCTTTAAGACGAGTTAAGAGGGAATATGTCGCTAAGCTAGTGAGAGTCAATGTATCCGTGTAGCATAGCATGCTACACGGATCCATTGACTTTCACTAGCTTAGCGACATATTCCCACTTTTAACTTGTCTTAACCCTATTCAGACTGGGCTTTTTTGGCATTCCTGGGCCTGGGGGGGGGGCTCTTTTGACCCCCCCCTCATAACTCATGAACGGAATACGGTATGACCACCAAACTTTGGGGAGATGATCTACATATGGACATCTATGACTGACATAATTTTTGTGTCATTATCTGGTATTATGACGTCATTATGACATCATCTGATTATAATGCCTAAAATATCGCCATAATGTATTTTCCATCAAATTTAGGTAATGCACTTACATTTTAATGATTATATGCTTCAGACCACTTTAATGCTCACAAAGTTGTCTGATGCTAATGGAAATAACAAAAAAAATATGAAAAAGGAACAATAATGAGACTTAGATTAGTGATTTTTGGTCAGACATACCTGTCAGAAAACCGTTGCCATGGCAACGGCAAAAATGATAAACATAATCTTTTGGTACTAAACTGTAGCCAACAAAATTTTAGGAAAAGTCACCAAGTTTCGTAGTCATAGCTTAAGTCGTTAAGGAATTATACAACATCAAAGTTGGTGCGGGCACTTTTAGCCCCCCCCCAGTCTGGATAGGGTTAAAGCAAGACAACGGCTTACATGAAAAATAAGACACTTTACCACCTTTATAAACACCAGCCAACAATTGTAACTGTATTAAGCCCCAAAATAGTGGCATACCCCTTTAAAAGGGAGGAGAGAGATGAGCTCTGAAAGGCTTTTGGAGGCCTTTGGCTTCTAGTGTCCACAAGCACACACCTACACACTTACACTGATAAAATGTAAAGCGACCTTGGGTGTTTTGAAAGGCGCTATATAAAACGAAGGTACTATTATTATTATTATTATTATGATGATGATTAAAATGATAAGTTGTTGGTTTTAAGGCTCCCAAGTGCACAAGTGCCAACAGTTGAGCAGATTAAGGGGCCACTGCACTGCTAGCTGAACGGAGGAGAGAGATGAGCTCTGAAATGATAAGCGGTTGGTTTTAAGATCGCCTACGCACAGTTTATCCAGAGATTCTATATAGAGATATGCCAACATAATAGGTTTCTATGGGCACCTAACATGACCAGGTTCCGGTCTGCCTAAAGGGGCGTGTCATAATGCTCCTAGCATTGAATAGAACAGTCCTCAGGTCTGCCTAGGTCTGCCTAAAGGGGGATTTCCCCCCCAATAATAGAACCCGGAAACAATGGGCCAATGGAACCTCTCTCTCTCTACTCTCTCTGGTTTATCTTTACCTTCGTATATCTCTACTCTACTCGGACCGGTTTGGTTCAGTTCACTTGACTCCAAAACCGTCCAGTTCAGAATGTGAGACCGCAAGCCTGGAACTGCACTGCAGCTAACGGAAAGGAGTGGATGAGCTGAAAGAATGTTGATAGATTTATCTAGCCTGGAAATACAATTGCTCTATGTTTAGACTTAGTATTTCAACTCTACTGTGGTGGAACGGAATTGATTAAATTTGCATGGACTGACACTGAGTGCATCTTTGACTGCATCACCGTGAAAAGCAGAGTAAGTGCTCTTTTGTCAAAGCCCGAAAGGCTTTGCCCAACCGTTGCCGACCCGGGTTCGATTCTGGCCCGGGTCCTTTGCCGACCTTTCCCAGTCTCTCTCTCTCTCCCCCCAATTTTTTTTTTACTGTCTCTCTACTGTCCTGTCACTAATAAAGTCCAAAAAGATGAAACAAAGCGTTTGCGTCATCCAATTGAATTGTACATCCAGTATAATTGCAAACACCATGGCAAGATTTTAGTGTGTGGAAGGTCAGATAAAGATCTAATTGTTTTAAATTTAAGGAAAGTCTTTGAGGCAAGCATTTCAAAAAGGATATTTTGAGGGCTTGGTTGGCCAGGCTAGGCTTTCTAGAACATCACACCGCATTCCATATCCCACAATGCCTTTTGTGCAATGTACTGTGACATCAGGCTTCTTAACGCCTGTTTTAATTCATTCCTAGCGGTGCAACGAGTCACTTTTTTCCCGGCTTTTTTTCGGCTGCTTCCCATTTTGTTTCTCTTCAAAGGGCTTTTGGGGAGAGGAGATTGGTCGGATTAGCTGTGCGCATCATTTCCTTTCTAGCTTTAGAAATTCTTTACATAAATGTGGAGGAGAGGAGTCGAATAAAAAAAAGAAAACATCCACAGAAATGATGATCTGCTGTGTGCGCCTGCCAAGGGCCGCGTACACAGGCACACACACACGCACGCACGCACGCACGC
>NC_085877.1:45745890-45750890 GCF_034702125.1 Engraulis encrasicolus
CCTCCATAGCTTCTCCACCCACCTCCTCAAAAACCCAATTTGTTTACAGCGTCTAGAGGGACGCTTTCTCCATCTCTCCTCTCATCCTTCGCTCCTCTGCTTCTTTTTTCTTCCGCGAGAAGTGTGGGCTCGCTATGCTTTTAACTTGACCTGTCATGACTTAGCCCGGCTGTTTCATCTTGCCCCTTAAATCCTCTGGAAGTTACTTTAAGTGTGTGTGTGTGTGTTCCTGTGTTTGTGTCTGTGTGTCTGTGTGTGTCTCTGTGTGCGTTTGTGCGTGTGCGTGTGCGTGTGCGTGCGTGTGTGTCATCATTTGCCAGGCCGTTTCATCTCGACCCTTTAAGTTTTTTGTGTGTGTGTGTGTGTCTTCGTGTGTGTGTGTCTTAAGTTCTCGTAAAGAGATGTTTTCCTCCCTGACATAGACCCTTATCTCCGATTCCAACCGCAAGTTTGTGCGTCGGCGTACCTCATCTCCCTCCCCCTTGCCGCCTCATGACGCAACACTCCAGCCTGTCTGACTACTACCCCCCCCCCCCCGCCAACCCCCATTGTCATTGTCACACAGCACTCCACAGCACACAAGTTAACAATGCACTCAACGAAATTGCATTCATGCCTCACCCGTGGAAAGGAGGCAGCCCCCAATGGCACCCCAAGGGATCAGTGCAATGGGACGGTACCATAATCAGGGTACCTCAGTCATGGAGGAGGAGGAGGATGCGGGAGAGCACTGGTTAACTGCTCCCCCCACCGATCTGGCGGGTCGGGTGTTGAACCGGCAACATTTGGGCTACAAGTCTGACACCATAACCACTTACTCATGACTGCCACTTGAGATCAAGCAGTTGCTGGCGGTTGGAATCCTACCTTTCCCTTAGGGCTGCACGATTATGGAAAAAATCATAATCACGACTATTTTGGTAAAAATTATAATCTCGATTATTAATCACGATTATTGATTTTTTGCAGATTTTTTTGAAAATTATAACAAGATGAAATATAACCAAAAATGAATTACATACGGGATGAGCAAAATAAAATGAATTGTAATAATTATGTAAAGGCAATAGCATGAAACTTAAGTGGACAGATTTCTGGCCAGAAACACCAGCCTGTCAGTATGTTCTGGCTTTAAGGACGCTCTCAAAAGTAGGTCACTATTGCCACGATTAAATCACGATTAAAATCATGAGTTCGATTTCACTATTTTATCACGATTTTGATTATTTTTCGATTAATTTTGCAGCCCTACTATCCCTTACCATTGCAGTTGGAAGAATGCGGGTTATATTCTGCCCCCTGAACCAGGGCTTGACACTGGCACCTGCCAACTGGCCAAATGCTGGTAAAACTTGGCTGTGGCTAGTCATACTTAAAGTGTCACTAGCCAATTTGGCAGGCAGCTTATTCCTTGGTATGACATAGCTACGCATCAGAGTAGCCTATATTCTGTTGTTTGCCCCTTGTCTATCAATTACTTCTATTTAGGTTCAAGAACAGGGTCAATAACTCAGTTTATTTTTGCTTGATATACTTTCATGTAGAAACACTGATTTTACACTGATCTTGCTTTAGCCCCTTGTCTTCTGAGGTTAGACGTACACTATCATGATAAAGAAAAAAAACAATATAAAATCTGTGGCTAGTGGAATATCTGAATGACTAGTGACTCGGGAAAACCACTAGCCACAGTGGCCGGTGGGTGAAAAAGTTAATGTCAAGCCCTACCCTGAACCATGGCTGAAGTTGTCAACTTGTTGTCAACTTCCAAAGGGTCCAAAAACAACTGCCACCACTGACCATCGACGGCGATGCTGTGGAGAGAGTGAGCAGCACCAAGTTCCTTGGAGTGCACATCAGCGACGACCTCTCTTGGACCACCAACACTACATCACTGGCGAAGAAGGCCCATCAGCGTCTCTACTTCCTGCGCAAACTAAAGAAGGCAAGTGCTACACCCTCCATCATGACAACATTCTACAGAGGAACCATAGAGAGCGTCGTGTCCAACTGCATCACAGTGTGGGGAGGAAGCTGCACGGAGAAAAACAGGAAGACACTCCAGCGTGTTGTGAACACAGCGAAGAAGATCATTGGAGTACACTCCCCTCCCTGCAGGACATTTACACCACACGCCTCACCCGGAAAGCACTGATGATCATCAAAGACACAAGCCACCCTGCACACAAACTGCTCAGCCTCCTGCCCTCTGGAAAGAGGTACAGGCGCCTCCGTTCCCGTACCACCAGGCTGGCGAGCAGCACAATGCACCAAGCGATCAAGATGCTGAACACTCAACCCACTCTCCCTCCACTGTCAGCCTCTAGCCAGCAAGGCCACTGACAACCCCCCCCCCCCCCCCCCATCCCCCCCCCCACCACCATATCTGCGACTGAACATTCCACCTGCACTACTATACTCGTGACTGAACTTTCAACCTGCACTAACTCAAAACATGCACATACACACACACACACACACACACACACACACACACACACACACACACACACACACACAAGCACACTGCACTTTCTGCACTAAACCCAAACATACACACACTGACACACACACACACACACACACACACACACACACACACACACACACACACACACACACACACACACACACACACACACACACACACACACAGACACACGAACACACACACAAGACGCACACCGCACCTTCTACCTGCACTAAACACATACACACACATATACACACACACACACACACACACACACACACACACACACTGCTGCTGGTGTACTTGACAGATTTTCTTCAAAATGCTACTATTACCATGTCAGAACGCTATAAAGGACTTTTTTTAGGAAAAGCACAAAAGCACAACAGATACCTCTTAATGTATGTCCTCTACAAGTCTTCTGTTGTCCAGTCTTGCACTTTAAATGTCTGTATGAGCACTGTCTATGTCCATACTGTCTTAAGTCCATGTATAAGTACTGTCTATGTCTATACTGTCTATGTCCTTACCTAGATTAGTCTATGTCTAATGGGAAAGCAAGAAATGTAATTTCAAATTCTTTGTATGACCAGTGCATGTAAAGAAATTGACAATAAAACCTACTTGACTTGACTTGAAGTGTTTCCTTGACCTTATCAAGGCATCTGTGTCCACAGATCACCAGGGACTGTAATCAACACCCAGTCCCTAACTAATTTGTATCACTTTTGATTAAACCGACTTGACTCTAATGAGTGTGAGTCCTAATTGATAAGTGTGGTGTACGGTATGTTTCATTTGCAGCTGAGCCCTGAGGAAGGTCAGTCAGACCGGTAAAGGTTGGACATTAAATGAACAAAAGGATTTAAGTGTTTTTAATCACTTTTGATTTAAAAAATAAAAAAAATAGCTAAATATAATGTAATGTCCTTTCTAGGGATGCACGATGTATTGGCCAGATGTATCAGTATCGGACGATATTTGACATTTCTCAACATATCGGACATCGGTCCGATGGGTAAAACTGGGCCGATGTTAACGCCAATGTTTTTTTTTATATGTTACCTAAAGACTGGACTTGACTGGACTGGACTTTGTCTCTTTTTTTAATCTAATTTTATCACAGGGAGTTAAAAAGTGTTTTTTGGAAATAAGAGGACATTCAAAAATTGAGTTTGTTATCATTGTCGGTCTGTATTAAACGTTATCTCTAAAATAAAAAAAAGACATCGGTATCGGTTAATATCGATTATCGGCCAAAACCGCAATATCAATATCGGATATCGGATATCGTATCAGCCAAAATGTTTAACATTGTGCATCCCTAGTCCTTATTTTTGACAGAACTCCCCTCTCTTGACATATTTCTTACTCAGACTGCTCTACTCTCCCACGTCTTAACTCTATCCCATAGTGCAGTAGTCTGGTGTGATGCTTCCATGTTCTAATGGAAATTGAACTGCAGTGTGTGTGTGCATGTGTAGGCCTGTGTGCCTGTGTGCCTGTGTGCATCTGTGTGTACGAGCATTTGCATGTATGTGTGTGTGTGTGTGTGTGTGTGTGTGTGTGTGTGTGTGTGTGTGTGTGTGTGTGTGTGTGTGTGTGTGTGTGTGTGTGTGTGTGTGTGTGTGTGTCTGTCTCTCTGTCTGTCTGTCTGTCTGTCTGTCTGTCTTTGTGTGTGTGCATGCGTGTGCGCATGCGTGTGCGTGCGCATGTGCATGTGCCTGTGCGTCTGAGCGTATGCATGAGCGTGTGCATGTGTGTGTGTAAAATGATGTCTGAGTGTTTCAGGTTTGAATCAGCCTCCCACTTGACTGCTGGTACATGCGTGGGTGTTTAGTGTCGAGGCCTGACGCTTTAATGAAATCTCCTGAGTGTGTGAAGTGTACGCATGTGCGCTGTGTGTGTATGCGTGTGTGTGTATGCGTGCGTGCGTGCGTGCGTCCATGCCAAACACTACTCTCCAACCTACTCCAACACACAGAGATATAGGTTGTGTCCCGTGGATAAACAGAAAAAATAACAGCAGTAGAAGATGTTAGCCAATGAGAACACGGTTGCATACTGTGTGTGTGTGTGTGTGTGTGTGTGTGTGTGTGTGTGTGTGTGTGTGTGTGTGTGTGTGTGTGTGTGTGTGTGTGTGTGTGTGAGTGTGTGTGTGTGTGTGTGTGTGTGTGTGTGTGTGTGTGTGTGTGTGTGTGTGTGTGTGTGTGTGTGTGTGTGTGTGTGTGTGTGTGTTTGTGCGTGTGTGTGTGTGTGTGTGCACCTGTGCGCGCGTGTGTGAGCACGTGCGTGTGTGTGCACGTGCGTGTGTGTGCACGTGCGTGTGCGCGTGTGTGTGTGTGCGTGTGTGTGTGCGCGCGTGTGCGTGTGCGTGTGCGTGTGGGCGTGCGTGTGTGTGTGTGTGTTGTTAGCCAGAGAGAACATGGTGGTCCTTATGAATGTTTGAAGCCCTGTGTGATGGGAGTTTTCAGTGGTTATTCTCCATGGAGTTTTGGCAAAGGACGCGCTCAACTTCTTGGAAAAA
>NC_085877.1:45780890-45783390 GCF_034702125.1 Engraulis encrasicolus
GCATTCCCATCAACAACCTTCCTTATCCTGGCCCTACCGTGGCCTAGCGGTAGGGCACTCGTCTACTATGCGGCCGACCCGGGTTCGATTCCCGGCCCGGGTCCTTTGCCAGCCCTTCCCCATCTCTCTCTCCCAACTCGCTTCCTGTCACTATCTTCACTGTACTATCATAAATAAAGTCAAAAAGACCAAAAACATATCTTTAAAAAAAAGACCTTCCTTATCCCACCAGGGACCTGTACTAAGAAGCGGGTTCAGGAGTAAACCAGGTTAAGATCATGTAATAGAAGAGCCTTTTCTTTAAAGGGACACTGTGCAGGAAATGGTCAAAAAAAGGTACTGCAACTATGCTGTGAATTGAAACTGGGCTCCCTTTTGCCAAATTTGATGTTTGCATGAAAGTTTACTAAGTAATAAACACATATTTTTAGTATGGTCCAAGTAGAGTCATTTTTGCAGCTAAAAATGGCTATTTTAGGAAATTCAAAATGATGGACCATGGAGAAGATCCCCCTTTTCATGTATGAAAAGTGCAATTTTTTCAGTCATAATGAATACTTAGAATTTGCTGGTGGTGGTAAGTATTCATGAAAAAGGTAACATTGGGCAAGAGAATGGGCAGCATGAGTTCTGGAAATAAACAACTAAAAATCTCACACAGTGTCCCTTTAAGAAAATGAGTACTCCACAGGCTCTTCTTTTAGATGATTTACCTCTTAACCCAGTGGTTCCCAACCTATGGGTCGGGACCCAACCTATGGGTCACCAAAGATCCACAGTGGGTCGCGAAGCCCTCTTGATTTTAAGGGGTTTCATTTTAATACCATATATAGCCCATGTTGAATAAATGAAAAAGGTTGGGAACCACTGTCTTAACTTAACCTGGTTTACTCCTGAACCAGCTTCCTAGTGTAGGCCCCTGGTCAGGTCAAAGTGAAGGGCGTCGGCATGGGGGCCGCTAGGGGGGGGAAAGTGGTACAGATTCTAAGGGCCCAAGCACTGACAGGGGCCTATAAGGGGGCCCAAGCACTGACAGGGGCCCTTAAGGGGGCCCAAAATGTGAATCTTTCATGGGGCCCAACATTTCTGGCAGCGCCCCTGGGCGTCGGGTGCAATATTTTACAAGCCCATGTGAACATCGTTAGGCGTCCTGATTCCCATTGGCCTGAAAGCTGAAACTAGCTATCGATTTTACGTATTCTGATGAATAACATTTTTTTTGTTTTGTTTATTTTTTTTCCGTATGGCTGATCATTCATTTGTAACTAATCCACCCCCCCCCTCCTCTCTCTCTCTCTCTCTTCCATCCCTTTGTTTTGATTTTCAATTTCATTTCATTTGCGATGCATCTAGTTTGCCTTCAAAGCATGGTGCACTTTTTTTCAAAACCCATGACACTACAGATATAGGTCAAGATAAATATTGATGGTTTAGATCTGTGTGCGTGTGTGTTAGTGTGCGTGTGTGTGTGTGTGTGCGTGTGCTTGTGTGCGTGTGTGTGTGTTAATGTGTGTGTGTGTGTGTGTGTCTTAGTGTGTTAGCGTGCATGCATGCATGCGTGTGTGTGTGTGCGTGCGTGTGTGCGTGTGCGTGTGTGTGTGCGTGCGCGCACGCGCGCGTGTGTGTGTGTTAGTGTGTGTGTGTGTGTGTGTTAGCGTGTTAGCGTGCGTGCGTGTGTGTGTGTGCGTAATCCGACCCCCCTGTGCCCACTTTGATGAGATTTAATCCAGGTCACCATGTCATGTGAAGATGACAACTCTGGAATGATTAAACTTCAGTCCCAAGGCCCTCTCCGAACTGTGGATTGGGATTGTTTTTGCAATAGGGAGAAATTAACATAGTAATCTGTGGACATTTTCAATGTTTGTGTGTGTGTGTGTGTGTGTGTGTGTGTGTGTGTGTGTGTGTGTGTGTGTGTGTGTGTGTGTGTGTGTGTGTGTGTGTGCGTGTGTGTGTGTGTATGTGTGTGTGTGTGTGTGTTTATCTCTCTCTCTCTCTCTCTCTCTCTCTGTGTGTGTGTGTGTGTGTGTGTGTGTGTGTGTGTGTGTGTGTGTGTGTGTGTGTGTGTGTGTGTGTGTGTGTGTGTGTACGTCTGTGTGCGTGTGTGTGCGTGTGTGTGTGTGTGTGTGTGTGTGTGTGTGTGTGTGTGTGTGTGTGTGTCTGTGTGTGTGTGTGCGTCTGTGTGCGTCTGTGTGTGTGTTTGCATGCATGCAGGGAAGCCAGCAGAGCAGGGGGATGGGCGGGGGGTACAAATGGGTCGGTTGTCCTGGGCCCAGTGAGAAAGGGGGCCCAGAATTGGGTCCCCATGACTTCATATATATTGGAAACAAAGAAAATTGGCGTCTGCGCCTTAACTGAGGATCTCTTGTTGCTTGGTGCGACTGCTCACCAAAAATAGTGATACTAGGACAGTCAAAAAGATGAGGCGCACACAAGGCTTGCAGGTTCAAAAAGTGTATTGTGGCCGACAAATTAACAAAAGAAGTCAACGGAAAATATC
>NC_085877.1:45793390-45795890 GCF_034702125.1 Engraulis encrasicolus
AAAAGGGGATGAAATGAGCAGTTCCATGTGAATTAAATAAAATGCAGGCAAAATATTTTTCAAGTGTGAGGCATAGAAAAAATATATATGAGTAACACTTTGATTCAGACTGTTTGTTGAAAAAGCTCAACTACGTCATATTGCTACAACATTACTGAGTCCTAAGTAACAGATTAAGACTTAGTTATCACCATTTTGGTAGCTACATGCTTTAGAAAAGAGACTCCACATGACAAAATGAAGTGAGACATTTTGTGATTATTTTTTTATGACAATGCCTTGGCAACACAATACCCAAACTATTATGCTATAACCACCCATTGGATATTTTATTTGCTAATGCATGAACAGGGGTGTCTTTCAAGAAGGTGAAGTGTGACTGAGTAACCAGGGCCCCATATAGGCTATATAGGGCGGCCCACACACAGTCTGATTTATATATATATATTTCCATAGTTTTTAATTGAGCTTCACATACAAAATCATGCATCAAAAAGATCAAGAATGAAGTACAGATATATGGAATTTGTCTCTGAACAATTATTCGAAGTGATACACGAATGTGGATTCATCTTCATAAATTGGACTGTGTGTAGACTGTACACACACACACACAGTCTAATTTAGGTAGATAGGTGTCTTCATAAAACTACAACTCCCCTGTCTATGAGCAACACTAATCTGTTCCCCTTTTTGTTTCCTCTCTTTCTCTCTTTCTCTCTTTCTCTCTTTCCCTCTTTCCAGGTGCAACAACAGAACCCAGTGTGCCGTGGTGGCGGGCCCCGAGGTGTTCCCCGACCCCTGCCCTGGGACCTACAAGTACCTGGAGGTCCAGTACGAATGTGTCCCTTACAGTACGTACCACCTGCTGTTATTCTTCTTCTCTCTCTCTCTCTTGGTGTTTAATTGCTGTAGGCTTTCACCGAATGTGTCCCCTACAATATGTACCACCTGAATTTTTTTCTCTTCTGTTCTCTTCTGTTCTGTTCTCTTCTGTTCTGTTCTGTTCTCTTCTCTTCTCTTCTCTTCTCTTCTCTTCTCTTCTCTTCTCTTCTCGTCTCGTCTCGTCTCGTCTCGTCTCGTCTCGTCTCGTCTCTTCTCTTCTCTCTTCTCTTCTCTTCTCTTCTCTTCTCTCTTCTCTTCTCTTCTCTTCTCTTCTCTTCTCTTCTCTTCTCTTCTCTTCTCTTCTCTTCTCTTCTCTCTCTCTCTGTCTGAGTGTTTAATTGCTGTAGGCTTTCAGCACCCCACATTAACTCGGTTTGCCTTCCAGGGGTTCTTCCTCCCAACTGTTCCAGAACTGTCGCGATGGCTCATAATTCCGGAACCCTCTAGTGTGTTCTCTTCTCTCCTCTCCTCTCCTCTCCTCTCCTCTCCTCTCCTCTCCTCTCCTCTCCTCTACTCTACTCTCCTCTTCTTCGTCCTTGCCCAGATAACTGCCATATTTTCCGTATGCATATTCATCATTCTAATGACAGGCTCCTCTGTTCCCTGGTCACTTCTTTACCCAGTAACCTAATTATTATTCCCGATAATAGGGTTAGTGGCGTGCAGAAGTGTGCACTACACTGAACATGGTGATTTTATTCCTCTCTGTTTTATTTCAATATACAGTATGTCAATGATGGGCATATTATGAGATGTTTTAAATCTGACCTGTCTGATGATTGTATTAACTGCTGTCATATTCCTATGTGTTGTTTTGCCCCACTTTGTATTGAAGTAGTTTATGTCCAGAATATTGCATATTGACCATTCACAAATGCTCTCTTTTTGATTAGCATTCACTACTGCTATCAATTTCTAAGCACACATTTGGAAATAGATGCATGTTTTTTTATGCAAATCTGCCATTTTGAATTACGAGTTCTAGACATCTTTATCTTTGGCAAGTCTCTTCTGGTTTGATGAGACCAGAAACAGTTTAGCAAACATTAATGGAAAAGATCACAGTTGTGCATTAGAAATAGGAAATTACACAAATTGGGGGGCAGCCGTGGCCAAGTGGTTAGAGAGTTGGTCTTTCAATCTAGGGGTTTCCAGTTCGAATCCCCCCTGACCTCTCCCTACATCTCCATCCATGGCTGAAGTGCCCTAGAGCAAGGCACCTAACCCCACATTGCTCCAGGGACTGTAACCAATACCTTGAAAGTAATAGTTGTAAGTCGCTTTGAATAAATGAAAGCGTCATCTAAGTGCAATGTAATGTAATGTAATGTAATGTAATGTAAATTACACAAATCACATAAATTACACACTGGACCTTAAAGGTGCAGTGTGTAGAATGTGGCCAGAATGGGTACTGCAACTATGTTGCTCAGTGAAACTGGGCTGCCTATTGCCAAATTTGATCTTTACATGGAGGGTTACTAAATTATAAACTAATATTTACTCGTATGGCCAAAGTGCATTTTAGCAGCACAAAGTCATTTTTTTCATGTATGAAAAGTGCAATTTTCTCAGTCATAATGAATACTTAGAATTTGATGGTGGTGGTAAGTAT
>NC_085877.1:45810890-45813390 GCF_034702125.1 Engraulis encrasicolus
ACACACACACACACACACACACACACACACACACACCCACACACACACACACACACACACACACACACACACACACACACACACACACTTCTCAACATCTCCTTCTTCTTCTCCTTCTTCTTCTTCTCCTTCTCCTTCTCCTTCTCCTTCTTCTTCTTCTTCTTCTTCTTCTTCTTCTTCTTCTTCTTCTTCTTCTTCTTCTTCTTCTTCTTCTTCTTCTTCTTCTCAACATCTCCACTCCTCTCCTCCCCCTCATGTCCCCTGCTCTTCCTCTCCTCCGCCCCATCTTCACTCCAACTCACCTCTCCTTTATCACCCTCTCCTCCTGCTCTCCTCCTGCTCTCCTCCCCATCTCCACTCCTCCTCCCCAACTCCTCCTCCCCATCTCCTCTCCTCCTCCCCATCTCCACTCCTCCTCTCTCGCTTCCTTTCTACTGCCACTCCTCCTCTCCCCCTCTCATCCCCATCTCCTCTCCTCCTCCCCCCTCTGCACTCATCCTCTCCATCTCCTCTCCTCCTCCCCATCTCCTCTCCTCATCTCCTCTCCCCCTCTCATCCCCATCTCCTCTCCTCCTCCCCATCTCCTCTCCTCCTCCCCCTCCGCACTCCTCCTCTCCCCCTCTCATCCCCATCTCCTCTCCTCCTCCCATCTCCTCTTCTCTTCCACCTCTGCACTCATCCGCTCCATCTCCTCTCCCCCATTCCTCCCCCCATTCCTCTCCACTCCTCCTCTCCCTCTCCACTCCTTCATTCCTCCCCCTCTCCACTCCTTCATTCCTTCCCCTCTCCACTCCTCCTCTCTCTCAACTCCTTCATTCCTCCCCCTCTCCACTCCTTCATTCCTCCCCCTCTCCACTCCTCCTCTCTCTCCACTCCTCCATTCTCCCCCTCTCCACTCCTCCTCTCTCTCCACTCCTCCATTCTCCCCCTCTCCACTCCTCCTCTCTCTCCACTCCTCCATTCTCCCCCTCTCCACTCCTCCTCTCTCTCCACTCCTTCATTCCTCCCCCTCTCCACTCCTCCTCTCTCTCCACTCCTTCATTCCTCCCCCTCTCCACTCCTTCATTCCTCCCCCTCTCCACTCCTCCTCTCTCTCCACTCCTTCATTCCTCCCCCTCTCCACTCCTCCTTCACTCCTCCATTCTCCACTCATCCTCTCCCTCTCCACTCCTTCATTCCTCCCCCTCTCCACTCCTCCTTCACTCCTCCATTCTCCTCACTCTCTCCCGGCCCCCGTTGCCACTCATCCATGAATCTCTATTAAGCACTAATGATATCACTCTGGCACCTCGCTGGCTGGCTGCGCCACACAAAATCGGGACATGTTAATTATTGAGGGGCTCGAATCGGAGCTCGGGCGGTGTGTGTGTGTGTGTGTACATGTGTGTGTGTGTTTGTGTGTGCGGGCACGTTTGTTTGTGTTTGTGTGTGCGGGCACGTTTGTGTGTGCGGGCACGTTTGTGTGTGCACGTATGTGCGTGCGTATGTGTATGTTCGCTTGCCTGTGTGCCTGTGTGCTTGCGTGCGTGCGTCTGTGTTCGCTTGCCAGTGTGCCAGTGTGCCTGTGTGCCTGTGTGCTTGCGTGCGTGCGTCTGTGTGTGGGTGAACCTTAGGGGCAGAGTGGGCCATGAAGAGGATGAACAGGGGGTCGAATATGATTTGGTTGGATGATTCTGGTGGATGAGGTGACTGGCAGAGGACCGAAAGCAAGGGCATGGCTCTCTCGATTTGCTCGAAGGCTCGAGGATGGTAGTAGCAGATCTGGTCGCCTGATTATCATCGACTTTTCAAATCTCTTAGAGCCTGACCAAGGTCTGACCAAGAGCATAACAATTAACATTTCCCAAATGGCATGGTTGACCCGCCTCCCCGGATTTGCTACTGTTTGACTGGTGTCCGACAAAGTGGGCGGAGTTCCGGGTTTATAGGGAGATCAGAAACAATGGGCCCTTCTCAAAACCTAGGGCAGTGCACTTCCAAGTGTATCAGCCTACTTAGTCACACCCAGTGATTGGATACTCTTTACTAGTCACCCCCAGTGATTTGATATTCCGTAGTGTTCACCAGATCACTGGACGTGACTAATTAGGCTGATACACTTGGAAGTGCACTGTCCTAGGTTTTGAGAAGGGCACATTATTTACATTGCTGTTGGCCTGACTAGAAGCAACGCCAAAGATGCTGCATCACTAGGAGGGCGTGGCCTGGCGAATGTGTGAAAGCACATTGGGAAACTTCAACTCCCATTGTCATTGTGACACAGCACTCCACAGCACACAAGTGAACACTGCACACTGCACACAACAAAATTGCATTCATGCCTCACCCGTGCAAGGGGGCAGCCCTCAATGGTGCTCCAAGGGAGCAGTGCGGCGGGACGGTACCATGCTCAAGGTACCTCAGTCATGGAGGAGGATGGGGGAGAGCACTGGTTACTCCCCCCCCCTCTCCCCCACCAACCTGGGGGGTCGGGAGTCAAACCGGCAACCTTTGGGCTACA
>NC_085877.1:45818390-45835890 GCF_034702125.1 Engraulis encrasicolus
GTGGGCTGCTTGAGCATTAGTCAGTAGTAGTGACCTTGACAGTTTGAGGCGGGCCCGTTTTTGACAAGCAGTGACAGGGGAGGGTTGGCGAATAGAGGTGTATGTCTGTGTGTGTGGGGGTGTGTGTGTCTGATTTTCAGCAGAAGTAACATTGTTGATGCCTGAATTGGAAGCAGATAGGGGGTTGAAGGTGAGCATGTGTGTGTGTGTGTGTGCGTGCGAGCATGTGCGTGTGTGAGCGTGTGAGCGCGTGTGTGTGTGTGAGTACGCGTGCGCGTACGCGTGCATGTGCGCGTACGCGTGCATGCGCGCGCGTGTGTGAGCGTGTGTGTGTGTGTGTGTGTGTATGCTTGGCACAACAAAGGAGGGAGGAGCAGGGTTTGTCTTGAGGGCGTGTTTTGACATGGCACTGCCTGGCACACTAATGCTTTCCTCCAACTACCATTATCCTGCTTATGCTGTAACTAGCACTGGCCAACCCATTGCAGCACGCACGCACGCACGCACGCACGCACGCACGCAAGCACGCACACACGCACGCAGGCACGCACACACGCACGCAGGCACGCACGCATGCACTTGAGTTGCAGTAAATGATTTGCAATGCAACGGGGCTGAATGACCTCGGGCCTTTTGCCAGTAAATCAGGGATGGAGATATTTGATTTTTACGAGTAGAATTCATCTCAAGAAATTTTAGAAAAAATATCTATCAGAAGCAGAATCCTCCTCTGAAACCTTTATGGACCTAGTATCACTTTCTCCATGTAATGCAGTGTGTGTGGGGGGGGGGGTACTGAAGGGGGGGTCACGGACAAAATGGAATTGTATTCACTTGTATGGTTAATAGGTGTATTAGCTATCCTGTAGATTTCTAGCAATATTAGCGGACAAACTATTAATGAAAAAATCTAGCAATATTAAAGGAATATGTCGCTAAGCTAGTGAAAGGCAATGGATCCGTGTAGCATTGTAGCATGCTACACGGATCCATTGACTTTCACTAGCTTACCGACATATTCCCTCTTTTAACTTGTCTTAAAGCAAGGCAACGCTTAACATGAAAAATAAGACACTTTACCACCTTTATAAACCCCAGCCAACGATTTTAACTGTATTAAGCCCCAAAATAGTGGCATACCCCTTTAATGACCATTAGTATTGATAGATTTTCCATAAATAGTTTGTCTGCTACTATTGATAGGCTAAAACTACGGTGGATGGGGGGGGTCGCAAAAATATTCCAAAGTCCAAAATGGGGTCCCCCGCTGAAAAAGTTTGGGAACCAGTGCAGTCCTGTATGTTACCTACCGTACATGTTTAATCTGCACTTTTGGGATCAATCATCTCATATCCAGGCCTTTTGTACTGACCTATTTTCATGAATCCTCTGTTCTGACATCTGAAAAGTATGATTTCGAGTGATGTCTTTTTCTTTTTCTGCAGTTGGATTTTTTTTTATTGACACTGACAGTCTCACTGTCTTTATTATTATACTGAAAGTACCCGTATATTTTTTGCCCTCTTTGTTCGTTTTCTTTGAACAAATCGTCCAACCGTGGTGTTCCATATGCTTCTCTTTGAGACCTGCTGCTGCTATTAAAAAGAATAGAAAATGGAGGACAGAAATTAAGAAATTAAGCCTACAAGTCAAATCAATCTCTCTCACTGTCTCTCTCTCTCTCTCTCTCTCACTGTCTCTCTCTCTCTCTCTCTCTCTCTCTCTCTCTCTCTGTCTCTCTCTCTCTGAAACTTGTTGTTAATGTGTATTGCTATTTTTGCTTCCTTCCCTCCTCCTCCTCCTGTTCCCTTCCCTTCCCTCCTCCTCCTCTTGTTTCCTCTCTTCCCTCCTCCTCCTCCTGTTCCCTTCCCTTCCCTCTCTCCTCCTCTTGTTTCCTCTCTTCCCTCCTCCTCCTCTTGTTTCCTCTCTTCCCTCCTCCTCCTCCTGTTCCCTTCCCTTCCCTCCTCCTCCTCTTGTTTCCTCTCTTCCCTCCTCCTCCTCCTGTTCCCTTCCTTCCCTCCTCCTCCTCCTGTTCCCTTCCCTTCCCTCCTCCTCCTCTTGTTTCCTCTCTTCCCTCCTCCTCCTCCTGTTCCCTTCCCTTCCCTCTCTCCCAGGCCCCAGGAAGAGGAGAGATGAGAGATGAGTGCTCTGTGCCCATTTGTTTTTGTTATGTCTCAATGCATGATAGGGATGACGCATAGAAAGCTCTGGTTTTGACAGGGCTGTGCTGTGTCACGGCTCACCTTGTTATTATTATGCTGTTATTATATTGATGTTGTTGCTATCAGAGGAAGCCATCTTGGATTCAGAAAGAGAGAAAGTGCAAAAGTGTTGCCACAAGCTTGTTTCGCCCAATTTATGGACCTCTGGTTTTCCTCAAAGCATGAGATAAGTCCTGACATTATGTGGGTTGATAACCAGCTAGATGATGCAATTATTGAATTCACAGGTGAAAAAGGAATCATGTGTCTGGATCTGTTGCTTTCTATCTCTTTCTATTTCCAGTTTGCTCACTAACCAGTTTGTTGAATGATGAATTTTGTTATGTCAATTGTTATGATCGTAACTCTTTGTCCACAGTGTGCTGGGATAAAGTCTCTGTGTTAACCTGTTAAGACGAACGTGATTTTTCTTTTCTTCTGCAAAGTGCTGTAATACTAATTTATTATTTCTCTCTCTCTCCCTTGTTTTTCCCTTTCACCTCATAATCCCTCCTCTCCGCATCCCTTTTTCCTAAATCTCATTCTTTCCTCTCTTCCTTCCATCTCTCTCTCTCTCTCTCTCTCTCTCTTGTCCCTTATCTCTCTCTTCTTTTCCTCTTTCTTCTACCCTTCTCCCCTGTGTCATTTTTTCCCTCCCATGCCTAAACTAGAAGTGGAACAGAAAGGTAACTAAAAATGACTTATCTTGTTCTAAATGTAGAGTTAAGTTTTATTTTTTATTTTCATTTTTTTGCTACATTTTCCGGGTAGCGGGTTTCCCCATAGGAGTCCACTCATTGTAAATCTATGCAATCTACCCATATCTCTGTCTGTATTTGAAGAGTTTATTTGAAAAACAGTGTTTGCACCATTTTTTGACTATTGCATTTTATGATTGAAAATGACTGTTCAGTGGTCCTATCACCTATATGTGAAATCCTGCCATTCAAATATTTTAGAACATACTTCTGCAACAATGCAATGCAATGGAATGCCCAATACAAGAAATGACAATTTCCCATTCCCATTCTACAAAATGGAGATACACCGTTTTGCAAATAAACTCTTCATTTCTCTCTGTATTGCCCTCTCCCTCTCTTCTGTTTTTGCTGCTGGGCTACCAGTGTTGTTTCCTCTGCATTGCTCATGTCAATTATACACAGAGGCAGCTGGTATTGCTTGATTCCTATATGGGAAAGGCATTGAGATTTAAAGAGGATGCTGGAGGATGTTTATTATGGTTTGCAATGCATCATGGGAGCTGCTGACTGTTGCATGTTAAAAGGCCCAGTTATATTGCATCACCCGGAGGCATAAACAAGTACTGCAGTAAATAAATATACAAACAAACAAATAAATAAATAAATAAGCAAAATTGATGCAACAGCATTTCTTAATGATACTATACGACTAGAATTGTTATGTCACGATTGTTTAGAACACTTTGTGTAGCAATAGCTGATACACGGTAGAGCAGTGTTGTAACAATTATTGCACATATGTAATACTAGTAGCTGTTGTCCTTTGGATATATTGCAGTAGTTTCACTGTGTTGCCATGGAAATGAGGAGCTATCTCACAGGGAAGTAACCACTGACACTATTTAGCATGGATTCAACAATAGTTGATAAGATATAGACTCATGGTCCTGCAAGAGTCTATATGTATTGAATAGCATCTACATGCCATAATCAGTACTGCATACAATACTGCATATGGAAGCAACGCCATGTTTGAACAATGTCATATGAATAGAATGGTGATGTCATAATGCTGTAGAACACTGGCGGACCAATAACTGATATGGAACAGTGGTGTAACAATAGCACGTATGATGTAATAATAATAGCTGTTCTTGTGTTTCTATTACAGTAGTTCACTACATTGTCGTACAAATGAGAAGCTATTCCACAGTGTTGCAACAATAGAAAATATTTAACATTGATTCAACAATAGTTCATGAAGAATCATGATCTTGCAGCAGTCTATACATTGAATAGCGCTGGTCAAAACAAGTCAATACAAAGTGTTTTTGGAACAAAACCATCGATGTCCTCTTCTTTGAAAGCCCCATTGGGAAACTCCAACTCCCATTGTCATTGTGACACAGCACTCCACAGCACACAAGTGAACACTGCACACAACGAAATTGCATTTATGCCTCACCCGTGCAAGGGGGCAGCCCTCAGTGGCGCCCCATGGGGAGCAGTGCGGTGGGACGGTACCATGCTCAGGGTACCTCAGTCATGGAGGAGGATGGGGGAGAGCACTGGTTGATTACTCCCCCCACCAACCTGGCGGGTCGGGAGTCGAACCGGCAACCTCTGGGATGCAAGTCTGACGCCCTAACCGCTCACCCATGACTGCCCTGTCAGTGTGTGCCTGCAGTGCACACATGCATGATTGCCTGGCCCAGCCTGGACACCTATTGAGTGTCCATACAGTGTACAGACAGGACCACTCTTCCACTCTCCTGTCCCCAGTGGGTGGTGTGCAGTGAGTGCAGTGTTGCCAGATGTGTCTGACCAAATCCCGCCCAAAAGCTTCTCAAAAACCGCCAAAATGTGCTAAATTCCGCCCAAATTCAAGAAATTACATTGACTTCTATGGGCCCAAAACGGCTGAAAAAAAAAAAAAACGCCAAATGGCAATTTTTTCCAATTTTTTAACCCACAGATGCTCATCCAAAGTAGCCCAATTGGGCAGGCACCCGCCCAACCTGGCAACACTGGGTATGTGTGTTTGTGCACTCGGGAGCATGTACACGAGCCCCAATCGATCCCCTATGGATAATTTACTGCCCTCAGCCTTGAGCGGGCTCCTGGGGAAAGAAGAAGGAAGGCAATTCAGTGGGTTGCCAGATGAGGCTGATGATTTCCAGCCCCAAAACATGCCCAAAACCCGCCTAGAAGCACAAAATCCCGCCCAATTCCATTGATTTCTATGGCAAAAATTATGCTTAATGCCATTTTTACCCACACACGGCCCATCCTAAGCAGCCCAATTGGGCGGGGAACAGCCCAATCTGGCAACACTGAATGCAGTGCAGTGCAGGCAGAGCAAGGCGGTGCATGTAATGGCGGACAGGATGGAGAGGGAAGAGGCGGGCATGGGGAAGATGCTACGACAGGAAGAGGCAAAAAGGGGGATAGAGAAAGAACAGAAGATGGCGAAATGTTAAGGAGAAAAGAGGAAGGGAGGACAGTAGAGATGCGATTTATGGCTCTTTAACGGGATCCGGATCTTAGTGGCTCGTTCCTTTCAAAGAGCCGTTAAAAAAACTGGCTCTTTTGGCTCTTTTTAATTATTTTTTTCAGTGTTTAGAATGTAATATTTTGACTCCACCTCAAGGCTATTTTGTCCAAACATCAACTGTTTATTCTCCTGCTTCTAAAGACGGTTTTTTTGCCACTCTTTAAGGCAAACAATTGTGTTTTTTTTCCAAATTAAATTACTTTGGTCGAGATCACATGCTTAAAATTAATGAAAAATGAACGAAATAACGGTCGAGTGGCTCCCCCAGCTATGATCCGGTTCCCATCGTTCACTTCAGGGAGCCGTTCAAAAGAACCGGCTCGTTCGTGAACGACACACCTCAGGACAGAGGACAGGATGGGGGGAAAGAGGTGGGCATGGTGAACAAGTGAAGAGTGGAAGAGCAGGGGAAAAAAGGATGAGGGGAAGAGGAGGAGAGGGGGCAATGAGGAAGATGGAGAGGTGTGGAAGAGGTTAAGACAGGAAGAGGCAAAGAGGGGAAAAGAGGCAAAGAACAGAAGATGGCGGAATGATAAGAACAAAAGAGGAAGGGAGGAAGAGGACAAGGTGGAGAAGAGGGGGTGGACGGAGAGGAGAGGGGAGGGGAGGGGAAGTGCAGCAGGCAGTGGTCAGTGGTGCTGAAATTGTAGGAGGAAACAAGGCCGCTGACAACATTTTTGCTGGGCCCAGGACAAAGACATCTGGAAGCCCCCCTCACCAGAGATTCTTTAAGTATATAGAGAGATGCCAGTGTAATAGGTTGCTATGGGCACCTAACGTGACCAGGTTCCGGTCTGCCTAAAGGGGCGTGTCATAATACTCCTAGCATTGAATAGAACAGACCTTAGGTCTGCCTAGGTCTGCCTAAAGGGGGATTTCCCCCCCTCCGCCTTGCAATAGTAGAACCCGGAGACAATGGGCCAATGGAACCTCTCTCTCTACTCTCTCTGCCTGGGGAGTAGGAGATTGGACATTGGTGATTGGAGTTGCTGCTCATCTGGGTGTCTGTCTGAGCAAACACGATCGGGGAGAGGAGAGGAGAGGGGGAAGGCAGCCGAGCATGCAGCCGTTAACGCCTAGGATTGATGGAGGCCTGCATGCAATGTAATGGGCCTTGGGCCCGGGACAACTGACCCCTTTGTCCCCCCACCACCCTGTCGGCACCCCTGGGGAGTAGGAGATTGGACATTGGTGATTGGAGTTGCTGCTCATCTGGGTGTCTGTCTGAGCAAACACGATCGGGGAGAGGAGAGGAGAGGAGAGGGGGAAGGCAGCCGAGCATGCAGCCGTTAGCGCCTAGGATTGATGGCGCCTCAGTACTGAGCTCGTTAATCTAGCAGCCACCGCCTCTTCCTCCAGTTAACACCCACGCACAGGGCCACTGACAGCTTTCGTTCCACCCGGGGCAAAGTCATCTGAAAGGGCCCCCAACCCAATACATACAATGAAATGGGGCCCAATGCTTTGCCCCCCCCTCTCTGTCTGGGCCTGGGGCAGCATACCCCTCCCTACATCACCCAGCCACCCACCTACCAATGATACCAAGCCATCTCAACACCCACCCAACTTGCCTTCTCCACACACCACCCCAAAGAATTAATTAGACTACCCCCTCCTCTCACCCCACCTGCATCCACACAGCCAGCCAACCTTCCCTACTTCACCTAACCACCCACCTATGGATGGCACCAAGCCCTCTTTACACCCACCCACCTTCCCCTCTCCACACACACACATACCAAACAATTAATCAGACCACCCCCCCACACACACAGCCAGTCATCCCGATCTACTTCACCCAACCACACACCCACCAATGGCACCAAGCCCTCTTTACACCCACCCACCTTCCCCAATCCACACACCCACATCCCAAACAATTAATCAGACCACCCCCACACCCACACAGCCAGTCATCCCGATCTACTTCACCCAACCACACACCCACCAATGGCACCAAGCCCTCTTTACACCCACCCACCTTCCCCTATTGAAACACACACATACCAAACAATTAATCAGACCCCCCCCCCCCCCCCCCAGTCATCCCTCTCTACTTCACCCAACCACACACCTACTACCAATGATGCCAAGCCCTCTTTACACCCACCCACCTTCCCCAATCCACACACCCACACCCAAGACAATTAATCAGACCACCTACACAGCTAGTCAGCCGCCCACACCTACATCCTTCTTGCCTGGGAAATCCCATGCTGCTTTGCACTAGAGGTGTGTCGTTCACGAACGAGCCGGTTCTTTTGAACGGCTCCCTGAAGTGAACGATGGGAACTGGATCCACAGCTGGGGGAGCCACTCGACTGTTATTTCGTTCATTTTTCATTAATTTTAAGCACGTGACCTCGACCAGAGTAATTAAGTTTGGGAAAAAACACTTTGCCTTAAAGAGTGGCAAAAACGGTCTTTAGAAGCAGGAGAATAATCAGTTGTTGTTTGGACAAAATTACCTTGAGGTGGAGTCAAAATATTACATTCTAAACACTGAATAAATAACTTTTAAAAGAGCCAAAAGAGCCAGTTTTTAGAACGGCTCTTTGAAAGGAACGAGCCACTAAGATCCGGATCCCGTCAAAGAGCCATAAATCCCATGCTGCTTTGCACAATCATTCCGATCTGAAAGACAGCATGGATTCTATCCCTCAGCGAGGGTCCCAGATCTTGGACTCTAATCACAGAGCCGGGGAGGGGTGGAAAGAAGAAGACTGTAGTTTGTTTTATGTCAGCTACAGTTATACAACTGATACGATTGGCTATGGCCTACATATATGCCAAATGACACATCTGTAACGCCCAATAAACGGTCATATTTCTCGTAGGAGAGGAGTGGTGTACAAATTGCAGTAGTACTGCATCCAGACGATCTCACACCAACCACAGGGGTCAATTTCTCGAAACCAAAGTTGCTTACTACATTAGCTACTTCGTTGCTTTCAATGAATTTTCCCATTGGCAACTACCGAAGTTGCTAACAGGCTAACAACTTCCCTTTTGAGAAACTCACCCCAGCATTGCTCCTTTGCTACACCCACCCACTCGCATGGTCAACGTTTACCTACTGACCCCACCTCTCCCACTGCCTGGTTAAAGGGCGACTCCTGCCAATTTCAATGTGCTGTTGTATTGCTCATGCTACCTTTGACTTGTCAGTACCCGGTGACGCCGCATTTTTTGGCTCAGCCCTTTCCGAGATATGAGCTAGTCTAATGGGGGCAACTTTTGTTTACATTTCAAAAAAACATTTTTATTTATTCCCAAAAACATCCAAAAGGTTATACAACATCAGCAGACAGCTAGCAAACAGCGATACCTTTTGTGAAAATATTTGGAGTAGGTCTATGCTCATTTTTTTTAAAATGTAAACAAAAGTTGCCCCCATTGGAATAGCTCATATCTCAGAAAGGGCTGGGCCAAAAAATGCGGCATCACCCGGTACTGACAAGTCGAGGGTAGCGTGAGCAATACAACAGCACATTGAAATTGGCAGGAGTTGCCCTTTAATACCCACCCACTGCTCGACTGGCTGCTCGACTGCACACCTTCCCAATCCACCCTCCACCAGTGTTGCCAGATTGGGCTGTTTCCCGCCCAATTGGGCTGCTTAGGATGGCCGTGTGCGGGTAAAAATTGCATTTTGCAGAAAAACCTGCGCAAATTTTTCCCACAGAAATCAATAGAATTTGGCGGGATTTTGTGCTTCTAGGCGGGAGGTGATTTTAAGAACAGAGTTGTAGGTGTCCATAGACGGCCATTGTAAAGCTGCTTGAGATCACATCCAAATAAGCCAAATGACAGAGACTGCAGCAAACATGATATAAATGATGAGGAGGACTCTAAAACATTGCAGACCACTCAGAAAATGGCCTTAATGTTCAAAAAAGTGGACTTCCCCTTTAAGATCACCCACCCACTTAACCAGCTTGCCGACCCACCGTTCATCTCCCTACTTCAAGTGCATATGCTACAATCATTCAACCACCACCTTCCCAAACATCTAAGACCCCCCCCCCTCCTCATCAAGTCACTGTGCTGACTATTGCCATGCTAGCGTTGCCATATGTTCATTGTATGATGCATCAGCCATCAACCCACCCACTCCCCCCAGCTTGCCGACTGCCGGCCGACAATTCGTCTACCCCAGGGGTTCCCAACCTTTTCCAACGTGGGGCCCACTCGAAATTGTCACAAATGTTCAGGGTCCACTTCTGACCCAATAAAGACTCAAATAAATCAATAGCAACACACACCAAAATATGACTGCCGGCCGACCATTCATCCACCTACTTGAAGTGCATATGCTACACTCATTCACCCACCACTTCACCACCTACACACCCATTCAATAACCTTCTTCCCAAACATCTAAGACCCCCTTCCTACCTCATCAAGTCCTTGTGCTGACTATTACCATGCCCTATGTCCTGTGTGCGCATAGTCATTAACAACACCCATACACACACACACCCACACAACCACACACCCACCCACATCGTCCACGCACCCACACCGTCCACACACCCATCCACACCGTCCACACAACCACACACACACCCACATCGTCCACCAACCCCCACACCACCCACACCGTCCACCAACCCACCCACCCACCTTTTCATTCATCTAACTCCTGCTTCATCAAGTCCATGTGCTGACCAACGACTCTTACCTATTAACTGGAGGCGACCTCCCATCTATCAGCTTCGCAACCATGGCTGGATTGGCCATAAGGCATACAGGGCATTTGCCAGGTGGATTGCCGACGATATTGGCCGGGTCCTTCCCTCAGTGTAGTGGTATTGTTCCTCATGCCGCCACAGCTGACCTCTCTGAGTCAGAGATTTGCATGTTCATTTTGACTGTTGTGGTCAAAATAGCTTGTCATTAGACCACTTCAAATGTTGTCACAGGCTTCATTGTCTCTGCCAATGCTGATTGTTGCCATTGCATGGCCTCTCTCCTTATGCTAGCATAACTGGCTCATGTGCTGACGCTCACTTTGCAAGCCCGCCTCATTTCGCATTAATCTACCAAGCAATCACTCTTATTAATTAACTTGACTCGACCTCCCATCTATTAGCTCGACCATCCACCCTCCACCACCACCACCACCCCTCTCTGTACCAACACCCAAGCCCGCTGACATCTTTGGCTGTGCCCAGGACAAAGTCATCCGAAAGGGCCTCCCACCAAATAATACATACAATGTAATAAGAACCCAACTCTGAGCCCCCTCTGTCTCTGGGCCTGGGACAACTGACCCCCTTTCCCCCCACTGTAAGCTTCCCTGCCAACACCCAATCTGTCCACCAGCCCCATCTACAATGCAGTACCTCACAATAATCCCAAGTGCTGATTGTTGCCATTGCATGGCCTCTCTCCTTATGCTAGCATAACTGGCTCATGTGCTGACGCTCACTTTGCAAGCCCGCCTCATTTCGCATTAATCTACCAAGCAATCACTCTCAACTCCACAGAACACATCCACTTGGACTTGCATTTCACTCCACTCCACTCCAACCATTTATGTTCCTCCCTCGCACGCACGCACGCACGCACGCACACACGCACCTCCATATCCCACCCCACCAGTCCATGTGCTGACTGTACTGCCATCACATCACATCACATCACATCACATCACATCACATCACATCACATCACATCACATCACATCACATCACATCACATCACATCACATCACATCACATCACATCACATCACATCACATCACATCCCATCCCATCCCATCTTTCCCCTTCGCTCTCCATACAGACACATTAGCATTCTTTCCTTATCAATCTGCGGAGGGTAGGGCGGGGTAGGGTAGTGTAGGGTAGTGTGGGTGGTCAGGGTGACAAAAGCAATCAATAGCCAGTCCAATGAGCTGTCAGTATTGTAAATTACAATCATAACCACCACAATGATGGCGGTAACCTTCAGGGAGGCACAGTAGGCAAGTGTGTGTGGGTGGGCGGCAGTGTGTGCGGGTGGGTCTCCCACTCAGCCTGCCTGCTTTGCCTCCGTGTCTGTCGGGAAAACACGGACGAAGAGAGAGGAGGGGCGACAACATGGCATCTATACATATACTACTACCCACTTAATTGCTGCGTACATCCTTGGGCTAGACCAAGCTTGAGGAAGATAGGGGGGGCGATGACATACCATGCATACATAGTACATACTTAATTGCTGTGTATATCCTTGGGCTAGACCAAGCTTCAGGAAGATAGGGGGAGCTGATGACATACCATGCATACATAGTACATACTTAATTGCTGTGTACATCCCTGGGCTAGACCAAACTTGAGGAAGATAGGGGGTGGCAACACACCATGCATACATAAATACATGAGCACTGTCTACGTCCATACTGTCTTATGTCCATACTGTCTTATGTCCATGTATAAGTACTGTCTATGTCTATACTGTCTATGTCCTTACCTAGATTAGTCTATGTCTGCATGGGAGAGCAAGAAACGCAATTTCAAATTCTTTGTATGACCAGTGCATGTAAAGAAATTGAGAATAAAACTTGACTTGACTTGACTTGATAGTACATTTTTAATTGCTGTGTGCAACCTTGGGCTAGACCTTCCTGCTCTTTTTTTTTTTTTTTTTTGCAACAGCATTCTCGTCAGTTGAAGTCAAGTAATACTGTACTTAGGCATCCGTTAGGTTGAAGACAAATGATTTTGACATACCAAGATATCTGTCAGTGCCCGAGGCTCATAAACTGCAAATCAGGGTCTGATCATTACCTACTCCAGTCAGACAAAGTAAATTGAAATATAATTAATCATTTATTTTTCGTTGAACTGTGATATCTTACACAAATATACAAAGATGGCTGACAGACATCAGTTGCAAACGAACTGGAAATGAACTGTGTGGCAGGATGTCATTGTCCAATTGCCCACTTTTTCCCCCTACTTTTTTAAAGGTACACTGTGCAGGAAATGGTCAAAAAAGGTACTGCATATGCTGCTTATTGAAATTGGGCTGCCTATTGCCAAATTTGATCTTTACATGAAAGTTTACTAAGTAATAAACAAATATTTTCTAGTATGATCCAAGTAGAGTCCTTTTTGCAGCTAAAAATGACTATTTTTGGAAATTCAAAATGGCGGACCATGGAGAAGATCCCCCTTTTCATGTATGAAAAGTGCAATTTTTCCAGTCATAATGAATACTTAACTAAAAATCTCACACAGTGTCCCTTTTAGGCAATGGCATCTGAGGCAATACGCCCTGAAGGAGCCCGTGTAGCCAAATGAATAATAAAACTTACAAACTCTTGAGTGCCTCCGATTTCCCCCATTTTAAACAGGTTTTCGAGCAGTGTTGCCAGATTGGCCGGTTGCCCGCCCAATTGGACTACTTGGCATGGCCGTCTGCGGGTAAAAACGGTAAAAATTGGTCATTTGGCGTTTTTTTTCAGCCGTTTTGTGCCCATAGAAACCAATGCAATTTGTTTGAAATTGGGCGGAATTTAGTGCATTTTGGCGGTTTTTGATAACCTTCATGTCATGGGTGAGCGGTTAGGGCGTCAGACTTGCATCCCAGAGGTTGCCGGTTCGACTCCCGACGCGCCAGGTTGGTGGGGGGAGTAATCAACCAGTGCTCTCCCCCATCCTCCTCCATGACTGAGGTACCCTGAGCATGGTACCGTCCCATCGCACTGCTCCCCATGGGGCGCCACTGAGGGCTGCCCCCTTGCACGGGTGAGGCATAAATGCAATTTTGTTGTGTGCAGTGTGCAGTGTTCACTTGTGTGCTGTGGAGTGCTGTGTCACAATGACAATGGGAGTTGGAGTTTCCCAATGGGCTTTCGCTTTCTTTCACTTTTGGGCGGATTTTGGTCAGACAAATCTGGCAACAATATTTTCAAGTTCCTACATCGATGAGCACCAAGGAGTTCAGTTTAGTTTGTTGCACTGCTGTATCAATACTGCAATGTATAATGCTTAGGGCTGGGACTTGTTTAAAAAATTTAATCACATTAATCTACAAGCTTTGAAATTAATGAATCGAATTAAACGCATTTTTAATCGCATTTAAATATCTGACTTGAGAACAGTGAAAAGTATTTTTTTTTCACATGGAGTTTAAATAATGACAATAAATAAGCTTAATCTAAAAATATTGCTCATTTTTAAAAGAAGAGAGAACTCTTCTCAATTTCAGCAGGCTGTTCACCATCAAGCGTAATACGGCCCTCCAATCAAGAACTATGTAGCTATATTATAGCATGCGATTAAAATGAGTTAATTATTTTAATCACATTCATTTTTGTAATTAATTAATCGAAACGAATGCATTAATGTCCCAGCCCTAATAATGCTTACAGCTAAGGGCCGCATGTGCGCCATGTCTGGGCCGCCTGTGTACAGTAGTTAGCAACTATGGTTTCGAGAAATGCACCCCAGGTTTGATGAGGTGTGTTTCTTGATCCAATTTACAAACCCCAACTCCGGTGTTGGGACATTTGATAAATAGTGAATAAAATCAAAATGCTATCATTTTCAAAACATTCAATCTATTCATTAGATGGAGAATAGTGAAAAGACAACATATTAAGTGTTAAAACCGAGAAAAAATATTGTTTTGGGGGACATATGTACTAATTTCTAATTTGATAAATCCAACACGTCATTGCATGTATTGGATTAGGGGGGGGGGTGGGCCCTTCAAATGGCTTTCTCTCGGGCCCGGGCAAAGCTGTCGGCGGCCCTGCTTGCTCAAGCACCTCCATTTTGTTTCTTTTTAAAGTGTTTGCTGTGTGTGTATTAGCATAGTCAGTCTTTGTGCTATACAGTACGTACCTCTAGCATCCTTAGGGCCCGTTTGTCTGGATCTGACCCAGCTGACTGCCACCTTCTCCCTCCCCTTTAAACCACACACACACACACATATAGGTACACGCGCGCGCGCACACACACACACGCACACGCACACGCACACACACACACACACACACGCACACACACACACATATAGGTACATGCGCGCGCACACACACGCACACACACACACATATAGGTACATGCGCGCGCACACACACACACATATAGGTACATGCGCGCGCACGCACACACACACACACACACACACACGCACACACACACGCGCACACACACACACACACACACACACACACACACACACCCCTTTATGCCCGGCCCGTGGAGGGAAGCCTGATTTGTTTCACTGCAGTGGAGCTCTCGATCTAATTGACTAAATAATGTACTCAGCAGCAAAAAAGGGGAAGTGTGTGTGTATGTGTGTGTGTCTGCGTGCATTCGTGCATGCATCTGTGTGTGTGTGTGTGTGTGTGCGCGTGTGTGTGTGTGCGTGTGTGTGTGTTTGTGTTTGTGTGTGTGTGTGTGTGGTGGGAGAAGGGCAATTAAAGCAGACAGCATATGTTTCGCCAGCTAAGCTGTTGGTGTGTGTGTTGTTTTCTCACAGGACAACCGTGTTTAATTTCATTATTTATTTAGCTATTTATTTTCTTTTCTGCTTTTCTTTTCTTTTTTCTACCCTTCCTCCTCATCCTCCCTTTTCCTTGTTTCACCTCTCCTCACTCCCTGAGGCTTCTCTACCACACCTTGTCAACCCTGGGGTGCATTTCTCGAAACCATAGTCACTAACTACATATGTTCGCTACTTTGTTGTTTGCAATGGAATTTCCCATTGGCACCTACGCAAGTTGCTAACTGGCTAACAACTACGCTTTCGAGAAACACACCTTATCAAACCTGGGGTGCATTTCTCGAAACCATAGTTGCTAACTACTGTACGTATGTTAGCTACTTTGTTGTTTGCAATGACATTTCCCATTGGCACCTATGCAAGTTGCTAACTGGCTAACAACTACGCTTTCGAGAAACACACCTTATCAAACTTGGGGTGCATTTCTCGAAACCATAGTTGCTAACTACTGTACGTATGTTAGCTACTTTGTTGTTTGCAATGACATTTCCCATTGGCACCTACGCAAGTTGCTAACTGGCTAACAACTACGCTTTTCAAGAAACGCACCCCCAGTTTTGCCGTCTCCAAGCGCTAGTGTGGTGATGGGTATAGATGTGCAATAGGGCTGGGCAATATGGCAAAATAAACAAATCAACACATGATCAATGTTGATTTTTTTTCATGATCAATATGAGCTTTGGGCAGAAGCTTTTCAAATGAAAATTGTGTTCATTTTGTTTTGTTTTTTTATATGTGAGATTGCCTCTTTCTTTTTTATAAATGCATCACAATTGCCCAGCTCTATGCTGAGATTTTGCTCACGTTGTTGCTTACCCTGTGTCGACCCGTTGTCCCCCATCCTTATCCCTTAGCTCTGCTATCACGTCCAGACACAGGGCAGGGTTGCCAGATGAGGCTCATGATTTCCAGCCCAAAAAATGCTCAAAACCCGCCTAGAAGCACAAAATCCTGCCCAATGGTTTTTCTGCTAAATTACATTTTTACCCGCACACAGCCATCCTAACCAGCCCATTTGGGGCGGGAAACAGCCCAATCTGGCAACACTGACACAGGGCTCTAAATAAACACCCACCAACCAGCCAAATGCTGCTGAAAATTTGACTGGAAGAAAATAAAACTTTACTAACCACTTCGACCAATTGGTGAGTGTGTGTTTGGCTGGTAATGCCTAGTAATGGAAACTACCAAAAAAGTTAATTTAGAGCCCTGGTCATATGTAATGTTTCATGTTATTTGATCATAAGGGTTGAAGTGACACCTTGTTGTCCCCGGACCTATCCACTTTAAACCTCTCATGCATTCATATTTTATAGTTGAAATTAGTTGGGCTGGGGTCATCCTGTGTTCTTTGTGACAATGTTGAACTTGCTGCTAATTTCACCACTTTGCTAACGGCAACACTTAGGGATGCTTGATTTCCTTTTCCTTTCAAATTGTGTGTTATTGTATGAACAATGTTTAATGTTTTGACTTCCTCAACAACTTTGTGAGTCAGGTGTTAGGTGTCAGTACTCTGCTCGTGTAGTAAGGTCAAATCAGCTCTTCTGTTTTTTTTTTTTTACACTAGGTTTTCATGAGGGAGGGAGAGGGAGACAGAGAGAGAGAGAGAGAGAGAGATAGAGATAGAGATAGAGAGAGAGAGAGCAGTAGTGTAATTATTGTCTGAGAGAGAGAGAGAGAGAGAGAGAGAGAGAGAGAGAGAGAATGTTATGAAATGATACACAGACATACTGTACATAGACACTCCAACCTTCTCAATCTTCATCTTGATGTTCAGTGCCACAGAGGAGCAACCATCTACTCTGAATTAGGAAAATAATATCGACCACACACACACACACACACACACACACACACACACACACACACACACACACACACACACACACACACACACACACACACACACACACACACACACACACACACACACACACACACACACACACACACACACACACACACACACACACACACAAGGCATTAGCAGCATCCAGCATCCTTGAGGGATGCAGAGACTCAGGTTAAGTTGGGGGGGGGGGGGGGGGGATGCATTGAAACAGGAACATAATGAACACACACACACTGATACTACATACTAGTCAAGTCAAGTCAAGTCAAGTCAAGTTTATTGTCAATTTCTTTACATGCACTGGTCATACAAAGAATTTGAAATTGCGTTTCTTGCTCTCCCATGCAGACATAGACTAATCTAGGTAAGGACATAGACAGTATAGACATAGACAGTACTCATACATGGACATAGACAGTATGGACGTAGACATTGCTCATACAGACATTTAAAGTGCAAGACTGGACAACAGAAGACTTGTAGAGAACATACATTAAGAGGAGGTATTTTGTTGTTCTTTTTCTAAAAGTCCTTTATAGCGTTCTGACATAGTAATAGTAGCATTTGAAGAAATAAATAATTAAAAAAGGTTTTTATTAAATACACCAGCAGCAGTATGTGTGTGTGTGTGTGTGTGTTTGTATGTGTTTTGTGTTTTGTGTGCGTGTGTGAGTGTGTGTGT
>NC_085877.1:45840890-45843390 GCF_034702125.1 Engraulis encrasicolus
TCCGTAGGTATCTCCATAGAAAGGTGTTGGGTACTTCAGGCAATGGAAAAGTTTGAATGTGTCACCTTCTCTTCTCAAAGTTCACCAGTGTACACCTCTTCAGACAGACAGACAGACAGACAGACAGACAGACAGACAGACAGACAGACAGACAGACAGACAGACAGACAGACAGACAGACAGACAGACGGACAGATAGATGGATAGATATAGATAGATACTAAGATACATACATACATACATACATACATACATACATACATACATACATACATACATACATACATACATACATACATACATACATACATTACATACATACATACATACATACATACATACAGTACATAGAGTACATACATACATACATACATACATACATACATACATACATACATACATACATACATACATACATACATACATACATACATACATACATACATACATACAGTACATACATACATACATACATACATACATACATACATACATACATACATACATACATACATACATACATACATACAGTACATACATACATACATACATACATACATACATACATACATACATACATACATACAGTACATACATACATACATACATACATACATACATACATACATACATACATACATACATACATACATACATACATACATACATACTGTAGATAGTTGCATAGAGAGATCGATGCATTGATAGAGACATGCTGTAGATACTAGATTGATAGATTAGCCGTGTCTTTTCCAGATGTCTAATGGTTGTCATTTCTTTGTCTTCTTCCTTCCCGTAGTTTTCCTGTGTCCTGGCCTGCTAAGAGGAGTGTACCAGAGCGAGCACCTGTTCGAGTCGGACCACCAGTCGGGGGCCTGGTGCAAAGACCCTCTCCAGGCGTCCGACAAGATCTACTACATGCCCTGGACACCCTACCGCACGGACACGCTGACCGAGTACTCGTCCAAAGAGGACTTCATCGCCGGCCGACCCACCACCACCTACAAGCTTCCCCACCGGGTCGACGGAACCGGATTCGTGGTCTACGACGGAGCCCTGTTCTTCAACAAGGAGCGCACGCGCAACATCGTGAAGTTCGACCTGCGCACGCGCATCAAGAGCGGAGAGGCGATCATCGCCAGCGCCAACTACCACGACACCTCGCCGTACCGGTGGGGCGGGAAGTCCGACATCGACTTGGCGGTGGACGAGAACGGGCTGTGGGTGATCTACGCCACGGAGCAGAACAACGGGCGCATCGTCATCAGCCAGCTCAACCCGTACACGCTGCGCGTCGAGGGCACGTGGGAGACCGCCTACGACAAACGCTCGGCGTCCAACGCCTTCATGATCTGCGGAGTTCTATACGTAATAAAGTCGGTTTACGAGGACGACGACAGCGAATCGACTGGGAATAAGATCGACTACATCTACAACACGGAGCTGAGCAAGGACAGCTATCTGGACATACCGTTCCCGAATTCGTACCAGTACATCGCTGCTGTGGATTACAACCCGCGGGACAACCTGCTCTACGTCTGGAACAACTACCATGTCGTCAAGTACTCGCTGGACTTTGGGGCCCTGGATAACAGACTAGGTAAGTCTGCATCTTTTTATTTACTATACTTTTCTTGCTCTTTGGTTGTGCTCAGAGTTTGCTCTTCGTGCCTGTTGTATGTGAGTTTATGTATAGCAAGTACAAGCAAAAGTACAAGTAGTCTTCCAGATGTAATCACAACTCAAGTACTCGCTTGACTTTGGGGCCCTGGATAACAGACTAGGTAAGGCTGCATCTTTTTATTTACTATACTTTTCTTGCTCTTTGGTTGTGCTCAGAGTTGTATAATATAGAAGTATGAAATAAAATTAGCACATTCGTGTTGCCTGTTGTATGTGATTTTATGTACAAGCAGAGTTGTTTAACGTAGAAGTGGAAGTATTCTAACAGATGTAATTACAACACTTGTACTCGCTGGATTTTGGGACCTGGATAACAGACTCGGTAAGGGTGAGGCTTTTTTATTGACTTTGCTTGTCTTGACTCTTCTTGACTATCTTTGGTTGTCCTCAGAATTGTGTAAAATATTAGTAGAAGTACTCTTGCAGGTGTGATTACAACACTCGTAATATATTTTCTTTTCTTAATCGTTGATTGCACTCAGAGAATGTATGAAATAGAAATAGAAGTACTCTTACAAATGCAATTACAAAAGTTGAAACTATGTGGTATACCACTAGTTTTGTAATTACATTTGTATGAGTACTTCTACAAGTACAGCTCTGCGTGTGCTATACATTTACTCGCATACAGCAGGCAACACGAAAGTGCAAATTGTATTTACTAAATGTCTTTCTTATTATGTGCTTGAAGTTGTATGGTTGGGTGTCTCTGTGTGCTTGAACAATTGTGGGATTGAGGGCACTTTCTTGTTGCTCTTATTGACTTATTCCTTTCTACTATGTCTGCATTGGCAGATGACTACAGTAGCTCTGAGGT
>NC_085877.1:45850890-45853390 GCF_034702125.1 Engraulis encrasicolus
TCCAAACCAACCCAAAGAGATTTATAGCAGGATAAAGACCAAATGTCAACTAAATTAGTTTTTCAGTACATAAGATCAATGTTTAAATATGTTGACTTGGTGTTTTTCAATATTTATATGATTTTAGTGTGGTAAATACACAAAATAACAATTCTGTCAGAGTCACAGCTATTTCGCCAATCTAATGCAAAGATATAGGAAATGATCACCTCAATGAACATGAAAAAAGCCACACTATTCATCTGAATCCACTCTGCTATGAACATGGACCACTATCTCATTGCCACATCAACTTTATGGAAAGTATAAGACCAGTTCTACATGTTTGGGGGCCATTATGAATTTTTGATACGTTTTTTGGACAAAATAATGTGCAAAACATTATTTTGCAAACAAATGTGCAAAAAATCTCATTATATAATGCAGAAATGGATTCCCTGACCATGAAAACATATGAGTAGACACCAGAAATACATCTGTACTCCTTTCACAACAGGAGATATGACGTATTGTAGTGTATGGGACTGTCTGGCGGCCATATTGGATTTGTAATATGAAAAAGCTGGCAATTTTTTTTTTAAGGCAAGAAATATATTCTCCTCACCAAACTGAAGAAAAAGGGCAACAAACAGCTTTTCAGAAATGTATACAACAACCAAAAATCTATGCCCGGGTCAATTTTGACCCGAACACCACAGATGTAACTTTTTTTTTTTTGGACCTTTAAAATTTACTAAAATGATAAAACATATTTTTTTTGTGTTTAAATGATTGTGATTGAGGATTAGATGAACCCTCATTCCAAGAAAATAAAGGAAAGTGTGGTTTTTTCACACTAAAACTTGAAAACGGGTCAAAAATGACCCTAACACAACAGAAGGGTTAAGATCCTGCCGGATCCGGAACCGGATACCGGATCCTACAAAAGGGTTGAAACATATAGTCTACTCGCACACGTGGGCCCTTTTTATTTTTTAGACTCATTGGCTTACTGTCACACTGCCTGCAACGGCCGCTTCCAAAGGACTTTCACTCCATGCAGTGATTGGGGTTGTGAAAGACTGACTGAAAGGCCTAGGCTAGAGATGCACCAGACCCTGATTTTTAGGTAACATGCTGGATACCGGATCCACTGCTTAAGATCCCGGACCCGGATCCTGTGAAAAACCCTATTATCCTGCCGGATCCGGAACCGGAACTTGATACGGTGCATCTCTAATGTCAACACATATTTGTCTCCTTGTGACTTCCTCTTCTCATTCCTCCTCCTTTTTATCCTCCTGCTCCTGTCCTTCTCCTTCTCCTCCTACTCCTTCTCCTCCTCCATGAAAGCATATTGTATGCGATATCTATCGCCTCCTTCTCTTCCTCCTCCTCCTCCTCCTCCTATCCTCCTCTCCTCCTTCTCCTCTTCCTTCTCCTCCTCCTCCTGCTCCTCCTCCATGAAAGCATATTATACAGTGAGTCCAATATGTATTTGATCCCTTGCTGATTTTGTTGGTTTGCCTACTAACAAAGACATGATCAGTCAATAAATGTTATGATAATATGTATTCTAATATGGAGAGACAGAATATCAAAAAGAAAATCCAGAAATTAACTGAAGAGAATATATATTAATTTATTTCCATTTCATCGAGCAAAATAAGTATTTGATCCCCTGCCAACTGATTACAGTTCCGGGCCCACAGACCAGATGGGCACTTCCGATCAACTTGTCATCTGAATTAAAGACACCTGTACATACTAACATGCATAAAAGACACATTGAATCAGCAGAATCAGTCCATAGTATGAGTGAATCAGTCACACTCCAACCTCACTAGCATGGGAAAGACCAAAGAGTGGTCAAATGATATCAGGGACACGATTTTAGACCTGAACAAAGATTAAATGGGCTGCAAAGCCACAAGAAAGAGACTGGGGTATTAATGACCCAGCTGTTGATGCATTTCTTCCAAAATGTGAGGAATACAAAATGACTATCTATCAGCCTGTCTGGGGTTCTATACAAGATTTGACCTTTTGTAGGGATTTGATAATCATGAGAACAGAAAGAAATCACCCTAGAGCTGTACAGGATGAACTAGGCAATGATATCAAAGCTACTGGGACCAAAATCACTGAGAAAACTACTGGTAGCACTTAATGCCAAAGAGGTTTAAAATCCTGTAGTGCACACATGGTACCTCTACTTCAGAAGGAACCTGCGCAGTCCCACTTGAGGTTTGCCAACGGACATCAGACTGGTTTAGGATATGATAAGGAGGTGCTGTAGTCAGATGAAACCAAAATCAAGCTGTTTGGCATTATCACAATTCAATGTGTTTTGAGAAAGAGTACCACTGTCTATGATCCCAAGAACACCCTCCTCACCATCATGCATGAAAGTGGTATCATTATGGTTTGAGGGTGTTTGTCTGGCCAAGGCACAGGACAACTTCACATCGTCAATGAATGGATGGAGGGAGACATGTAATGTGCAATCCTGAGTGCAAAC
>NC_085877.1:45858390-45860890 GCF_034702125.1 Engraulis encrasicolus
GTGTGTGTGTGTGTGTGTGTGTGTGTGTGTGTGTGTTTGTATATGAGAGAGAGAGAGAGAGAGAGAGAGAGAGAGAGAGAGAGAGAGAGAGAGAGAGAGAGAGAGAGAGAGAGAGAGAGAGAGAGAGAGAGGGAGAGATTTCCGCCTCTGGTGTGTTGGCACCAGACCTGGATCAGCCCACCTGAGCTCTTCCAAGCTGTCAGCACGCACGCACGCACGCACGCACGCACGCACGCACGCACGCACGTACATACACACACACACACACTCCTGTATTTTTTACCTGCTGAAGCTCACTCATTCGCTCGTGCACTACTTTAATCACACTCTCAGCAATGTGCCCATACAATCATCAACTAACTCATTCTACTGGTTTAAATCTAGGGTGCTAAATCTGGCTTAAATTTGAAAAAAAAAAAAAATAGAAAATGCATGGTGGTTATTGCAGTCTTTGTAATGTATAATTAAGCAATGAACTAGAAGCACACAGAGAGTGCAAAACTAAAGGCCATAGGCCATAGGGTCACTGATGCCATAACGTCTACACGCTGTGGAAGCCTATAATAAAATTAGAAAAAAAAAGTTGTGGGTCCGGATCGTGATCCAGATCAGTGTTTCCCAACCAGGGGTACGTGTACCACTAGGGGTACTCGAGCACACCTCAGGGGGGGTTACTTGGAAAAATGTAATAATAAGAAATGTATGACGTGTAGTCACATTGGGATATAGGAAGAAATATAGAGCATGAGTGAGGGGGGGTACTCATCATATGACAAAATTGCCAAGGGGGGGTACGCAGGACAAGAAAGGTTGGGAGACATTGATCCAGATCACCAGAAAAATGTAATCCCTTGTTCCTTTTGCCATTTCCAACAGCTCCACAAAATTCCATCACCATCCGGTCATAACTTTTTGAGTTATCCTGCTGACAGACAGACAGACAGACAGACAGACAGACAGACAGACAGAGAGACAGACAGACAGACAGACAGACAGACAGACAGACAGACAGACAGACAGACAGACAGACAGACAGACAGACAGACAGACAGACAGACAGACAGACAGACAGACAGACAGACAGACAGACAAGCAGACAGACAAGCCAACGCTACTGAAAACATAACCTCCTTGGTGGAGGTGAATATGAAATAAATGTAAGAGCAGAATGATGTTTGTATAATATATAAAGAAACAAAATTTAAATATGAAATAAATATAAAAAGGATGTACTTCCCCCAAAAAACATCCATAAAGTGGACAAACGTAAGCCTACTAACCAGGCCATGCCTCCTAGTGACGTGACACCTTCGGTGTTGCTTCTAGTAAGGCCAACAGCAATGGAAATATCGTTTCTGATCTCCAGATAAATCGGGAACTCCACCCACTTTGTTAGCAACTAGTCAACCTATGGCAAACCTATGGAGGCGGGTCAACAATGCCATTTGGGAAATGTTCTTTGTTATGCTCTTTGTCAGGCCATGTCTTGAAGAGATTTGAAAGTCGAGTATAATTAAGGCTACAAACGCACTGTATTTGAGTTGCTTGTGGCATCAGCAGGGCCTGCTTAACATGGCTTGGGGCCCCTAGGCTACAGGTTGCTGTGGGCCCCCTCAGAAGGAACATTTACATTGCGGTAAATTTACATAGATGTGTCATAGTTGTCATAATTACTTAATAGGAATTGAGTATAACATGTCTACCAACTGTACTTAACACGAGATATATTTTACAATATTGCATCTCATCACAATTCTGCATTGTCTTTCGCTTTTGACCAATCAGGGGCCACTTCGGAGGTGGGGGCCCCTAGGCTGCAGCCATATCTAGCCTGTGGGGGCCCCTAGGCTGCAGCCATATCTAGCCTGTGGGGGCCCCTGGCAGGTGGGGGCCCCTAGGCTGCAGCCATATCTAGCCTGTGGTGGCCCCTGGCAGGTGGGGGCCCCTAGGCTGCAGCCATATCTAGCCTGTGGTGGGCCCTGGCAGGTGGGGGGGCCCTAGGCTGCAGCCATATCTAGCCTGTGGGGGGGCCCTGGCAGGTGGGGGCCCATAGGCTGCAGCCATACCTAGCCTGTGTGGGGGGGCTGGCAGGTGGGGGCCCCTAGGCTGCAGCCATACCTAGTCTGTGGGGGCCCCTGGCAGGTGGGGGCCCCAAGGCTGCAGCCATACCTAGCCTTGGTGCATTAATACAACCCTGGGCACGGGTGATGCACACTTCCTTTTTCTGCTAAGGGTTCATGCACTCAAGCCTGAAAAATGACTCACTGGTAATTGGATTATTGTGTGTGTGTGTGTGTGTGTATGTGTGTATGCGTGTGTGTGTGTGCGTGTATGTGCGTGCATGCACACGCGCTTGTGGTCCTCGACATTGACCCGTTAATAACCTGTCAAAGCATAAGTATCGCTCAGTGTCCATCCTGACTCTGTTTATGTCATGTTTTGCGTGACTGTGCATCAGTTATGGAGACTACGGAAGAGTGTGAGAGAGAGGGGTCGATGA
>NC_085877.1:45885890-45888390 GCF_034702125.1 Engraulis encrasicolus
ATTTACAGTGGAGGAGGAGGAGGAGGAGGAGCCTCGGCCAACAACGCCGCCGCTCGCAGCACCGCACCCTCCCAGGCTGCGGGGGGCGCTGTGGTGGATACGGCGACCCGCTCGGCGGCGTCTCAGCTGCCCAACGTGCCTTTGGTTGAGTTCTGTGGGCAGACGGTGGAGCGGGACGTTAACTGGCCCCGGACCAGGCAAGGGGTGGTGGTTAGACTGCCCTGTCCAGGCAACACCATTGGTGAGTAGTGGGTTAGTGTGTGTGTGTGTGTGTGTGTGTGTGTGTGTGTGTGTGTGTGTGTGTGTGTGTGTGTGTGTGTGTGTGTGTGTGTGTGTGTGTGTGTGTGTGTGTGTGTGTGTGTGTGCTAGTGTGTGCTAGTGTGTGTGTGTGTTAGAGTGTTTACGTATGTGTGTGTGTGTGTGTGTACATGTGTGTGTGTGTGTTACTTGTGTTCATGCTGCCCATTCACTAATGTTACCTTTTTTGACCATTTCCTGCACAGTGTCCCTTTAAGACCGCCTGCAACCTTTTTGCCTATTTACATTTTACAGACCTGATATTTTTATAAATTTTTAAAAAAAGACACCCAGGCCCTGCCGTTGCCTAACAGTAGGACACTGGGTTAATAAGCTGGCGACCCGGGTTCGATTCCGGCCCGGTTCATTTGCCCATCCTCCCCCATCTCTCTCTCAAGATATTAGCAAATTAGCCTAGGAGTTTTTAGCATGATAGGGTCCACTTTTTCAAGACCCAAAATTATTGCATTAATGATTTTTAAAAAATTGTCAAGCATCGCTTTTCTGACTCTTTAGGGTCTAAGGATTCCAAAAATATATAGTTTTAGAAATCCCCACAGACATTGAACGGACGCATATATCTTAACATAGTGTACCTGACTACTCCCACTCTCTTCCTGTGAACATCTCCAACTGTTCTATCAAAAAAAAATTTGAAAGAAAAGACCTGGTGGGTTTAATTTCAACACTGCACATTTTGTGTGCGGTATGGAAGGCAGATTTTAAAAATTGTATAAGGAGCTCCATGGGTGGGTGTCTACATTTGACTTTTTGCTGAGCACATCTGTCTTTTTCTGCTCTCCTCACACTGTCAAAAAACATTGCGAAAAGATGAAACAGATGTCCCGGGAATCTTTTTTTTTTTTTTTTTTAATGTTTTACCCTACAGCTGACTTTTAATATGAAGCTGTGCAGCAGACAAGATGATGTAGTTAATATCCTGTAGCAGCAAGTTCAGCTATACAGCTCTGTATCTCATTCTACTGCTCGGCCAGGGAGAGAGGGAACACTCTGTCTCAATCTCTCTATCTCTCTCTCTCTCTCTCTCTCTCTCTCTCTCTCTCTCTCTCTCTCTCTCTCTCTCTCTCTCTCTCTCTCTTCACTCCATCCATTCCTCCATTCATGTAGTTTCTCTGTTTTTCCATCTTTCTCTGGTCATCCCGCTATCATTTCTCTCTTTCTCTCTCTCTCTCTATCTCTCCCTCTCTCTCTCTCTCTCCCTCCCATCACCAGTGTTCTTGTGTGGCGATGTGCTGTGCTAGGACTTTTTGTATGAGAGTGTACAGATTAGTGTAGCAGTTTCAGCCTTTACATCCCTGTCTCAGGAGAGAGAGAGAGAGAGAGAGAGAGAGAGAGAGAGAGAGAGAGAGAGAGAGAGAGAGATAGAGAGAGAGAAGAGAGAGAGAGAGAGAGAGAGAGAGAGAGAGAGAGAGAGAGAGAGAGAGAGAGACATGGTACCCAAAGAGGGAGGGAGGGAGAGCGAGAGAGCGAGCGAGAGCGAGATAGAGAGAAAGAGAGGGAGCATGCCTTTCATCCCTGTCTCAGGAGACTGGCTGTGTTTTTGGCAGACACTTCTGTTTTTGAGCGCAGCACAGTTTACAACAGTACACATCTGTTGGGTTCCTGTCAGGTGCGTTAAATGGTTAAAAATGAAGGCCATGGGACATTATTTCAGCTTGGCACCTGTGAAATTCTTATAGTAGATACAAAAAAAATCAGGTGGCGTAAAAAAAGCCGGGGGGTGCGCGTGGACCCCCCTTTCCAACCCTATTATCTGTTTTGGAGCACAGCACAGTTTACAGCACTACATAGAGGCAGAGAGAGTAGAGAGAGAGAGGTTCCATTGGCCCATTGTTTCCGGGTTCTATTATTTCAAGGGGGAGGGGGGATAATCCCCCTTTAGGCAGACCTCTGTAGACCTAAGGACTGTTCTATTCATTGCTAGGAGTATTATGACACGCCCCTTTAGGCAGACCGGAACCTGGTCATGTTAGGTGCCCATAGCAACCTATTACACTGGCATATCTCTATATACTTAAAGAACCTCTGGTATTATGACACGCCCCTTTAGGCAGACCGGAACCTGGTCATGTTAGGTGCCCATAGCAACCTATTACACTGGCATATCTCTATATACTTAAATAATCTCTGGTATTATGACACGCCCCTTTAGGCAGACCGGAACCTGGTCATGTTAGGTGCC
>NC_085877.1:45910890-45913390 GCF_034702125.1 Engraulis encrasicolus
AGAGGGAGAGGGGGAGAGGGAGAGAGAGAGAGAAGGAGAGGCGGGGGAGAGAGAGGGAGAGAGAGAGAGAGAGAGAGAGAGAGAGAGAGAGAGAGAGAGAGAGAGAGAGAGAGAGAGAGAGAGATGAGGATCAAGTGAGAGTGAGAGAGAGAGAGAGAGGGAGAGAAAGAGAGAGAAAGAGAGAGAGATGGTGAGAGATGGAGAAAGAGGGTGAGAGAGGGTGAGTGTGTGTGTGTGTGTGTGAGAGAGAGTGAGAGAGAGAGAGAGAGAGAGAGTGAGAGAGAGAGAGAGAGAGATGACGAGTGAGTGAGTGAGAGAGAGAGTGAGTGAGTGAGAGAGTGAGAGAGAGAGATGAGGATCGAGTGAGAGTGAGTGAGAGAGAGAGGAGGGGTAGCTAGCAGAGATCAAATCTGTGAGAGTTGGGAGCTGGAAGAGAGTGAGATGTAGGGATTGGGGACTCACTAATTCGACGCACTTTCGGTACTTTCCGCCTACGTCATACGACCCTAAACCTAGCCTAAACCTAAACCCTAACCCTAACCCTAACCCTAAACCTAACCCTAACCCTTACCTTAAACCTAACCCTAACCTTAACCCTAAACCTAACCTTAAATTGCTTGTTTGAAATTTTTGATTAGCATGTGAAGTACCGAGAGGGCGTCAAACTAGTGAGATGTAGGGACTGGGGCAGTAACGATGCACTAGACCAGTGGTTCTTAAAGGGACACCGTGCAGGAAATGGACAAAAAAGGTACTGCAACTATGCTGCTCATTGAAACTGGGCTGCCTATTGCCAAATTTGTTTTGATTTGATTGATTTGCTGCAGCCATATCTAGCCTGTGGGGTGGGCCCTGACAGGTGAGGGGCCCTAGGCTGCAGCCATGTCTAGCCTGTGAGGGGGCCCCTGAGAGGTGGGGGGCCCTAGGCTGCAGCCATATCTAGCCTGTATGGTCCCCCCTGGCAGGTGGGGGCCCTAGGCTGCAGCCATATCTAGCCTGTGGGGGGCCCCCTGGCAGGTGGGGGGCCCTAGGCTGCAGCCATATCTTGGCTGTAGGGCCCCCCTGACAGGCTGCAGCCATATCTAGCCTGTGAGGGGGCCCCTGACAGGTGGGGGGCCCTAGGCTGCAGCCATATCTAGCTTGTGGGGGGGGGGGGGCTGGCAGGTGGGGGGGGGCTAGGCTGCAGCCATATCTAGCCTGTGCATTAACCCGGCCCTGCTGGTGGAGTAGGAGCAGTGTTACTGTGAGGAGGACATGGGGAAGAATTATTGCATTGGGAAAAAGACAGAGGAACAGGGTGTAGTGGAGAAGGGAGAGAGGGAGGTGGGAAGGGAGGTGCGGAGTGGAAAAGGAAAAGGAAGGATGACACAAATAACGAGGAATGATTTTGATCGGAAAAAGACCAGGGAACAAGGAGTAGTGGAGAGGGGAGAGAGAGAGAGGGAGGCGGGAACGGAACGAAAAAAGATTTATAAAAGATGGAACAGAAGTGCTGAGTGGAAACGTGTGGAGGGGAAGTGTGACACAAATAACAAGCAGGAAGGATTTGTAGGAAATGGAAGAAGGGGAAACGGGTGACATAATGATGAAATGATGAGAGAAGAAGAAGAGGAAGAAAATGAGAGAAGAGAGAGAGAGGAGAGTAATGAAATAGGGATACAGTGGAGGCTAGCATAATGAGAGAGAGAGAGAGAGAGAGAGAGAGAGAGACAGAGACAGAGACAGAGACAGAGAGACAGAGAGATAGAGAGATAGAGAGATGAGAGATAGATAGAGAGATAGATGAGAGACATGAGAGATAGAGAGATAGGGAGACAGAGAGAGAGAGAGAGATGGAGAAAGAGAGAGAGACAGAGGGAGAGAGAGAGAGAGAGAGAGAGAGAGAGAGATATGGAGAGAGAGAGAGAGCGACAGAGAGAGAGATAGGGAGGGAGAGCGAGAGAGAGACAGAGAGAGAGAGAGAGAGAGAGAGAGAGAGAGAGAGAGAGAGAGAGAGACAGAGACAGAGACAGAGACAGAGACAGAGACAGAGGCAGAGGCAGAGGCAGAGACAGAGAGAGAGTAATACTGTCCATGAAATGAGGATAAGAAGAGAAAAGAAAGGGTGAACTTTTAGCTGGATTAACTCTGAATGTATAAACTACCAGCAAAGAAAGAGGAATGAGCTGAGGAAATAAATGTAAAGGAATGTAGGGAGTCGGAAAAATGACTATAGACCTGCATGAACAGAGTGAAATCATCGGCTGCATAGTAGCCTATCACTTCAGCATAGAGAGTAGAGAGAGAGAGAGGTTCCATTGGCCCATTGTTTCCGGGTTCTATCATTGCAGGGGGGGGGGTTAATCCCCCTTTAGGCAGACCTAGGCAGACCTAAGGACAGTTCTATTCAATGCTATTATGACACGTCCCTTTAGGCAGACCGGAACCTGGTCACATTAGGTGCCCATATCAACCTATTACAATGGCATATCTCTATATACTTAAAGAATCTCTGATATCA
>NC_085877.1:45918390-45923390 GCF_034702125.1 Engraulis encrasicolus
CACACACACACACACGCACACAAACACACTATAGTAGGACAGTATTAGAAGGACATCGACGTTTTTCATGGAATTGCACAGGAAGAACTTGGTTGTGTGATCCGTATTCTTTGGACTTAAATCACTTTCTCATATTGGACTGTATCCCGAAACACACTGCATTTATTTCATTCATTCATTCATTCATTCATTCATTCATTCATTCATTCATTTTTTCATTCATTCATTCATTCATTCATTCATTCATTTTTTCATTCATTTAATTTAATGTGTACATTCTTCTTTTTTTAGCTGAGGGCGGGAGAGACGAGGGCCTTAAATCACTTTCTCAAATTACACCGCATTCCACATTATTACGCAAATGACATTTTTTGCTGTTTCCCCAAATAATCAATACAAATGACAGTCGTCATAATTTTCAAGTCATCAGCCATTAGAGTACAATTAAAGCGTTTTTGAATGAACCTCCCAATGATAACGGTATTTTTTAAAATATTAAAAAACTTAAAATGCCCAAAATGCTCTGTTCCAAATTATTACGCAAAACAGTTTTGTAGTGTTGTTATCCAAATGTCTTTCTTTTTTTCCCATTTACATCAAAACAGTGGGCATTTGGTACCATCTAAATTACATTTCAATGTTCAAAACTTGGTTATAAGCTGTAACTGGAATGCTGCATTTAACATTGAAGTCAATGGCAGGGCATTGCATGGGAATTATGGAAGCAGATATGGAAGCAGATATCCTTGATGCTTTGCTCTCAGCTGTTTTTGTTTGTTTGGTCTGGTGACCCACACTTCACTCTTCAATATACCCGTAGATTTCCCTGCCACGTTTAGGTGCTTTGAAGGTGATGACGTTCTAACTCACCAGACATAACATCCCATTCGTTTTCGATGGGGTTTTATGTCTGGTGAGTTAGAATGTCGATACCACCAAAGCACCTACAGGTGGCATAGAAATCTACGGGTATATTGAAGAGTGAAGTGTGGGTCACCAGACCAAACAAGCAAAAACAGTTGAGAGCAAAGCATCAAGGATATCTGGGCTTCCATAACTCCCATGCAATGCCCTGCCTTTGACTTCAATGTTAAACGCAGCATTCCAGTTACTAAGACAAAGAGCTTATCACCAAGTATTGAACATTGAAATGTAATTTAGAAGGTACCAAATTCCAACTGTTTTGATGTAAATTGGAAATTTGGATTACAACACTACAAAACTATTTTGCTTAATAATGTGGAACAGAGCATTTTAAGTTTTTTATTATTTAAAAAAAAATACAGATATCATTGGAAGGTTCATTCAAAAACTTTTTAATTGTACTCTAATGACTGATGACTTGAAAATTATGATGACTGTCATTTGTATTGATTATTTGGGGAAACCGCGAAAAATGTCATTTGCGTAATAATGTGGAATGAGGTGTAGACTGTATTCTGTAACAGTTGTATTTATTGATTTATTTGTTTGTTTGTTTGATTGTTAGTTTAATGTAATTATTGATTTATTTTACTCTTCTTTCTTGATCAGCTGAGGCGGGAGAGACGAGGGCCTTTAATCACTTTCTCCTATTGGACTGTATCCTGTAACAGTTTTATTTTTTGATTTATTTGTCTTTTTGTTTGTTTTTTTGTTTAATGTATTTATTTACTGTATTTTGCTATTCTTTCTTGATCAGCTGAGGCGGGAGAGACGAGGGCCTTTAATCACTTTCTCCTATTGGACTGTATTCTGTAACAGTTTTATTTTTTGATTTATTTGTTTGTTTGTTTGTTTTTTTGTTTAATGTATTTATTTACTGTATTTTGCTATTCTTTCTTGATCAGCTGAGGCGGGAGAGACGAGGACTTTAAATCACTTTCTCCTATTGGACTGTATCCTGTAACAGTTTTATTTTTTGATTTATTTGTCTGTTTGTTTGTTTTTTTGTTTAATGTATTTATTTACTGTATTTTGCTATTCTTTCTTGATCAGCTGAGGCGGGAGAGACGAGGGCCTTTAATCACTTTCTCCTATTGGACTGTATCCTGTAACAGTTTTATTTTTTTATTTATTTGTCTGTTTGTTTGTTTTTTTGTTTAATGTATTTATTTACTGTATTTTGCTATTCTTTCTTGATCAGCTGAGGCGGGAGATACGAGGCCCTTTAATCACTTTCTCTCATTTAACTGTGTCCTGTAACAGTTTTATTTTTTTATTTATTTGTCCGTTTGTTTGTTTCTTTCTTTGTTTAATGTATTTATTTACTGTATTTTTCTATTCTTTCTTGATTAGCTTAGACGAGGGCCTTCAATCACTTTCTCATATTGGACTGTATCCTGCAGCAGTTTTATTCTTTGATTTATTTGTTTGTTTGTTTGTTTTTTTAATGTATTTATTGATTTATTCTACTCTTCTTTCTTGATCAGCTGAGGCGGGAGAGACGAGGGCCTTTAATCACTTTCTCCTATTGGACTGTATCCTGTAAAACACTCACTGTATTTGTTGTTTTGTTTGTTCGTTTAATGTATTTATTGATTCTATTTTATTCATTCTTTCTTGATCAGCTGCGGGCGGGCGAGACGGCGGCCATCATTGCTCGTGAGCTGGCGGAGCAGACCAAGGGGCAGATCCAGGCGGGCGACGTGTCCTACACGGTCAGGGCCATGGGCCAGCTGGTGGAGCTGCTGGACGTCCAGCTCCGGAACCTCACCCCCGGGGGCAAGGACAGCGCTGCCCGCAGCCTCAACAAGGTGGGTGGCTACTGTACTGTTTGTCGTTCTGTCTGTCTTCAACTCTTTGGTTATGTTTATCAACAAGGTGTCTTCTGTCTGTCTGCCTGCCTGCCTGTCTGTCTGTCTGTCTGTCTGGCTACGTTTATGGGCACCATCGAAGCAGAAGATGCATAAGTAGCGTCTCGTCTTCAACTTTTCAATGCCTTTTAACACGAGGGCGATTGTGAGGGGTAAAAAAAAAAATACAAATTTGAAGTGTCTTTAGTTTACATGGCAATCTCGCCATCGGGGCCTGAAGATGCAAAGAAGTGGGAAAAGAGTTACGGATTGTGGTGTGGTGAAGCATATGACCTTCGCATTCACCCTCCTGTTATCCTTGGGGTCTATTTGACCCCATTCAATGTTTAACGTCTGAAAAATACATGGTGTACTTAATTCTCTTGCAATTTGACCCCAAATTATTTTAAGTGTATTAAACATAAATGGAACATCCATATTTTGCTAATACATGTTCCAATCTGTCCAGGTTATGTCAAATACATGAACATAAGTTAGTTAGAACAGAAAATTTTGCTTTATTTAGGGCTCTGATAACTAACAATGTGTATGATGTGGACGAGGGCAAACACTAATTCAAGGCAACTTTTGGGCAGTTGTTGCACATTTTCGCCTAGTCATGGATTAGTTTGTTGTGTGGGCTGTGTGTGGGGGTGCTGGGACTTATCTAAAGGGCTTTTTTATGACCCCAACAAAGCAACAGTAAATATCTGAGTCATAAACCGGTGCAAAATGTTTTGTTTCTACTGATTTTGTTGACATTTAAGTGGTTGGGGTCAAAATGACCCCAAGTATCACGGATGTAACCTAAATCTGAGGATAACAGGAGGGTTAATATATATTGTTCTTTAGCTTTTTGAACTATAAGTTATATGTGTCTCTTTGATGGTAAAAGGGAACAGGTGAAAACATATTGTTGATTTATGTTGTTCTATAACAGTCACTGTTAGGCTACCTTTAACTTGTTACTGTCATTTTAATTCGAAATTTATGTTGAGATGTATGACCTGTACATTTATACAATGTACTTTAGCAGTTTTCGTGTTAGACTACCGTTAACTGGTTACTATCTTTTTTATTTTAACTTCATGTTGAGGTGTATGGCCTATACATTTATATTGGTATATAGCTATTACCATTAGGCTACCTTTTACATGTTACTGTCATTTTAATTTGAAATTTATGTTGAGGTGTATGACCTGTACATTTATATAATGAACCATTCCCGTTTTACTGTTAGACTACCTTTTACTTGTTACTGTCATTGTTATTATGACTTCATGTTGAGGTGTATGGCCTATACATTTATATTGGTCTTTAGCTGTTACCATTAGGCTACCTTTTACACGTTACTGTCATTTTAATTCGAAATTTATGTTGAGGTGCATGGCCTATACATTTATATAATGCACTTCACCAGTTTTACTGTTTGACTCTGTTTGACTTGTTAGAGTCTCTTTGGTGGCAAAAGGTAGCATCCTACCTGCCAAGATAACTATCTTCCCAGAGGAATAACACCAACGGTTTATACTCTCATCTTTACTTGTCTGACATGCAGCCCTTGGAGAGAGAGAAGATAGGGAGAAGAAAATAGACTTCACACACACACATCCATACAGGACACACACAAGGATACAAACACACATACACACACACACCACCAACCTGAAACAGCAGGGCGTCGTTTTAATGAAAACCGCCTCTGACAAGACTCCTTGCCCCTCACCATGTTCGTTGCACATATCACCTTGTCGAAGAAACACACACACTCAAATGCTCGCAGGCAGGCGCGCACGTATGCACGCACGCATGTACGCACGCATGTACGCACGCATGTACGCACGCATGTACGCACACTCACTCTCTCCCACATGCACACACACACACACACACACACACACACACACACACACACACACACACACACACACACACACACACACACACACACACACACACACACACACACACACACACACACACACACACACACACACACACACACACACACACACACACACACACACACACACACCTTCACACTCCCCCCTTCTCCTTGTCAGAGAGTTTCCGCTGAGATACCCTTTAACCCCGAGCACACTTCAGTTGCCCGGAGGGAGGGAGAAACCAGAAGGATTTAAAATGTCTATTACAGTTTGCATGTAATTATGCAAGGCAGCTTAGGCATATCATTACAGCTGTGCTTTGTCTTTTCTCTTTCCCTTT
>NC_085877.1:45925890-45928390 GCF_034702125.1 Engraulis encrasicolus
GACAAATAAAAGATATTGTATTGTATATTGTATTGTAAGTTTACCGAGAACATCGCCTCTGCTAAGGTTTTGTAAGCCCTAAGCATAGCTGGTCAGGAGGCCCCCCTCATAATTAAATAATAATAACAATAATCTCCCAACATCTAAATATATGTTTTGCAATGTAATTCCCATTCCCATTACTTTTTTTTAGTCAATCTCCATTTAAGAGGCCCCAATTTTGGGGGCAAAGTCGTTGGTACCCCACACACTGGTTGGTGTTAATAATTTATGTTAATAATTATCATCATCTAACTACTAAACATATGTTTTGTCATGCAATTCAATATATTTTTCTTGACATTTTTTAGTCAATCTCAATTCAGCAGTTTCTGGTTACAATCCAATGACACTTTCAAGGTCAAGGTGTTCAAGCTCGTCAGCCTCTTCCTCAGCCCAGCAACAGGCATGCAGGCACGCACGCACGCACGCACGCACGCACCCACCCACGCACGCACGCACGCACGCACGCTCAAACACACACACACACACACACACACACACACACACACACACACACACACACACACACACACACACTTACTTTACCTAATGCAGTCCACGTATCATAACCCCCTCTCCCTCCCCTTACACACACACACACACACACACACACACACACAAACGTACGCCCTCCTCGAGTTCAGTCACGTCCTTGTAATCTGCCGGGGGAGAGAGAGAGAGAGAGAGAGCTAAGCGAATTAAAGATTCCTTTGATACCGCGACACAATGGGCTTTGCCGCACCTCCAGACAGCGGCAAGACTGTGGTGGCGGCACGGAGAGGACCACGATCCAGGGCAGGACTGGCCTTCGGGCATAGCGGGCATCTCCTGCTGGGCCCTGCACCCTTGTGGGCCCCACGATTCAGGGCAGGACAGGCCATCTGGCATAGAGGGCATCTCTCAGCACCATAGGGAGTTTTTCCTCATCCCTGATGCCACCAGGGGCCGCACCTGAGCGCCCAATCTCCGTGTGACTATCTATGACTTATGATAGGCCCAGCCACTATGGACCTTACACATCTAAGAATCCTGGTCCTAACCTACGTTGACCTTATGACTCTACATTCTCTGTCTATCTCTTCTTCCTCTGCCTTCCTGCTTTTTCTGCCTCTCCTCTATACCTCTCCTTTTAAATCTATCTCTAACAATATTTTTTTCCCCATTTGTTAAGCACTTTGAGTTACATGCCTTGTATGACACAGTGCTATACAAATACAATTATTATTATTATTATATGTCTAACAGCAGGGCTGGACTTGCTCACCGGTGAGCCCCATGGGCCCCGCACCCTCGTGGGCCGTGCACCCTCGTGGGCCGCGCTTCCTTCTGGGCACCTATTTTCAGAAATGTAAAAATGTGAAAAAAATGATATGTATATATAGGATAGGGGCCCACAAGGGTGCGGGGCCCAACCGTGAGTCAGTTCTGCGTCGCTAATAATGAGGGGTCCCTTTAAGACCAAAAGTGCCCGGGTCCTATTTCTCCCACTGTCCAGGCCTGCCACGATCCAACGATCTGCGATCTCGCTGTGTGCCTCTTTAGTGATCAAAGACAAGGCCCTGCCGGCAAAGAGTCTCACAAGTCCCAGGAAACGATTTTAGTTTAGTGTCGGGGAAGTGGGATACCTTGGTGAGACGTGTCTGTGAGTGGAGCCTGCAGTGTGTGTGCAGTGGCACTTTCACATTTTGGGGGGCAAGTGCTCGAGGCGGGGCGAGGGGTATGTGGAACTTCCAACTGCCTTACTAAGCTATAGAGTCAATGTTGGCGCATTGTTGTTGCATGCTTTTGATCATCAAGAATTTGCAGATAATCATGTCAACTTTAACCACAGTACATTGTACCTTAAAAAAAAGGCTTTCAAATACTTTTTTTGTCCATTAGGGCAAAGGGGCCTCTTTCCTCTCTGTGTGTCTGTGTGTCTGTGTGTGTGTGTGTGTGTGTGTGTGTGTGTGCGTGCGTGCGTGCGTGCGTGCGTGCGTGCGTGCGTGCGTGCGTGCGTGCCTGTCTGTCTGTCTGTCTGTCTGTCTGTCTGTCTGTCTGTCTGTCTGTCTGTCTGTCTGTCTGTCTGTCTGTCAATCTGTGTCTGTTTGAGTTTTTTTGAAAGGTGGAGAGTGCCTTTTTGTGCATGTAAGAACTCAAAATGTAATAACTGCCCATAACGTAATAACTGCCCATAACGTAATAATTTGGGCACATTTGAAACGTAATAAATCCCATAACGTAATAACTTGCCCATAACGTAATAGCACTTCCTTACCCATAACGTAATAATATTCTGCCCATAATGTAATAAGTTGTGAGTGTCTGCAGATGTGTGCAGAGTGAACAAAACAAGGCCTACAGTGCATTTGTGTTTGTGCATGTAGGTGTGTATCTGAGAGTGAGAATGGGGGGTTGGGGGAGCTCCTGGTGAACTAGCATCCGTTTACCAAGGTCACTCAAGGATCTTGTTAGCATT
>NC_085877.1:45960890-45968390 GCF_034702125.1 Engraulis encrasicolus
GCCGGGCCCGGCCCGAGGCCGACTAATTATTGGATGTGTAGGCCCGAGCCCGAGGGAAGCCCGAAATTTCAAATTTTATTTATAAGGAGGGGTGATCTATGATAACAAATCAAAGCCCTTAAATTAAAGCCATTAAAGTATTTTGTTACGAAATCTAAGTTAAATAGACTGTATAAACATGCAGGCCATCTTTTATATTTCTGTGTATGCTGCACTGCAGTGCACAGAGGTTACATTAAGCGATAATCCATCATTGACGCTTTTTTTAAGAGTTGGCGGAAAATTTTAAGGGCGTCCGTCATTTTGACCGGCTGATCATTGGGCCATAAGCCACAGCAGCAGTACGACCTTAAAAATCTAGCGCGGCACTTTCACAGAGAGAGACAGCGAGACAAAGAAGAACAACGACGCGAGCAGCAGAACAGGAATGAAGGAGTTCTTGAATTGCCATTGCAAGAGTTTATTAGGCTACAGTATGTGTCGGGTTGATGAGGCGACCTCTGTTTTTTGCAGACCACGCGTCTCTCGTGGCCAAAACACGGCCGAAATGCCTCAGCGCACTGTGATGGGAGGGAGAGGCGAGGGAAAGCGCGTGCATTCTAGCAGCAGGCACTGCACTGCTGGATTATCAACTGACGTGGAATATTATTAACGCACAGCCTACATAGCCTATTTATTTATTTAAAAAAAAAAAAAAAAAAAAAAACTGTCAACGATAGAGAAGCCGAACCCGACCCTACCCGAACGTAATGAGTGACATTTCAGGCCCGACCCGACCCGAAATTGGCTCGGGTTCGGGTTCGGGCTCGGGCCTGGGCCAAAAATCATAGGTCTACCCCCTACACACATGGGGTGCTGTGACTCAGTCACACTTTAACCCATTGTGTCCTGGAGCGACATATACGAGTGCGTTGAAGTTCTTGAGATTTGAGCTGTTTATTAAAGATGTGAGTATGTTACATCTGAATGAATACAATACTAGTGCAAAATGAAGGTTCTAGATTTTAAATGTTTTTCATGTTTGTATGTGCTTCGGAGGTTGAGATATTTAGGATCTAATAGGCAGAGGGCATCCTTTCCTAAAAAGGGCTTAGGACAAAATGGGTTAACCCCCTGTACAACACCCCTGGATACATGATCCACCCGTCAAGATGGAAGGAAATAGTTGTCATGGTAGCGTGGGATACGTTATCCAACGATCAAGTCCCAGTGGCCCCTAAAGACACTAGAATAGCAGGCTACCGGCATGTTCATGTAGTTAACGGTAAATTTATGTAAAATAATGTAAAAGGTGCTCAGCAATTATGGGGGGGTTAATTTACACTCCGGTTATGCGGTGAATTACTGTAGCGCTTATTATAGAGACCTCTGGGAGGACCTAGTAGCGAAATGATGACCCACAAGGTAGAGGTGTGTGTGCGTGCGTGCGTGTGTGTATGCGTGCGTGCATGCGTGGATGTGTGTGTGTGTGTGTGTGTGTGTGTGTGTGTGTGTGTGTGTGTGTGTGTGTGTGTGTGTGTGTGTGTGTGTGTGTGTGTGTGTGTGTGTGTGTGTGTGTGTGTGTGTGTGTGGTGTGTGTGTGTGTGTGTGTGTGTGTGTGTGTGTGCATGTTTGTGTGTGTGTGTGTGTGTGTGTGTGTGTGTGCGTGCGTGCGTGTTTGCGTGCGTGCGTGCGTGCGTGCGCGTGTGTGTGTGCGTGCCTGTGTGTGCGTGCGTGCGTGCGTCCGTGCGTGCGAGAGAGACGGAGAGGCAAACAGAAAGAGAGAAAGAAAGAACTGTCCTTCATGTCACTTCTAGTTTCTCAGTTTCCTTCTCTCTAAACTGAGAGGAAAAAAAAATCACTGAATAATTACGAGGCTGTGGAATGTGTGAAGATTTGTCATTCTGTAGTAGAATGAAGACAGATGTTCCGACTCACCTTCGGGTTCATTATCGCGGTGACAGAACTCTTTTGGAGATGAACTGCAATGCATCTCTCTCATTAGCTGCCAAATCGCTAAAACTCACTTTACAAACGACTTAATAAACCAAAATTAAGGTGAAAGTGCAGCGAGCTAGTCTACTTTTTTTGGAAGTAGTTTTCGAAAGTAGAAGCAAAGATAGAAAGAGAGAGAAAAAAAATCACTTCTATGAGATTTCCCATGGGAATTCTCTGGATATCCAATTAGCCATTTATTTATTTTATTTCATTTTATTTTATTTTTTTGGTTAAAAGTGACCTTTTTCCATGCTACTGATGGCAACCCTATGGCCACGCTGTCGCCCTGCGGAGTTTTCATTGGTTTAATTATGTCTCATTAGATCACACTACACACTACTGCCTGGTGTTTCAACTCCAGATGCATTGCTCTCTCTCTCTCTCTCTCTCTCTCTCTCTCTCTCTCTCTCTCTCTCTCTCTCTCTCTCTCTCTCTCTCTCTCTCTCTCTTTCTCTCAACCTTTACTCCATCCATTCCTCCATTCCTTTCTCTGTCTTTCCATCCTTCTCTGGTCATCCTGCTCTCTCTCTCTCTCTCTCTCTCTCTCTCTCTCTCTCCCTCTCTCTCTCTCTCTCTCTCCATTAGATACGTGCTACTTTCCTTCCAGCTGGATAAAGGCACAATCAGTACTCCATACTTTAAACAAACTAAAGAGAAATGAGATGTGGAAAATAGCTTTTCTCTCACACTTTCTGGTCCTCTGTGTTTTTTAGCTCTCTCTTTCTTTTTTCTATCCATTTCTGAAATCTCTCTCTCTCTCTCTCTCTCTCTCTCTCTCTCTCTCTCTCTCTCTCTCTCTCTCTCTCTCTCTCTCGCTCTCTCTCGTTGCTGGTCATTATCTCTTTGCTTTGAGTTGAGCTTCAAACCGAAACAGAGCCATCCAGGAGAAATTTGGAACCGTTTGCTTCATGCCTCAAGGCATTCGATTAGACCCCCCCTACACAGACACACACACACACACGCACACACACACGCACACACACAGCCCACTTCCCAAAAAAAAAAAACAGATAGAAGAGAGGCCAATAACGATAATGACAATTCAGAATCCACAGTGTCTGACCATTCTCTCGTTTTATCAATACACACACACACATATACACACTCCGGGCAGTTGCAGATTTGCTCCAATCCCTGCTGCCAATAGCTAAGTGTAAGCTGAAATGCCAAACCTTTGAGCAGAGCAACACTGCACCCCCATCGCTGCCGCCAATACACACACAGTGTCGCACACACGCATGCACACACGCACGCACACGCGCACAAACACACGCGCACACACACACAGCTTCTTTAAAAACCTAATTTAACGTTCCTCAAGTCGATAACAGGCGGGGTATTCGAATGGAGCCCAAATCCGATAAAACTGTGTGTGTGTGTGTGTGTGTGTGTGTGTGTGTGTGTGTGTGTGTGTGTGTGTGTGTGTGTGTGTGTGTGTGTGTGTGTGTGTGTGTGTGTGTGTGTGTGTGTGTGTGTGTGTGTGTGTGTGTGTGTGTGGCCGGAGTGAGTGGACATGAGGGTCAAGGAGGAGATGATCCATCGGAGTGAAGTAATTAACAACTGACTGGGTGCGCGCGTGCGTGCGTGCGTGCGTGCGTGCGTGTGTGCTTGCCTGCATGCCTTCATGCGTGCGCTCAGGCCATGGATGGCTATTGAGACTGAGCTTGGCCCTGTGCCCAAAAGCTTTTTCTATTGGCTACACCACCAGCCTCTTTCTCTATTGGCTACACCACCAGCCTCATCCTCCGCAGCCCCCGGGGTCTCAGGCCGCTCGTTTGGCTTCCTCGATCTGCCAAGGGCTATTTCCCTTTATGCATCCTCCCTCTTTATTAGCGATAAGCACCTAGCTACCGTGCTACTTCCGACCATTATAAGAGCTTCTAAATTGCAAAGTTGTGCAGTGGTGGATGAGGAGGGTTAAGGGGAATAAGGCAAGGCAAGTCGGGCTATTGGTTGTGGGGAGAGATTTTGGTCAGAGAGAGTAGAGAGAGAGAGGTTCCATTGGCCCATTGTTTCGGGGTTCTATTATTGCAAGGGGGAGGGGGGGATCCCCCTTTAGGCAGACCTAGGCAGACCTAAGGACTGTTCTATTCAATGCTAGGAGCATTATGACACGCCCCTTTAGGCAGACCGGAACCTGGTCATGTTAGGTGCCCATAGCAACCTATTACATTGGCATATCTCTATATACTTAAAGAATCTCTGGTTTGGTGTTGTTGGCTGGAGGGAGGTGGATGAGTTGTGCAGTGGAGAGGACGGTTAAGGGGAAGGAGGAACATCGGGCTATTGGTTGTGGGGAGAGAGTTTGATGGTGTTGGCTATAGGGAGGTGGATGAGTTTGCTGATGAAATTGCAAAGTTGTGCAGTGGCTAGGAGGGTTAAGGGGAAGGCAAGGCAAGGCAAGGCAGGCTGTTGTTTGGGGAGAGAGTTTGGTGTTGGCCTGAGGGAATTGAATGAGTTTGCTGATGGGGGAATCTTGCAGAGGTGGACATACCGGCACGTCAAAGTAGGAAGTCCTGTCAAATATTCCTTATGTATGCCTGGTCAAACTGACTAGCTCATCTTCCTGGCTGAAGATGTGTGCAAATTACTTTTAAAATTACTTTTAGATTCTACATTGGGAAACCATCTGAGTGAGTCTGAAAACAGGCCCATCTGTCCACAACTAAAGTTCTGCCTCAAGAAACACAAAAGAACATTCGGAATCAAGTGTTTGGCGGAATGGCTCTGCTCAGCGGAATCTCTAGATTTCCATGAGCACGTGGTTGAGAAAAATGGGGTAGAGTTTGAAAGGCGTGGCATGCTGTTTGTGTTTGGCCAATCAGATGCAAAGGGCAGCTGATGTAATTGATTGCCGGGGACTGTCACCTTGAGGAATTCTGTTGCTTTTAATCTGGGCGGTCGTGGCTCTAATGGTTACGGAGAAGCAATTTAGATTAGGTTTGAATCCCACTCTTCGACTCCCTACTGCAGGGTTTCCCAAACTGGGGTGCGTACACCCCTGGGGGTGCGCGGCCTGGCATAAGGGGGTGCGCTGAATAGAGCAATGATGGATTTTTGAGTTTTTATCGAGCATTGATGAACATTAAGTCATTTTTAACTGCTTTTAGACTTGTATGCTGGAAGGTTCAATCTGAAGTACGTATAGTTTAACTCCTAGACTATTGGAAAAGAGGATTCCCCAAAATGAATATGCTTAATGTGCAGTGAATGCACAGTGAATCCATGCTCGTGTGGCCATCAGCACACCAAAATATTTGCTCAGGGGGTGCGCGAATCACATTGAAATGTAAAAGGGGGTGCGCAGGGAAAAAAGTTTGGGAACCGCTGCCCTACTGCACAGCATTGCTGAGGTGCCCTTGAGCAAGACACCTAACCACGTACTGCCACAGGGGCTTTAACCAATACCCTGGCTGTAAATATCTAAGTTGCTTTGGATGGAAGTGTCAGCAAATTTTAATGTAGTAGGGCCTAATAATAAGTCATCTCAGTCTGATTAATGAAGTCTACTCGACCGAGAAACGGTGTAAAACTAAACCCAATGGTTAATTTCCATGACCACGCCTTATCTCAGGCTGCTTATGAAACTGCAGACTTGCGAGCAGGTATGGGCATCTGCTTCATCCCCCTCCAAATATGTATGAAAATTTACTGGACAGATAAGGTAATTCCTCCCCAAAGTTGTAGGAGGATATTCCATTGGCTGATTTACTAGGTATGAAGCCAGATCCGTCTTTACGACAATAAATTAAATTTGAGCAAGATAGAGATGGTTTACCAAGCAAGATGTCATTCAGCTGCTTATAAAACTCTCTCTCTCTCTCTCTCTCTCTCTCTCTCTCTCTCTCTCTCTCTCTCTCTCTCTCTCTCTCTCTCTCTCTCTCTCTCTCTCTCTCTCTCACACACACCTCTTTTTTCAAAAACTAACTCGTATAGAATATAAGTCTTGCACGTTAAATGTCTGTATGAGTACTGTCTATGTCCATACTGTCTTAAGTCCATGAATAAGTACTGTCTATGTCTATACTGCCTATGTCCTTACCTAGCTTAGTCTATGTCTGCATGGGAAAGCAAGAAATGTCATTTCAAATTCTTTGTATGACCAGTGCATGTAAAGAAATTGACAATAAAACCTACTTGACTTGACTTGATATAAGGAGCTGGTTTAGATCACTGGGTCAGGCCTCATCACACCTTGCTCATAAAGCCAGAGACTGTAAAACTCTAAACTTGAGTTTCTCTCTCTGTAGGACATATGAGAGTTTCCCAACCATTTTGGTTTTGTGTACCCCCTAACCCTTTTCGTAGTGCCATAAGTACCCCCTAACTCATGTTTACATCACTTTTTCTAATCCAATGTTACTATGCTCCATACATTTTTTTAAATTAAAAATTTCCAAGTACCCCCTGCAGTGTGCTCGCGTACCCCTAGTGGTACACGTACCCCTGGTTGGGAAACACTGCTGTAGGACATATGAGAGTTTCTTTTCCCCCCACATGTTTGAAAGATGGCGGCCCCTTTAGCGGGGAAGCACTTTAATTAGCTTGAGCTGTCTCAGGAGTGAGTGGGAAGACAGTTTTAGGGCGCAGGTATATATATTAAAGAAATATAGTTTGAAAAATAAATAAATAAATGAAATAAATAGCGTCTGCATATGTTCATAAATAATTTGAGTTAAAACCTCAGCACTTTGGAGACTAGCAGAGCAGTGTGGGGATCTCCAATGGAGTAATGTTGAGCATGAAATGTACTGTAGCAAGAGCAGGGAGAGACTGAGGGTGTGCGTGTGTGTGGGTGTTTGTGTTTGCGTGTGTGTGGGTGTGAGAGAGAGGGAGAGAGAAATGTAGCGAGAGCTGGGAGAGATTGAGGGTGTGTGTTTGTGCTTGTGTGCGTGTGTGTGGGTGTTTATGTGTTTGCGCGCGTGTTTGCGTGTGTGTGTGTGTGTGTGTGAGAGAGGGAGAGAGAAATGTAGCCACAGCTCGGAGAGATTGAGGGTGTGCGTTTGTGCTTGTGTGCGTGTGTGTGGGTGTTTGTGTGTGTGCGTGTGTTTGCGTGTGTGTGCGTGTTTGCGTGTGTGTGTGTGTGAGAGAGGGAGAGAGAAATGTAGCAAGAGCTGGGAGAGATTGAGGGTGTGCGTGTGTGTGGGTGTTTGTGTGTGTACGCGTGTTTGCGTGTGTGCGCGCGTGTGTGTGAGAGAGAGGGAGAGAGAAATGTGGCAAGAGCTGGGAGAGATTGAGGGTGTGCGTGTGTGTGGGTGTTTGTGTGTGTGTGCGTGTTTGCGTGTGTGCGTGTGTGTGTGTGTGAGAGAGGGAGAGAGAAATGTAGCCACAGCTCGGAGAGATTGAGGGTGTGCGTTTGTGCTTGTGTGCGTGTGTGTGGGTGTTTGTGTGTGTGCGTGTGTTTGCGTGTGTGCGAGTGTGTGTGTGTGAGAGAGGGAGAGAGAAATGTAGCCAGAGCTCGGAGAGATTGAGGGTTTGCGTGTGTGTGGGTGTTTGTGTGTGTGCGTGTGTTTGCGTGTGTTT
>NC_085877.1:45978390-45980890 GCF_034702125.1 Engraulis encrasicolus
AGGATCATTGTGCTGATCTAGGCCTTTGCTAGGTCTATGTTATGCTAGTCTATTCTGTTGGGTTCTGCTCTCTTCTGTTCTGATCTGTATTGATTACCTGTGTCACCTTCCCCTTGCGCAATTGAGATCCGCATGGCGTTTGTGCTGTATAAGCACCTGGGCTCCTACCTGTCGACGGACTTTTCTTTTCTTTACTATTTTCTATTCTATTCTATTCTGTTCTATTGGGTTCTGCTCTGGTCTGTTCTGATCTGTTCTGACTGCTTGTATCGTGTGTTGATTACCTGTGTCACCTTCCCCTTGCGCAGGTGAGATCCGCATGGCGTTCATGCTGTATTAAACACCTGGGCTCCTACCTGTCGACAGACTAGTGTATTATATTCTGGGATGCATGTCTAGAAAGCATAGTTGCTAGCCAGTTAGCAACGTGGGTAGTTGCCAATGGGAAATTGCTTTGCAAGCAACAAAGTAGCTAATGTAGTTAGCAATTATGGTTTCGAGAAACGCATCCCTGTTCTGTTGTGTTCTGATCTGTATCGATTACCTGTATCACCTTCTCCTTGCGCAGGTGAGATCCGCATGGCGTTTGTGCTGTATAAGCACCTGGGCTCCTACCTGTCGACGGAGAACGCCAGCATGAAGCTGAGCAGCGAGGCCTTGGCCACCAACTACTCGCTCATCGTCAACTCCCCCGTCATCACCGCCTCCATCAGCAAGGACAGCTCCAAGGTCTACCTGTCCGACCCAGTCATCTTCACCGTCAAACACCTGCTGGTAGGTGGCTCAACCATACTTGTCATATTCATGCCAGTTTGCTGTTATAGAGCACTGTACTGGTTCTAGTGGTATTGGTGTTGGTATTGGTACTGGTATGATGCGTGCAGTCCATCCATCAGCAAGTCATCTTCAACGTCAAACACCTGCTGGTACGTGGCTCCACCGTACTTGATTAGATGTTTTATTGCCCCAAAAGGATATTTGTTTTCACATCAGACAGGTCAGTAGGATATACAAAGTCCTTCCATCAGCAAGGACAGCTCCAAGGTTCCAAGGTTGGAGGGGTCATGATGAGGTCAACGGGGAGTTTTCAATACTAATGCGGGGCGTTTGCAGGTGTTAGGGGTCTTACACACCAAGGCGGTAAAGCGTCGCGGAACGGCCGCGTTTTTTACCGGCGTCGGTGAAAATACATTGAAACCTATCTGTCCTTACACACCAACCGGCAGTAGTCGGTCGTCAGCGGCGCAGGAGCCGGCTCTGCGCCGCGCTGCATTTGGAAAATAGAACACGAGCGTATTTTTCACGCCGGCAACCGGCGGTGTCTCATTCAAATGAATGGCAAAGTAGCATGCTAGCTTTAGCTGTGGGGAGGGTTTTGAACAGGACTGGCCGCGCACGCCGACGCTGTCAGTGTGCAAGGCAGAGAAAAGCACGCCGGCCAAAACTAAGCAGAAAGACCGCGTCCGTTCCGTTCCGCCTTGGTATGTTTTGGCCCTTACGATTAGCTCAAGAGGGCGTTGGAAGGGTTATGATGAGATCAGCGGGGAGTTTGTTCAGAAAACGCAGAGAACCACTGGGCCAGAGCCACTAGAGCATCCAAGCAGTTAAGGCAGTGATTCTGGGCAGAATTGTTATATTCCAGAAAAAATAATAACACATTGTAAAGTATTTGTGTCAATGACTGCGAATTGTCAATAAAAGTGCTAAAATGTTTAACATAATTAAAATAAAACTCAGATCAGCTCAAGGAAGAGCCCTCCACATGAAGAGTTCAGATGCAAAACCCCCTAACTCCATTTCTGAAGACCTGCACTTCTATATTTTTAGAGAACACAGTTGTTGGTTTGGTTTACATTCATGTACTTGATAATACATATAAATAGTTATATTACATGAATAATATGTAAATATGCACTTTTCATAGCTTTGTATTAAATAAAAATGAATTAAGATTATTTTCTGAAAAGGCACTTAGGGGGTTTTGCATCTGAACTCTTCATATAGTCTTCATACACATTTGGCTGGACTAGAGCACCCAAGCAGTTATATCAGTGATTCTGGGCAACAACAGTATCAGGTGATGGCATTATAGCTGGGCGCTAATTGGCCTCCCTCATTAGCGTCTGGCCGTCTGCCTGAGTGCTGCCTGCCTACTCCGGAGGTGAGCAGATTAGCGGGAGCGGTCAGCTAGAGCAGTGGTTCTTAACCTGGGGTGCGGGCATCCCCAGGGGGTGCGCCTGAGATTTCAGGGGGTGCGCGGAATTTTGTATGTGTTGAGGTTGTGACCAAAATTCTACCTCCAAACATAATAATTAGGCCAAATCAAGACCAAATTAAAACATGTTTCGGTCCCGATGTAAAGTCCTTAAAGTATTGATAGATGTCTAAAGCTAAAATCATTGTAATTAATCACTAAAATCATTTTTTTAAATGTGGATACATGTGTAGACGTTTGGGTTAGTGGTGCGCGGCTTGTCTTGGACACAGGTTAGGGGGTGCT
>NC_085877.1:46000890-46005890 GCF_034702125.1 Engraulis encrasicolus
TCCCACGGCTGACGATCGAATTGAATCAAATGGAATCTTATCGTATTGTGGGGCATTCTTAAGTATCGAAAATTATAAAATCGCTGGCCCCTGCCTAACGCCTTAGCTCCATAATAGAATAAAACTGAAGTTGAAAAAAAAAAAAAAGAATCGAATCGCATCGTATTGTATCATGGGGCATTCTGTAGTATCGAAAATAATTGAATCACTACCTTAAAGGGACACTGTGCAGGAAATGGTCAAAAAAGGTACTGCAACTATGCTGCTCATTGAAACTGGGCTGCCTATTGCCAAAGTTGATCTTTACATGAAAGTTTACTGAGTGATAAACAAATATTTTCTAGTATGGTCCAAGTACAGTCATTTTTGCAGCTAAAAAAGGCTATTTTTGGAAATTCAAAATGGCGGACCATGGAGAAGATCCCCCTTTTCATGTATGAAAAGTGAAATTTTTCCAGTCATAATGAATACTTAGAATTTGATGGTGGTGATAAGTATTCATTAAAAAGGTAACATTAGTGAATGGTTAGCATGAATTCTGGAAATAAACAACTAAAAATCTCACACTGTGTCCCTTTAAGAAATCTATATTGAATCGTATCGTCATGGAGGCTGTGATTTACACCCCTAGTTTTCTTCCTGTCTGCTCCAAGCCCCCTCATCACTGGTGACTCCTCCTACTACTGCTATCTCTCCTCCCCTCATCACTGGTGACTCCTCCTACTACTGCTATCTCTCCTCCCCTCATCACTGGTGACTCCTCCTACTACTGCTATCTCTCCTCCCCTCATCACTGGTGACTCCTCCTACTACTGCTATCTCTCCTCCCCTCATCACTGGTGACTCCTCCTACTGCTACTATCTCTCCTCCCCTCATCACTGGTGACTCCTCCTCCTACTACTATCTCTCCTCCCCTCATCACTGGTGACTCTTCCTACTACTACTCTCTCTCCTCCCCTCGTTCTCTCTATCCTCTATGCCTCATCCTATTGTCTTTTACTGCTCTCCTTTCAAAACCATCTCTCTCTCTCTCTCTCTCTCTCTCTCTCTCTCTCTCTCTCTCTCTCTCTCTCTCTCTCTCTCTCTCTCTCTCTCTACATCGTTGTTACCATCCGTTCGATCACATTCTTCCCCACCTCCCGCACACACAGACATACACAGACACACACACACACACACACACACACACACACACACACACACACACACACACACACACACACACACACACACACACACACACACACACACACACACACACACACACACACACACACACACACACACACACACACACACACACACACTCGGTGACCTCCCTGTGAGGCCAAATGAAATATGCAAATGTGGCTTTTCAGAATACATGCAACACTTGCTGATGCTTTCTACTCTGTGTGTGTGTGTGTGTGTGTGTGTGTGTGTGTGTGTGTGTGTGTGTGTGTGTGTGTGTGTGTGTGTGTTGTTGTGTGTGTGTGTGTGTGTGTGTGTGTGTGTGTGTGTGTGTGTGTGTGTGTGTGTGTGTGTTTTGTGTTTTGTGTTTTGTGTTGTGTGTGTGCGTGCGTGCGTGCGTGCGTGCGTGCGTGCGTGCGTGTGTGTGTGCTGCGTGCGTGCGTGTGTGTGCGTGCATGTGTGCGTGCATGCATGCGTGCGTGCTCTTTTATTGCACTGCTGGAGTCCAACCTCCCATTCTCAGTATTCTGCAAAGGGAAGCTGGAAAGAGAAAGAAAAAAATATGGAAATGGAAATATGGACAAAATGTTTGACTGCAGCAAGTCACTGCGAGAGACGGAGAGATGGACGATAAGACGGAGAGAGAAGAGAGAGGAGAGTAAGAAAAGACGATAAGACAGAGAGAGAAGAGAGAGGAGAGTAAGAAAAGACGATAAGACAGAGAGAGAAGAGAGAGGAGAGTAAGAAAAGACGATAAGACAGAGAGAGAAGAGAGAGGACAGAAAGAAAAGACGATAAGACAGAGAGAGAAGAGAGAGGAGAGTAAGAGATGGACGATAAGACAGAGAGAGAAGAGAGAGGAGAGTAAGAGATGGACGATAAGACAGAGAGAGAAGAGAGAGGAGAGTAAGAAAAGACGATAAGACAGAGAGAGAAGAGAGAGGAGAGTAAGAGATGGACGATAAGACAGAGAGAGAAGAGAAAGGAGAGTAAGAGATGGCCGATAAGACAGAGAGAGAAGAGAGAGGAGAGAGAGGACAGTAAGAAAAGACGATAAGACAGAGAGAGAAGAGAGAGGAGAGTAAGAAAAGACGATAAGACGGAGAGAGAAGAGAGAGAAGAGAGAGAAGAGAGAGGAGAGAGAGAAAAGACGATAAGACGGAGAGAGAAGAGAGAGGAGAGTAAAATGAGGAAATAACAGGGTGGGTGTGGAGAAAAAGGCACGGAGGAAAGAAATGGGTAGATTAGGGAAAACAAACAGAGCGAAAGAGTGAAAGACAGAAATGAACAAATGGGCAAGAGAAGGAATGAAAGACAAGGAAAATAATGCACAGTGGCGGAGGAGAGGGGAAAGAAAGAAAGAGAGGGAGGGAAAGACAGACAGATAGCACTAGAGAGATGGAGGGAGGAGGAAAAGAGATAAACGAAAGAGCGAGACAGAGAATAACATTTAGAACGAAAAAGGGGAAAGCTTAGGAGATGTATTTATATAGATGGGGAAATAAATAAGAGACAGAGAGGAAGGGGAAAAGAGAGGAGGAGGGACAGACAGTCAGATAGCATTAGAGGGATGGAGGACTGAGAATAACAAAGATATATAGAGAGAGAGACAGAGTGAAACATTCAGAAAGCAAAAAGGCAGGGGAAGATTAGGAGATGTATGTAAAGAGATGGAGGAAATAAAGAGAGCGAGAGAGAGGGAGAGAGAGAGAGAGAAAGATAGACAGAGAGAGGGAGGGAACGAGAGAGAGAGAGAGAGAGAGAGAGAGAGAGAGAGAGAGAGAGAGCAGGAAGGATGAAGAGTGGACGAGAAGAGTGGAAAAAGAGCATTAAGAATGCAACAGAGAAGACATTTATATAGAAAGGAGGCAGGTGATAGAATGGACAGAGATGCATATGGATGGGAGACGGGACGCCTTGTTTTTTCGTAACATTGGTTAAAAACCTACAAAACTGTTATTTTTCCTTTACAAAACAAATATCAATGAAAGAAGATGTGGTACATTATGATTCATATTAGTCTTAGATGAGAAGAAACATTTTTGTTACGATTTATGTAAAGGTTTATATGTCAAATATCCTGCGGTGTGACTGTAACATTAATGAAACCTGGAATATAATATATATATAAATTAACCAACAACATTTTGAATAATGTATGAAGCATTTGGCATGATTGCATAAATATTAACTTTATATTAAGATATGTGAATGTGAAAAAACTCAAGACAGTAATATTAACTACAAGTTCAATTTCGTAACACAAATTGCGTCCTGTGGGGTGACATATATGTCAGTACCTCAGTTATTGGAGAGTGCTGTGGAAGTTTAAAGTGACTCTTAACCTCTTAATATGTCTTCATATTGCAATCTTTCTGTCACGCAATGCTTAGGTTCATTTTATGGTGTCCTGTGGTGTGACTGCTCTTATAGAAGGAAAAAAAGTTTTTTATAAATGAAAACATTGATGAAACACAATATCATTATCTAGTTAGCATGAGTCGAGAGGTCAGCCATGTTTACAAAAGGATTAAAATGGCCATAATGCAGTGAATTCCCTGTGGTGTGACTCCATTTTCCTGCGGTGTGACATGCCTATGCAATGTGTTGATGCAAAAATGGCAAAAATAAGGTGAAATTCCACAGACCACTAATTGCTTTATTTTTTCTATTTTTTCCAATTTTTATCCATCATTTTTTTCAGGAATTTGAAAACTTTTTTTTTTTTTTGCGTTACGCCCTTAAACGTCAACCACCCAAATACAGTTTAGGGAGAGGGTGACTAAGATTAGGGAAGACACAGAGAGAGGCAGAGAACAGGAAGGAAAAAAGAGCAACAGAGATGTGGAAATACATAAGGAGAGAGAGAGAGAGAGAGAGAGAGAGAGAGAGAGAGAGAGAGAGAGAGAGAGAGAGAGAGAGAGAGTGAGAGAGAGAGACAGCAAGAAAACAACATTAGGAAAGACAGAGTGAACGAGAGACAAAAAGAGGAAGAGAGAGAGAGAGAGAGAGAGAGAAGATTAGGAAAGACAAGAGTGAAAGAGAGGCAGAGCCTATAAGAGATAGACAGACAACAAGAGTGGCAGAGAGCCATGCAGTGTGGAACTAAACGCAGAGAAAGATAAGAGCATTGTCACTTAAGCCATCTCTCCCTCTCTCTCTCTCTCTCTCTCTCTCTCTCTCTCTCTCTCTCTCTCTCTCTCTCTCTCTCTCTCTCTCTCTCTCTCTCTCTCTCTGTTGTGCAGCGGGGCAAAGTGGCATTGTCACTGCGTGTCCTTCGTGGGAGAGGGGGCTGAGAGAAAAAAAGTGAAAAAATCAAGGAGGGAGAGAGAGAGGGAGAGGGAGAGATGAAGAGATGGAGAGAGAATGGGAGATAGAGGGTTTACAAAAATTGTGTAGCAAAGTGGCTTTATCACTGCCATTTGTCCTACGGTTGAGGGCCCAAGAGTCTTAACAGCAGGATGGCTGGAGAGAAGAAAAGAAAAAAAGTGAGAGAGGAGGGAGGAGAGAAGAGATGACAACAGGGATGGAGATGGAGATGGAGATGGAGAGAGAGTCATTGACAATGGAAATATAAAATCATGGGAGATGGAGGACTCTGGAAAAATAACGGTATCAACAGAAAGAACTGAGAGAGAGAGAGAGAGATAGAGAGAGAGAGAGAGAGAGAGAGAGAGAGAGAGATAGAGAGAGAGAGAGAGAGAGAGAGAGAGAGAGAGAGAAATGTTGACAAAAAGGAAGTGAGGGAGAGCGAAAGAGTGTGAACGACTGAATGACTGAGAGAGAGTGAAAGGGAAAATAACATGATGAGTGCTACCACGGGGAGTCA
>NC_085877.1:46048390-46053390 GCF_034702125.1 Engraulis encrasicolus
ACATTTAAAGTGCAAGACTGGACAACAGAAGACTTGTAGAGAACATACATTAAGAGGAGGTATTTTGTTGTTCTTTTTTCTAAAAGTCCTTTATAGCGTTCTGACATAGTAATAGTAGCATTTGAAGAAATAAATAATTAAAAAAAAGGTTTTTATTAAATACACCAGCAGCAGTATGTGTGTGTGTGTGTTTGTATGTGTTTTGTGTGCGTGTGTGCGTGTGTGTGTGTGTGTGTGTGTGTGTGTGTGTGTGTGTGTGTGTGTGTGTGTGTGTGTGTGTGTGTTTAGTGCAGGTAGAAAGTGCGGTGTGCGTCTGTGTGTGTGTACCTGTGTATGTGTGTGTGTGTGTGTGTGTGTGTGTGTGTATGTGTGTGAGTATGAGTTGTGTGTCAGTGTGTGTATGTTTGGGTTTAGTGCAGAAAGTGCAGTGTGCTTGTGTGTGTGTGTGTGTGTGTGTGTGTGTGTGTGTGTGTGTGTGTGTGTGTGTGTGTGTGTGTGTGTGTGTGTGTGTGTGTGTGTGTGCATGTGTATGTTTTGAGTTAGTGCAGGTTGAAAGTTCAGTCACAGATGTAGTAGTGCAGGTGGAATGTTCAGTCGCAGATATGGTGGTGGGGATGAGGGGGGGGAGCGTTGTCAGTGGCCTGGCTGGCTAGAGGCTGACAGTGAAGGGAGAGTGGGTTGAGTGTTCAGTATCTTGATTGCTTGATGCATCGTGCTGCTTGCAAGCCTGGTGGTACGGGAACGGAGGCGCCTGTACCTCTTTCCAGAGGGCAGGAGGCTGAACAGTTTGTGTGCAGGGTGGCTTGTGTCTTTGATGATCATCAGTGCTTTTCGGGTGAGGCGTGCGGTGTAAATGTCCTGCAGGGAGGGGAGTGGTACTCCAATGATCTTCTTCGCTGTGTTCACAACACGCTGGAGTGTCTTCCTGTTTTTCTCCGTGCAGCTTCCTCCCCACACTGTGATGCAGCTGGACACGACGCTCTCTATGGTTCCTCTGTAGAATGTTGTCATGATGGAGGGTGTAGCACTTGCCTTCTTTAGTTTGCGCAAGAAGTAGAGACGCTGATGGGCCTTCTTCGCCAGTGATGTAGTGTTGGTGGTCCAAGAGAGGTCGTCGCTGATGTGCACTCCAAGGAACTTGGTGCTGCTCACTCTCTCCACAGCATCACCGTCGATGGTCAGTGGTGGCAGTTGTTTTTGGACCCTCTGAAAGTTGACAACAATCTCCTTGGTCTTGTTGACATTCAGCAGGAGGTTGTTGTCTTTGCACCATCTGGCCAGCAGGTCTACTTCTTCTCTGTAGTGGGTCTCATCGCCCTTAGTGATGAGGCCCACCAGTGTTGTATCATCCGCAAACTTCACTAGATGGTTAGTGCTGTGGGTCGTTGTGCAGTCATGTGTCAGCAGCGTGAACAGCAGGGGGCTGAGAACACAACCTTGCGGAGCCCCCGTGCTCAGGGTCAGGGTGCTTGAGGTGTTATTCCCTACCCGTACTGCTTGTGGTCTCTGCATCAGGAAGTCCAGCAGCCAGTTGCAGAGGGAGGTGCTGAAACCTAGTTTGTCCAGTTTTCTGATGAGTTGTTGTGTGGTATTATGGTATTGAATGCTGAGCTGAAGTCAATGAACAGCATTCTCACATATGAGTCTTTATTGTCCAAGTGGGTGAGGGCTGGATGGAGGGCAGAGCAGATTGCATCCTCCGTGGATCGCTTGGCTCGGTATGCGAACTGGTAGGGGTTCCAGGGTGGGGGGTAGGGTGGCTTTGATGTGTGACAGGACTAGCCGTTCGAAGCACTTCATGATTATGGGCGTCAGTGCTACAGGACGGTAGTCATTGAAGCATGATGGTGATGATTTCTTCGGCACGGGTATGATGGTAGCAGCTTTGAAAAGTGATGGGATGACTGCTTGCTCCAGAGAGATGTTAAAGATGTCTGTGAAGACATCCTTCAGCTCTTCTGCACAATCCTTCAACACTCGGCCAGGTATGTTGTCTGGGCCAGCTGCTTTGCGTGGGTTGATGGTGGCCAGTGTCCTCTTCACACTGGCAGAGGACAGGTACAGGGGTTGATCATGGGGGGGAGGGGGAGGGGGAGTTTTCTGTGGATGAGTGTCATTTTGTGCTTCAAAACGGGCAAAGAAACTGTTCAGGTCGTTTAGCAGAGAGGTGTTGTTGTCACAGCTTCGTGGTGCGGGCTTATAGTCCGTGATGGCCTGTATGCCCTGCCACAGGCTCTGTGCATCTCTGCTGTCTTTGAAGTGTGTTGTTATTTTGTCCGAGTATTCCTTTTTTGCTTTCCTGATGCCCTGGGACAGGTTTGCTCTTGCTGCTTTTAGGCCAGCTACGTCTCCTGCTCTGAAGGCTTTGTCTCTGGCCCTCAGCAGTCTGTGAACGTCTCCTGTGAACCATGGCTTCTGGTTGGCTCTGGTGGTGATGCGTTTTATTTCTGTAACATCATCAATGCATTTTGTGATGTAGGAGGTCACAGTGTCTGTGTACTCCTCAATGTCAATGTGGTTGCTGTGGGTGGCAGCTGTTTTGAACATGTCCCAATCTGTGGTTTCAAAGCAGTCTTGTAGTCGTGACACGGATCCCTCTGGCCATTTTCTCACCTCCTTCAGAGCTGGTTTGGTGAGTTTTACCTTTTGTCTGTAGGCTGGCAGTAGCAGAATCGTTAGGTGGTCTGATAGGCCGATGTGGGGGATGGGCTTTGCCTTGTATGCTCCTTGTTTTGGGGTATAAACAAAGTCCAGGGTGTTTTGTCCTCTTGTTGGAAAGTTAACATGTTGGTGAAATTTTGGAAGAACTGTTTTGAGATTTTCCGTGGTTGAAATCTCCCATGACCACTGTGAAGGCATCTGGGTGTGCATCTTGTTGTTCACTGATTCCCCGATGCAGCTCGTTCAGTGCCTCGCTTCTGGCGCTGGTGGTATTGCTAGGAGCGAGGTAAACTGCGACCAGTAGAATGGCGGATATTTCTCTTGGTAGATAGAAGGGTCGGCACTTGATGATCATGAACTCCACTAGTGGAGAGCAGTGTCTCTGTACCACCGTAGCATTTTTGCACCAAGCATCATGTGTGTAAACACATATTCCTCCCCCTCGTTTTTTCTCTGCAAGGGCTCTGTCCGCTCGGTGGCACGTAAGTTGCTCCAGTTGTAAAGCCGAGTCCGGTATGCCGTCGTTCAGCCATGATTCTGTAAACACGGTTACACAGCAGTTCCTCACAGTTTTGTTCGCTGATCTTAGTAGCCGTATGTCATCCATCTTATTGTCCATAGATCTTACGTTTGCCAAGAGAATTGATGGTATTGCTGGACGAGTTGGGTTGGCTGCAAGCCGTGTTTCGACGCCACCTCGTTTGCCTCTCTTCCTAATTCTGGAGCACCTCTTTCGCCGTCGCCATGTAGGCGAAGCAGACGGGTCCGATGTATGCCGCCGTAGTATCCCAAGTTCTTCCAGTGTCTCTATTGGTATATCCAATACATCGCTTGAGTTGTCCATTCTTATCTGCAACAGCTGTTGCCGACTGTACATGCGTTCCGACATAGTTTCCGACGATAGACATTTCGAATGACACATTATAACACAAATAAACACTGCGAGTTGGGAGAGTAAGGAGTCGCTGCAGCTACGTGCGCCACATCCGGGTACACACTTTTAAACAGCCCCCAAATAGTTCGTTTGGAATGCTAAGCCCCTCTTAAGACTACAAACAAAGTTATGAGCAACTTGACATTTTATTATTGGCTGTTGCATGTAATCAACATTGCATCAAATGTACCATTTTCTTGTTGGCAAAACCTGAGGTGTCCTCCTCTTTGCTGGGTCCATGATATTATTGCATTATGCAGTATTTATGTGAGAGCTGCATAAACAAAGTCATCATATGCAACATTTGTTTGAAAAGTGTTATCTTCAGGCTTATTGATTTTCTCACTAAGAAATAAATATTTATGGATGTAGTCTGCAAATATAGGCTAACAAATAATCTTGTGTCATTTAAAAAAAAATGAAGGGTGGCAATGAGAGCACGGCAGGCACCTCACCCAACCAGGAAAATGCAGGCCAGGCCCTGTAGTCGTATGAGAGAATTTCCCCCCCATCCTGTCACTGTTTTTGTGCTTACAAAGGCGTTATCATTTTTTGTTATGGTTTTTTTTCTTTTTTTTTCGTTGGGGGGGGGGGGGGGACGAGGGGGGGTCGTGGCTCGTGTTGGCCCTTTAATGGGAGAAATTTTGAAAAACTGGCCCTCGGGGACTTTTAATTGAGTACCCCTGCTCTAGCTACTGTATATGAAATCCAGCTAGTGTCAGTGATCCCTCTCAGCAAGCCGTTATTGTTGTCATTGTCAAAGTGTGACGATGGTGGGTGATTTTTTTCGAGGGGGTGGGGGGGGCGTGGGTTGGGTGGATGAAAAGATCACGGTGATGGTGGTGATCATGGTGATGAAGATTATGATGATGATGATGAAGATTATGATGACAATGATAATGATGATGATGGTGATGATGATAATTGTGACGATGATGACCATGACGCTGCTGCTGATGATGATGATGATGATGATGATGATTTTGATTTGATAATTGTTTTAAATAGTTGTGTAGAGTTGATTTTGATTGATCTTTGGTCTTTTTACTTCAATGAGACAGATGATGGTGGTGGTGGTATTGGTGTTGGTATTGTTATCATGCTTTTTGTTCCGGATGCTATTCTTCTGATTCGCCAAATATTAGGGATGACAATTGTGGTACTGGTGGCAGAGGTGGTGATAATGATAGTGATGGTGGTGTTGAAGATGACGAAGATTCATCCTTCCAGTGACATCTTATTTTGTCTACCGTGGCGGTAACATTGCTGATAATAAGGTATTGTTGTATAAAAAGGACTGCTTGTCTCCATTAGAAGTGTGTGTACACAGCCCGTGGTGTGCTTAAAGCAGGAGTGGGGAACCTTTTTTCATTCGAGTGGCCACTTCAAATTCATCCGAGGGCCG
>NC_085877.1:46055890-46060890 GCF_034702125.1 Engraulis encrasicolus
TTCTTCCAGTTCATAATTTGTTTTGATAGTCCTATAACATTCTAATTTGCTTTGGGTTTTGGTTTCATTTTGCCAATGGTCCAGATATTTATCTTTGGAGTTTTGTATAATTTTGTTTACATTTAGTTTGGAAGCAGTGCTTGTCTGAGAGATGTCAGTATGTGTTAGATGGGGGTCGGTTAGTCTCAGTACAAGCTGGCATAGGTGACTCTTTTCGGGGTTCAAAGCTTGGGATTTTGCTGCCTCAGAATGCAGCGTGTCTGTGGGACTTGTTTGGAGGTGCATCCAGAATTTTAGAGCTCTCTTTTGTATGTTGATTGCCAATGGATATCTTCCCAATTCTGCCCTACATGCATTTGTTGGTGTCTTCTTTTGAATTTTTAGGATCAGTCTACAGAATTCTGCATGGAGGGTTTCTATAGGATGCTTGTCCCATCTAGTGTAGCTGTGTTCACTGAGTGGACCCCATATCTCACTTCCGTACAGCGCAATAGGCTGAATTACACTGTCAAATATTTTGCACCATATCCTGATTGGTATATCTATGTTCCAAAATTTTCTTCTAATTGCGTATAGAGCTCTGCGAGCTTTGTCTTTTAGGGCATTCACTGCCAGGCAGAAAACTGCCTGATGGAGTAATGGGTAGGCCAAGGTAGGTGTACTCCATTGTGTGATCTAGGCTGGTGCTACCTAGATTGAAGTGATATCTGGCTTCCTGACATCTGGGCTTCTTTTGGAATACCATAATATTGGTCTTTTTTAGGTTTACTGTCAGGGCCCAGTTCTGACAGTAACTTTCTAGTAGGTTTAGTTGTTGTTGTAGTCCCTCTGGTGTAGGAGACAACAGCACCAAGTCGTCAGCATAGAGAAGACATTTGACTTCTTTGTCCAGTAGGGTGAGGCCAAGGGCTGTACACTGTTCCAGCTGCATTGCCAGTTCATTAATATATAAGTTAAACAGCGTTGGACTGAGGTTGCAGCCCTGTCTCACTCCTCTATGTTGAGGGAAGGACTCAGTGCTATTATTGCCAATTTTCACTGAATTTTTGTTTTTGGAATACATTTCCTTTATTAATTGATACACTTTACCCCCTACACCACTTTGTAAAAGTTTATAATATAATCCTTCGTGCCAAATTGAGTCAAAAGCTTTTTAAAAGTCTACAAAACAAGCAAATATTTTCCCTCTTTTTGTTTGGTGTACATGTTTAGTGATTAGGGTGTGTAGGGTGTAAATGTGGTCCGTAGTCCGGAAGTTTGGGAGGAAGCCAATTTGGCTTTTGCTGAGGACATTGTGCTCTTTAAGGAAGGCTGCAATCCGGTCATTAAGGATGCTGCTAAACACCTTCCCTAGACTACTGTTAACGCAAATGCCTCTGAAATTATTGGGGTCCAATTTATCTCCGTTTTTATGTATGGGTGTAATATACCCTTTGCTCCAGATATCAGGATAGCAGCCAGAGGTTAGGATGGTGTTGAATAGTTTGAGTATGGCCCTTTGCAGCTCAGGGGTGCTGTTTTTAATCATTTCTCCTCTAATGTTATCGGGGCCACAAGATTTATTCGCTTTTAGATGTTTAATTTTGCGTTCAAGTTCAAATTCAGTTATTGGGAAGTCTAGAGGATTTTGGCTATCTTTAATTGTGTTTTCAAAGGATAGTAACTTTTCTCTGATTGTTTTGTAATTTGAATGTAGTTCATGGGGAGGGATCTCTTTGAACAGATTTTCAAAATGTGCTCTCCAGATTTCACCATCTTGTATTGGTAAGTCTGGGGACTTTGTTTTACTCAAACCATTCCACACCTCCCAGAATTGATTAGTATTTAAAGATTCTTCAATTTTGTCAAGATGATGACTTTGATGATGATGATGATGATGATGATGACTTTTCGTTGGTGGTTATGATGATGATGATGATGATGATGATGATGATGATGATGATGATGATGAGAAGGAAGACCTTATTCCTCATTCATCGCTTCCACTTTGTTTTTCTCTCTCTCCAGGCATCTCTCTCTCTCTCTCTCTCTCTCTCTCTCTCTCTCTCTCTCTCTCTCTCTCTCTCTCTCTCTCTCTCTCTCTCTCTCTCTCTCTCTCTCTCTCTCTCTCTCTCTCTCTCTCTCATTTCTCTCCCTCTCTCTCTCTTTCTCTCTCTCTCTCTCTCTCTCTCTCTCTCTCTCTCTCTCTCTCCGTTTCTCATTCTCTCTCTCTTCACACTACTCCCAGTATTTGTTTCTTATGTCTTAAATGCACTGAATGAGTGATCTGAGTGTGCAGTGAAGCCATTAAGCTTGAGACAATTGTGCTCTGGAGATAATTAAGTAAGCTCTCTCTATCCCTTCCTCCCTCCCTCCCTCCCTCCCTCTCCCTCCATCTGTCCCTCCCTCTATCCCTCTCTCTTCATCTACCCCTCCTTCCCTCTCCTCCATCCCTCCATCCACCCCTTCTCCCTCCATTCCTCTTCCTCCTCCATCTACCCCTCCTTCCCTCTCTCTTCATCCATCCATCCCTCCATCCATCCTTCCCTCACCTCCATCCCTCCATCCCTCCTTCCCTCTCCATCTCCCTTGTCTCCTGCCCTGCCTATTGTAGTATCAATGTGTTGTTATATATTGTAAATGTGTAATGTAATATTCTGTCACAGACAACTTGCCTGCTGTTTACCTCACTTGCTGACAAAAAAAATCCCCACTGGCGACAATAAAGTTTCTTTTTTTTTTTCTTTAATATTTTTTAGGGGCTTTTATACCTTTATTTGACAGGATAGTTGAAGATGGTGACAGGAAGCGAATGTGATAGAGAGACAGGGGAGGATTGGGAAATGACCCCGGCCGTACTCAAACCGGGGTCCCTGTGTGTGGGCATGCAAGGCCAAATGTGGGGGGCTTAGTGCGCTGCGCCAAAGCGCCGATGACAATAAAGTGTCTAACTAACCTACTTTCCTCACCCCTTCTCCTCCCTCCTTCCCTATTATCCCTCCATTCCTCCTATCCTCCAGATCGCCTGTGCGGTGTTTGCGGCCCTCCTCCACTTCTTCTTCCTGGCCGCCTTCACCTGGATGTTCCTGGAGGGCGTTCAGCTCTACGTCATGCTGGTGGAGGTCTTCGAGAGCGAGCACTCGCGCCGCCGCTACTACTACATGGTGGGCTACGGCGTGCCCGCCCTCATCGTGGCCATCTCCGCCGCCGTGGACTACAGAAGCTACGGGACGGAACGAGTGTGAGTAGTACCTCTTATTTTTTTATTTTTTTTTTACTCACTATTTTTGGTATTTTTAATAATGTCCCACCTTTAAAGGTTTTGAACTTTTTAAAATGTATTGATGTGACCAAACTTATTCAATGCATTTATTCACTTATTTATATCAATGTAGATTTTTTAATTTGAGACAAATTCTATTACCTGTACTGGCCATGAAATAGCCACAGTTGCGTATTTGGCCATAAATGTGAACAAACTACTTGACTCAAGCTGTCCACACACTGGTCTAAACATAAGATACATAGGCCCTTATCGTGGCCATCTCCGCCGCCGTGGACTACAGAAGCTACGGGACAGAACGAGTGTGATTAGGCCTACCCCTTACTTTGCCTGACTCAAGCAGTGTTGCCAGATTGGGCTGTTTGCCCGCCCAATTGGGCTGCTTGTCGATGGTCGTCTGCTGGTAAAAAATGGCATTTTGCAGGAAAACCTGCACAATTTTGTCCATAGAAATCAATAGAATCAGGCGGGATTTAGTGCTTCCAGGCGGGTTTGGAGCATTTTTTTGGACTGGATTTTTTTTGGGCAGTCTCATCTGGCAACCCTGGGATTCAAGTTGACTATTGTAAACATAAGATACGTAGGGCCCTCATCGTGGCCATCTCCACCGCCGTGGACTACAGAAGCTACGGGACGGCACGAGTGTGAGCACCTCTTATTTTTTTACTCTGAAGAAGGGTTGGAAATAAGCACCTGTCCACCCGCCAAGGACGGGTAAATGTCAGGACTGACAGGTATATTTTTCAACCCACCCGTTACTTTGATGGGTGAAAACTTTCACCTCAACTTGAGTTAATAGCCTGAATGTCCAAGCGATTTTTTTTGTCCGATGGGATTTGCCAATCTTCACCCTGAAATTGAATAGAATGCAGGAAATTGCATCTAAAAATCCCAAAAATGTACTGGTAAAAAAGGCGAGTGACTGGTAGATTCTAAAATATACCTGCCACAGTGACTGGTGGGGGAAAAAAACTTTAGTTCCACCCCTGCTCTGATTAAATTAATCAAATTAAAACCTGTTTTTGCCACATTTTCAAGAATTAGTGACCTACTTCCTAGAGAATCTAACTAATGAAGAAAAAGCGCACGCACAAACATACTGTGCACAAACAAAATTATAGTGTTTATGCAAGATGCCATTGACTTGAGAGTGCTACTTATTTGGCTAAATGTAGGTAATAATCAGGCCATTTTCACCACCCTCATTGCTGTCACCACCGTCAGTTCTTAAAGGGACAGTTTGGTCAATTTCAACATGCAGTTGTATTGCTCATCAGAGCATGGCAACCCGACCGGGTCAGAACCCGACGGTCGGGCCGGACTCGGACAAAAAAAGAAAAAATAGAATATCTGTCGGACTCGGGTCGGACTCGGGCTTGAAGCAAACAGACATTGTGAAAAGTGTAAGCAACCAGAGGAAACGTTTCAGTTCATGCAAACGGCAGTTTTGTGATTAAAAAATAAGTAATTGAATATGCATAACTGAAAATGTTGGTAGGCTACTCCTGCGAGTGATTATTATTGGCTGTATGCACGCGCCAGTTACCAGTGGCAACATGGACGCTCACTCCCAGTCAGCCGAGCAGGAATGCCGAGTCAACTTGCTTTCTTAATAAGCGCCAAATCAACAGTTGTCAGTGAACGCGTGGTCTTTTGTTGTAGGCCTAGTGTAGGCCATGTTTTAGCATGCCTTCGATGCTGTCTTAAATGTTGAACATAAAATGACGAAGTTTGTCAC
>NC_085877.1:46073390-46078390 GCF_034702125.1 Engraulis encrasicolus
ACCTGGCTCCACTCAACCTAGAATTCTGTTCATAACGACAGCATTTTCGTTTGGGGGCCGCAAGCTGGCATCTGAAGGCTGTCTTCGGTTTCCACAAGTGTCATGTTAGTTCTACATACTGTAGGGGAGTCGACGGGCTTTCTTCTTTTTCTGGGTCAACTAGAACTAGTTTAATGAGAGCAAGTGCTTGTGTTGTGTGACTTCTCCTGACTCCTGCGATGTTCTTCCGAGGCCGAGCTCACTGCGACTTGCACCTTTCACAAGTCCGAACTCTGGTAAAGGCAGAGGGAGGGATAGCTCGCGCATTAAATATTACCGGTATGTTAGGAGTGGTAAGTCGCATCGTGTGTTTGGGCAGCTTGCATGTGCAAGAAAATGTTGTCGCGACAATTGTTTATTGTTTGTGTGTCAACTGGCGTTTCTTATCTCGTATGTGCTTTGCTTGCTTGATTAGAGTCGTAGCTCTACTACGTAGCTGTTTGATAAATGCGGATGAAGGCTACGCGTGGAAAACGTGTTTACATTCACCAGTCGTTGTGTTCCAAAATTACTTAAATGCGGAGGGAATAGTTATCCAATTTCTTTCATTCACGAGCAGGGATGTGTTGCTTTGTTGACGCTACAGGGAAGTTTCCTGGTTTAAAGAAATTTGTGGCTATAGGCAACAGCTACTTCAACAAGCTTTGCATGAAATCGTGCGTGTGTAACTTAGTTCTAGTGTGAGTGTGTGATATTGTACTCTGTGCAGTATTTACGAAGGGACTGGTTGGTTTATATTTTTGTTTATGTAAATGAAAAATGTAAAGTTGTGTGTAGTAGTGAGACAAAAGCCTTTCATACATTTATTTAAGGTTGTCTGTTGTCTGTTTGAAGGTGTGTCTGCAAAGCTCTGAAACGTTTTGTCTTTTTTTTTATCTCTTCTGCTCTGGATAAGGTGGACTTCTCTCCTCTGACCGGTTACCAAGACAGCTGGGTGTGTAGGAAACTGGAACTAAGTCACTGAAGAAGTAAACCGATGAAAACCGATTTGGATTGTCTGAGAGATGTAAGTCAGTGAGTTCAGGATAAATGTATATCAACTGTATTGTAGGCTTATTACTTGAACAATAAAATCACAACAACTGCTTATTTTTCAGCTGTAGGACACAAGTAAGAGGAGAAGAATGCTGCTCAGCTGGGTCGGCGTCGGCCACACTACTTATTCAAGAAGCCCTTGGATATCATCGGCATGTATGAAGTAAGTTTTTAATGTCATGCACAACAGCAGGCGTGAATGCGCTCGCACACGCGCACACACACACACACACTAACAATGAGAGCTGGCCTGATATTGTTCTTTGATGCTGTGAATGGAATGCCTACTGTCTGGTGTCACTTCAGACAATTTTGCTATTTGCTATTTTATTTGCTTTTACTGTATGTTCTGTCTATCTGTCTGCCAAACTCTCAAACTTGTTGTCTGTCTTTTTGTCTTCCTCTTTGGGCACCGGCAGGCACAGTCATTCCGGTAGTCTGTTCCTCGATGGACGTGATGACCTGGCACCAAAACCGCTTAATGTGTACGGAGCTGTGTCTGCATCGAGGGAAGAACGCGGCACTGAAATGTGAGTGTATGATCCAAGAATTGTAAACATGGGTACCAGTTGTACTATATATTTCACAGTAAAATCCCAATTACTCATAGTTATTCATTCTTTTTCTGCTGTAGGACACAAATGAAAGAAGATTACTTCTGCTCTGCTGGGTCTGTGACACTATTTATCCGAGGAGTCCTCAAACATCAGGATGTAGGAAGTAAGATCTTTTATGTCATGCATAACAGCTCATGCGTGCACACACACACACACACACACACACACACACACACACACACACACACACACACACACACACACGTACAAAACATGCACATGCACACTCCACTCTACACACACACACAGATAAACACACACAACCTTAAAGTGACACTGTGAGATTTTTAGTTGTTTATTTCCAGAATTCATGCTGCCCATTCACTAATGTTACCTTTTTCATTAATGCTTGCCACCACCATCAAATTCTAAGCATTCATTATGAATTGAAAAATTGCACTTTTCATACATGAAAAGGGGGATCTTCTCCATGGTCCGCCATTTTGAATTTCCAAAATTAGCCATTTTTAGCTGCAAAAATGACTCTACTTGGACCATGCTAGAAATAATTGGCAATAGGCAGCCCAGTTTCAATGAGCAGCATAGTTGCAGTACCTTTTTTGACCATTTCCTGCACAGTGTCCCTTTAAAGGAAAATCCCTACTAGTTTCAACATCCAATTATATTGTTCTCACTACCACTGGTTTGTCAGGACCCAACAACGCAGTTCAGGATAAATGTGTATGTCAACTGTATTGTAGGCCTATTACTTTAACAATAAAATCACAATAACTGCTTATTTTTTGGCTGTAGGACACAAGTAAAAGGAGAAGAATGCTGCTCAGCTGGGTCGGCGGCCACACTACTTATTCAAGAAGTAAGTTTTTTTTTTATATCAATGCACAACAGCAGGCGTTAATGCACACACACACTCACACACACACACAATGAGGCCTGATATTGTCAGGCATGCAAACTTGCCGCTTTTCGGCGAAATTCGCCGTTTTGAAATAAAAATGGGTAATTTCTGTGAATCGTGCAGATCCGAGGAGAAAATATTGGGGGGGGGGTGGGGGTGGGGGGTCGAGCGAGTTGAAATGTATACCGCAGAAAATGTCATACAGCTCAATGGCAAATTGCTGGAGAGATGCCACCACCGACAATGACTTTTGACCAATCACAGTATTTCTGTTTGTCGGCACAGCCAATAACAAGAACGAGCTCAATCTAAGTCCCGCCCTGTCTTCATACTTCGAAAGGAAAGAGCGCAAAACCCTGTGTTTTCTGGTCGGCTGGGCTGCGTAGTTATATCAAATGTCTTTTAGTTCTATAATATAGAGAGTTGTGTCCGACCATTTTCCCCTACCCAAATCCTGAAATGTGCCGTCTTTGGATTTAGCTCTAAACGTGGAAGTCTGCGTGGTTAGTGAACAGGTACCCCACACCTCACAGTTGGTTTAGTTGTTTTGCCTGATAATTTGACTCCGGAGCTTCCCTGCCCTCGTGAAAAATAATGTATTCTCATAAGAGCTCCGAAAGCTTGGTTACACGCACGTGTTCCTGGTATTCTGTTGTTTCGGTTAATGATTTGAAATGTCCATTTAGGCTACGCTAACAGTAGAATAGTTCAGTTTTCGTTCGCTGTATGCCTACTTGTTCTCCGGTTAGTCGATGCAAAGGACATCTGATTTCTGCGCGAGTGAATCCAACTTGGAGAGTTCAGCGGGAGAGTGCGCTAGGGGGGAAAAGTCTAAAGTAGCTATCGGGTAAAAAATATGGATTAAAAAAAACTGGTGAAAAAATCGCATGTAGGCGAGGCATGCAACATCGTGCATATGCTGCGGCCAGAGGGAAGGGAGAGAGAAGGCTGGGCCAGTCAGTCTAGCGTTTGACACAGGACAAATTGCAATAGTTGGCCAAATCATTCCAAGTTTTTGTTTAATCCGATTCCTTTGTAGGCCTATATCTAAATGACCTTAAAAAAGTGAACGATATTTAGTGAAACATACTTTTTTCCAGGTCAAAGTTGGAGCGTTCCTATTCCTAGGCTACTCATTTTTTCTACAGGAAGACATTAAAAGAGATACTAGGTGAATAGGCTAAAATTTGAGTAGTTTGAGTAAAACTTCAGTAGCTAATTCAAACTTTGACAAAGATTTTTTTTGTAGCCTATTGCAAGTTGTCTGAAATATGATGATTAAATATGCATGAGATGACAACCAGGCAAGTGTTGAGGGGGTGTTAGGAGACTGATGAGAGGAGGGGTGCTTAGTGTCATTTGGGGGCATTTTGGCCTATTTTATTTTTTAATAGGCCTACTAAGGGTTTTGATGAGGTCAATGGGGTGTTGGGGAAACTTACTATGAGAACCACTGCTCTATCATGATAAAAACCTATTTTATCAAGCTATCTACCCAACCCCCCATCAGACATGACGGCTAAGTCATGGAGTAAGGTTGGCAGTTCTCATGTTCACTGTCCCTTGGTCGCTAATAACTACAGTATGCTCAAAATTCACCATTTAAAGACTTTTTTTTAGCTAAATCCTCTCCCCCCTAGTCTGAGACTGTTATACAAGATCATCCACTGCGCACAACACACACGTGTGCACCTGCGTTTGCGCGCGTGCACTGCGCCGCACCGCGCCGCACCGCGCCGCACCGCGCCGCACCGCGCCGCACCGCACCGCACCGCGCCGCGCTGCGCTCTTGTCACCTTTTTCACCCCTGACCTGTTTGCATGCCTGATTGTTCTTTGGTTCTGTGAATGTGTATGGAATGCCTACTGTGTGGTGTCACTTCAGACAATTTTGCTACAGTTTACTGTATGTTCTGTCTATTAGTTTGCCAAACTCTCAAACTTGTTGTCTTTCTTTTTGTCTTCCTCTTTGGGCACCGGTAGGCACAGTCATTCCGGTGCAGTCAAGTCAGAAATAACATTTTATATACCTGTGTGTGTGTGAGTGTATGTGTATGTGTATGTGTGTGTGTATATATATATATATATATATATATATATATATATATATATATATATATATATATATAACATTACATTGCATTTGGCAGACGCTTTATAACCAAAGCGACTTTCAAAAGAGGACATAATCAAGCCAACATCACAAGTAAATACAAAGTGTACAGGAGATATACAGAACAATATAATTTACCTAAACCATATTTATGATGAATGAGATGGAAAAGCCATGTCTTGGCCTAATCATTTACACTTTTCTTTTGTTTTGCTTTTTCAAGACTTGTGGTGAGATGCCAAGAGCTGCCATGAGGGATATGCAACCTGCAGCTTCACCGTGCTTTTGGGAGGTCATCTACTACGTGAACCTTAATATCTACAAGCCAGCTACTTTAA
>NC_085877.1:46083390-46090256 GCF_034702125.1 Engraulis encrasicolus
TTGCTGGTTTTCCTCTCAATGGCCTCGACAGATGACATAGGGAAGTCATAAACTGTGAGGAGCCAGAGGAGCCTGGGCAAGAGTCCATGCTGGTACAGCCAGGTCTTGAATTTGCCCGGGAGTAGAGATTTCTCGATTTTCCTCAGCCATTCCTTAGTCTGCCTTACCGCCTCCGTAAACATTTGCTCCATCCGACAGTGATGCGTTGAACCACTTCCCCAGGCACTTTATTGGGTTGCCTTCAATGAATGGGATGGGCTCACCTTGGACTTGAAGGCTGAACTTGCTGGTCACTCTGCCCTTTTTGATGACCATGAGCCTGGATTTTCTGGCTTTAAACAGCATCCCAGCCCAGGAGGCTACACTTCCCAGCGTCTCCAGCACCCACCTTGCTTGGACGTGGGTCACGGTTGTTACCGTGATGCTGTCCATGAATGCTCTCAGCGCTGGTTGGACTATTCCAGAGTCCAGCGTTGGGCCCCGGGTTATGCCCTCGGCTGAGGATATCAACAGATTCATTCCCATGATGAATAAGATGGGGGAGATGGTCCATCCTGTTGGAATTCCCTTTTGGAGGTCTAGCCAGTTGGTAGTGAAGAGTGCAGATGTAAATCTCAGTCTGAACCCGGTGAGGTTGCCAGAGATCAGGTCTTGTATTGACGCTAGGATGTAGTAGTGGTTGAGCCCCTCTTGGATGAGATTGTGAGGTATTGACCCGTACGCGTTAGCGAGGTCTAGCCACACTACTGTCAGGTCGCTTTTCTTCTTTTTCGCCTCCTGGATCAACTGGTTGATCATTGAGGTGTGTTCTAGGCAGCCTAAAAAGCCTGGGATACCACCTTTCTGGATAGACGTGTTGATGTAGTGATTCTGCGTCATGTAGGAGGTGATCCTTTTTGCCAGAACGGAGAAGAAGATCTTGCACTCCACACTTAGGAGAGATATTGTTCTGAATTGGGCAATTGCAGAGGATCCCTCCTCTTTTGGCACAATACATCCCTCAGCCAGTTTCCAGCTTGCTGGTATTGTGCCCTTTGCCCAGATCTTCCTCAAGATCTTCCAGAGTCTCTTAAGTAGCTTTGGACATTTTTTGTACACCTTGTAAGGTATACCACTGGGGCCGGGGGCAGATGCTGATTTGGCCTTGCGGACAACGTCCTGAACCTCCTGCCAGGTAGGTTCTTTTGCGTTCAGCGCGATGGTTGGTTTTGCAGGCCTCAAGATGTTGCGATTGGCATCTAAACCCCGGCTTCTGGTAGGGTCGCTGTGGGCTTCTGCAAGGAACTCTTCTGTCTCCAATTTAGAGCTGGAAAGCGTACCAGATTTCTGCTGTCCCAGAAGCGCCTTGGTGAAGCTGTAGGGGTCTTTAACAAACTGGGCGCGCCGCTTCTCTTTCTTACGCCGCTGCTTTCGGAGGTTTTCTGCTCTCCTGAGCTTACACAGCTGTTCCCGGAGCTTGCTTGTTAGATCTTTGATCCCCTATTTCTCAGGTGTTGAACTGGTCTTGAACAGCTTGTTTAGTGCCTTTATCTCACCCCTCAGGCGGCGAATTTCCTTCTCCCTCCTGTTCGGTTGCTGCTGTGGCTGTCGTTGGCCTCTCCGCTCCACTGTGCCGAATCTCTCCTTGGTGAGGTTGCATACAATGGCCGTGGTTGCATCGATCTTTCTGTGTACTGGGCCTGATGAGGTTGCTTCCAGGATCCCTTCCAGGTCATCGTCGAGTTGCGACCAGGCATTGTTATCTGCCATCTTTGGCCACTGGATTCTTTCTCTCCTTGCAACTTGGAGTGGTGTTGCTGGAGAGGGGTTCACATGGGTTGGTCTCTGGTGTTCGGGCTCCTCAGGTGCTGAGAGATCTTTAGCGCTGTGGTGTGCTTCCCGGCTGTGGATCTCCATCGTCTGACCAGACTCTGGGTCTGTGCGCTACTCCTGAGTTGCTGGTGTCCCACACCTTGACCTGCTCTGGTGTTGCTTGAGCCCTCTGGTGCTTCTGCAGACTTTCCCGCAGTGGCACCTAACAGTGAACTCCTCTCCTTGTCAGCGTTGTTTGTTTAAGCTTTCTGAATACAATACACAGACATGGTTAGTATGTGGTACATTGGGTCATATGTGAAGTACAGTGCCATGAGAAAGTTTGGGCACCCTTTTGGAAAATCATTACATCGGTTTATTTCTCGTTGAGCTTTTAAAGTAGCAACTTAATTTTAACATATGTTAAACTGTAGGGAAAGAGAAACATTTCAGCAGTGGAAGAATTTTCATAGGTGTTATAGAAAGAATTTTATGTGGATTTAAACAAAAATATGTGTGTGCATAAATATGGGCACCCCAAAGAAGGTATACCATTAATATGAAGTAGAGCTCACCTTTGCTGATCTAATGGCCTTTGGATACTTGCTATACAAGAGGACAAGTTCCAACTGCCTGGTGCTACTGAATAGTTTCCAATTATTCTATCCAGAACCCCTCTAATTCAGTCAGGTTACTCATCTGTCTTCTTTAGACATCCTGGTTCAAATAAATTCATTCTTTTTCAATGATGGTGATATCTCAAGATTGGTATGACCATTTCAAGACATTGTACTTGTTGTTTTGCATTAACTCATTGTTGAATTTTGATCAGTGCAGTGCAAACACTGTCCTGCTGGAAAGTCCAAACTCTGCTCAGCTCTAATTTTGTGACTGACACTTGAAAAATATGCTATTTGAAAAGAATTAATGTGGCCCTTAACTGTAATAAGTTTTACAGTGTGTATACTATCCACACAGACCTATAGTAGGGTGTGTTTTAGACCAGAGGTCATAGAATTTATGGGTGCATTTTTTGCCATGTCCACCTCCCATTGTTAAGGTCAAATAACTCTAGCTCAGTCTCATCTGACCACACTATGATTTCCCAAAATGCTTTTAGCTTGTCCAGATAAGCTTTCTGCATAAGTTTAACAACTTATTTCTGATGGATACACAGGAAAGCCTTTTTATTCGTCACCCATCCAATGAGCTTTTGCCTTGTGAAAAGTATATGTGGAAGGACCCATGTCTAAGTCTGCACTATCAGCAGCTATGGTCTTGTAATTCTATGGAGGTGTTCTGTAGTGTGCCTGTTACCATTCTTACCATCCTTTAGCCATGCCCTTTTAACTATTTTTCAACAAACTACAGTTTGTTCAGAGCCCACCATATTCCACTCTCCAAGACAGAACTTAGGACAAGCCTCGTCTGCTATTTTGTATGATAAATAACATTTTAATGACCAATCATGTCTGTCTTGGTGACTGAAGGGATTCCAAAGTCATTAAAACCAGTTTGTGCTGCAAAGGTGAGCTCTACTTCATATTAATGGTATACCTTCTTTGGGGTGCCCATATTTCTGCACATGCCTATTTTTGTTTAAATCCACATAAAATTCTTTCTATAACATCTATGAAAATTCTTCCACTGCTGAAATGCTTCTCTTTCCCTACAGTTTAACATAATTTAAAATGAAGTTGCTGTTTTAAAAGTTCAACGAGAAATAAACCGATGTAATGATTTTCCAAAAGGGTGCCCAAACTTTCTCATGGCACTGTATATCAGGTCGGTCTGAATACAATACACATACATGGTTAGTATGTGGTACATTGGGTCATATGTGGCCCAGGATTTTTTTCACTTTAATCCCTGCTGACTGTATTCATTCGGTACAGCACTGTACCGTACCGAAGGTCTTTTCGGTACGGTTCGGTACGAATAGAATGCACCGTTACAGGCTTAACAGCTAAACTTCAGTTGTGGTCTGTAGCGCAGCAATATGCATGCGCCGCCCAGTGTTCTTCTCCGAGCTGCACAGTACAGGGCACAGCTGACACCACGCTGAAATATACAAAAGCAGATTCCCAAAAAGTTGAGACACTTGGTATTTTGTGAATAAAAGCAAAGTGCTGCCCTTTTCAAAACATTCAATCCATGCATAAGATTGCCAATAACACAAGGTCAACATATCAAGTGTTAATTCCAGCAAAAGTATTGATTTGAGGAAAATATGTGTTCATTAACCCTCCACTTCTTCAAAAACACATCTGTAACTCTGAGTTTTTGTCATTCAAGCATATACAGTAAGTGGCACCATTGCGAACTGTGAAACTTTTAGTTTTCAAATATATATGTTAACATAAAATTGTATAGCTGGCCTTTTTCAATGAAAATGAAAAGAAGTTTTAGATTTTCTGTACTCTGTACTCAGCAGCAGCAGCCTCCTGAGTCACACCTATCACTATTCACATGTTAAGTACCGGCTGTTTCATAGGCTGCAGAGGTGCGAACACTCCCCATTCAGCCAGAATAAACAAAGCCATGCTTCTATTCTGCGCTCCAAAATGAATGAAATGAATGAATTAACACTTGATATGTTGACGTTGTGTTATTGGCAATCTTATGCATGGATTGAATGTTTTTAAAAGGGCAGCACTTTGCTTTTATTCACAAAATACCAAGTGTCTCAACTTTTTTGGAATCTGCTTTTGTATATTTCAGCGTGGTGTCAGCTGTGCCCTGTACTGTGCAGCTCGGAGAAGAACACTGGGCGGCGCATGCATATTGCTGCGCTACAGACCACAACTGAAGTCTAGCTGTTAAGCCTGTAACGGTGCATTCTATTCGTACCGAACCGTACCGAAAAGACCTTCGGTACGGTACAGTGCTGTACCGAATGAATACAGTCAGCAGGGATTAAAGTGAAAAAAATCCTGAGCCTGAACTTTTTGGTGCGTCCACGCGCCTTCACTGTCCTAAAAAGAATCCGAAACCTGAGGACCCAGGTCTGAGAAGAAGACTGGGCGCCGCATGCATACTGCTGCGCTAAGAGAGGCGTGTATGAGAGGTGGCCTTACTACAGTGTCCTGTGTGAGGCGGTGAGAGGTAATTATCCCTTCATGGTGTAGCTACTGGTGGAACATGGAGCAGAAATCAACAGCAGAGACGAGATCTTTGAGACCAGTGCTCTCGACAAGGCAGTTGAAGACTGCCATAAACTGCCGTGTCTGAGGATGTTACTGCAGCTGGGAGCTGATGTTAACTGCAACAGTAGGACTACTCTCATCCGTACCGTGTCTTAAACAAGAAGTTGCCCATAGCAACTTTGAAAACATCCTACTGCTGCTTGAAGGAGGTGCCAGTGTGAATGCGGTGACCCATAATGGGGACAATGTGACGTAGTGGTTAGTGTGCTATCTGAAAGAGGGCTTAGATAATGAGGACGCTGAGAAGGCAGCTGCCGTCAGACGATATTGCACTCGAATAGCAAACATGCTATTGGACCAAAGGGCTCAGATGTTTGCAGGAACGGGTGACTGGAGGAGTATTATTACCAGCCCCTCTCACTCAGCAAACTATGCAGGCGGTTTGCTGGCCCCGCTTCCACTGGAATCCAAAGTATTGTTGTTGCCCCTCCTCCCATTGCTCCAGGACTTCCTGATTCCAGACAGCTCCGCGGTTAATGGCAGCAAGAGCCGCTGTGATTGGTCCTCTCGACCAGGCTGCTCTGTGCTCGAGAAGCAAATAGCTACTTCCTTGTTCTAACCTTCACTGAGCTACAGACTACGAGATGTTAATTAAATAAGTTCCTCATGCTTTGTAGCTTCATTTATTTACACGAACCAAAGACAACACGAGCACTTGCAAGTTACGATGCTGAAGTTAAATCGGAACAGTAAATAGTGTTTCCATACTTCATTCTGCTTTGTGCAACCTGTTTTCGACAATGAGCTTCTTCCCTTGTTCCAAACTACTGCGGTGGCTAGTGGCAATCAAAAATACAGGTTGACGTTTATTACATGTTTCATTTCCATTGTTGTTGAGTCTGTGTAGCTGTGTAGCCGTGTAGCTACAAGGCAAAAGACATGTATAGTTTACTCCTTGTATTGAAGGTAGTTTGAATCCTCACAGCGCAGACCAGATCGAGCAAAAATCAAACTGTCTGCGTTGACCTCTGGGCGACAGGCGGCAAAGAGAGTATACACAGCCCTCAAGGGGGTGAAATGAGATTCAGCCATAGACTCCTAACCTCCTCAAAAAGACAGGCCCGTTCACACTTTGCTGGAAAGACTCAACTACATCATAACAGCATTGCTAAGACATTAAAGAGAGCCTTAAGTAACAGGTAAAGACTTCAAGATAAAGATCACTGCCATTTTGAAGACAATACAGGTTTAACCAGGGCTTCGAACCGGTTCAAGGAACGAAAACGAAAACCAGGAACTTTTTGTATTTTACAGGGAACAGAAACGAAACCGGAAACGTTATTATTTTTTATGTTCTGGAACGGGAACACTTATTTAAAAATAATGGTAACCGGTTAATACCGTTCCTTAAACTAAAAAAAAAGGTAATTATTTTCCTGCGCACGTTACCATGACGGCTGAGGTTCACGTCTTGTGTGACATCAGACATTCTCTGACTGAATGGAGAGAGAGCTGTAGATTACAAAGTCTTCACTCCACATCTTAATTAAGAGAAACCACTGTCATACAAAAGGACAGAGTTTGCATTGCATTATTGTAAGACATTGCAGGGAAGCGCGTGTAAAGCGCACCGACAATGTTTCAGCGTTATTGGGCATCCATGGCCGCTTCAAATATGCACAAACTCACAATGTCCATCATAGTGCTCCCCGTGACCCAAGTCAGCGTAGAGCGCACATTTTCATAATTGAGGTTTATTCTCTGCTTCTCCGCTTAGGTCGTCCCTGAATGATAAAATTCTGGAGGATATTCTTTTCATCCGCTTGAATAAGCAGTTTTGAATGTAGGCTGACTCATTTGCACTTCCGTCTTTCTTGGTTAACGTCAGTTAGGCCTATTGGGAGTAATCAGCTGACAGGAACGAAATTA
>NC_085877.1:46097856-46100356 GCF_034702125.1 Engraulis encrasicolus
GAAATTCACCAGGGTGTGTTTGTGTGTGTGTGTATCTGGCTGTGTTTGACTGTGAGTTTATGACTGTGTGTATGGTGTGGTTTGGTGTAGTTTCAAGCCAGTACATACTCACCCAAAACAAAGCCACATGCACTCAGTCTCTCTCTGTCTCTCTGTCTCTCTGTCTCTATCTCTGCCTCTATCTCTCTTTATCTACACTCCTGTTTTTTTGCACAGCTGTGTACTAAATGGAGACAGAAAGAGGGGGATGATGGGAGGGAGTAGAGGAGGACAGAGAAAGAGAAAAAGAAAGACACAGATTAAGAAAGATGAGAATGACAGCTATGAAAGAGATTAGGACATTTGAAAGGCAGAAGGAGGGAATGTGATAAACGAGTAAATGCTGGTAGGAATATGAGTAAAATGATGATGGCATGGAAAGTGGAGACAGAGAGAGAGAGAGAGAGAGAGAGAGAGAGAGAGAGAGAGAGAGAGAGAAAGAGAGAGAGAAACCCCTTGTTCAAAATAAGGTGCTTTAATAAGGTGTTTCCACGTATTTTTTTAGCAGGGTATTTTTTTCTCCTGTTGAGGTGTAAACGCAACATGTGGATAAAAATAAATCCTCCATTGTAATGAATGCGTTTCAGCCCCCTAAAGAGGATATTTTTTTCTCCTGCTTTTTATACCTGGATTTTAAATACTGTATCTGCTACGTGGATATGGCAGGTCAAAACCAATGCAAAACCAATGCAACCAGGAGAAAAAAATATCCATGTATACAAATATCCAGCTACGTGGAAACAGCACCTAAGTGTGACAGAAAAAACCCTTGCTCAAAATAATCATCCCAAAAAATCATCCCCCCAAAAAATAATACATATGAATTTTGTCATTATCCCAATTTCTGTGTCTCCTTTGATCTCTATGGCAGTGGTTCCCAAACTTTTCCCCCTGCGTACCCCCTTGTAGATTTCAATGTGGTTCGCGCACCCCCTAAGCGAATATTTTGGTGTGCTGAAGTATGATTCACTGCACATTATGCACAACTGTTTTGGGGAATACTATTTTCCAACAGTCTAGGAGTTAAACTACACTTCAGATGGACCATCCCAGCATACAATTCACCATACAATTAAAAACTACTTCATGTTCATTAATCCTGGATAAAAACTCACATATCCACCATTGCTCTATTTAGCTCACGCACCCCCTTATGGCAGGCCGCGCACCCCCAGGGGTGCATGCACCCCAGTTTGGGAAACCCTGCTCTATGGTGTTGTTTATACCTGATCCTCTACCATGCATCGCACACACAGTCAGACAGCCATACACTTTTCAATCAGACCACAATCAATCAAAGTGTCACAGCAGGTTACAAAGGATTCTCAAATGTGTGTGTTTGCGTGAAGCGGCGTGTGTGCGTGTCTGTTACTCTTAAAATGAAAATAGGGCCAATGTTTCTGTGTTTTTATATTGTATTGGGCACAACACTTCCACTTATGCAGTCGTGGTATGTCAGTATCTGAGAAATACAGTCAGGTGATGTGGCTGGTGTTTGTCTGTAGGCCCACTCTGATCGCCCACGCTGAAAGTGTTGCGTCACTAGGAGGGCACGGCCTGGCTACAGCATAGTTGCAGTACCTTTTTTGACCATTTCCTGCACTGTGCACCTTTAAATCCTCCTGACCTTGCAATCCTGCTGACCTTCCTCAGGGTTACTCATGTAGCCAGACTGTGCCCTCCTAGTGACGCAACAGTTTCAGCGTTGCAACTAGTCAGGTCAAGAGCAATGCAAGTACTTTCTGAGTTCCCGCAAGTACGGGAACTCCTCCCACTTTGTCGATAAGCAAACAGCCATAAGCAAACCAAGGGAGGCAGGTCAACCATGCCGTTTGGGAAACGTTAATGGTTATGCTCTTGGTCAGATCAAGTCTCGAAGAGATTTGAATGTTGATGATAATCAGACTACTACTCATGGTCAGTAGGCCGAAAGCTTGGCAAAGCCTGTCAAGATATTCCATAAGATCACAAATAAATGTAAAAAAAAAATGACCTGCCACTGAAACCATTCACATTTGACAATTTTCCTTGTTATAAATAAAGGGTTTATACACGTAGATTCCTGTATTAATTCCCTTCACTCTCTGCTTCTGGACTAGACTAGTCCAAAACTGCCCATCACAATCATGTAGGCTTATATAATGGCAACTTTTGCACTGACAACCAGCTTCTAAATCTCCTATATTGATGACACTGCATGTATTTGCTTCTTTCATAACATTAAAATTAACCTTTTTTTTCTTTCTTGTTTGTTTTATCATTATTAATGCATGCCTACTCTGCCTTTCTTTTTGTGTCCTGATTTATTCATACATGTACTCACATTATTGTCTTGTCATGTTTTTTGTGTCCGTGCTTTGCTTTTTCTCCATGCTAAGCTATCATTATTATGAAGGCTACATAGTTGTGGAATGGCACTGGTAAGACAAAATGAAGATTTATACGTGTCGTTATCCCCACG
>NC_085877.1:46107856-46112856 GCF_034702125.1 Engraulis encrasicolus
TCTGTGGCCACTGTTCCACAGTGCTTGTGTATTATTAGGTATGGCCAAAGTCCTACAATGTGATCATCAAACTCATAGTTTCACATTGTATTGCTTTTAGCAGATTCTTTTTTCTTTTCTTTCTCTTCTTTCTGTTCGCTTCAAGATCTACTGACAGTGGAAGATGAACGATGCTTATTACACTCATGGGAAGGATGGTTGAGTTGATGGTCAATGATTAGGGATGGGGAAAAAAAAAACAATAAAATAACGCACACGTGTTGCAAGTTCGATTCTAGGGTCATCCACCAAGGTGACCCTGAGCAACGCACTTAACCCTTTAAGTGGCTCCAGGGAGATCGGGGACCTGTAGTTAATATAGCCCAGTATTACTCCCTCCGGACCCCCAGTATTAAGGGCCGTACACACACGTCGCTGCTAGTTACTCGCTCAGCGAATGAACTCAATAGAATGTCAATGTGTTCCAGCGAGACTAGTAGGCGAGTACTGTACAAGCGATGCGATGTGGGCGGATCCCGAGTTGAAAATATTTTATCTTCGAGCGAGGCAAGTAAGCAAGTAACCAATTGGAAAGCAGAATTCGGTACTTCTCACCTGTCCATTGGCAGTTAAAGCCGCGGGAACTTTCAGCAAACGTTCCATGATAGAGTAGCGAGTAGGCGAGCAAGCGCGAGAAGCTAATAAATAGTAGCGATGTGTGTGTACGGCCCTTTACTCCCTCCAAGGGACTGCCCTTCTAATGCCATTGTAATGGCATGTAACTCACCTCTTAATCTTACCTGTGTGTCCTTTGCTATTTCCTTTAGTGTTTTATGACTTCCAATATGTAGGTATACGTTTTCAATTTTCTGTTGGAAAATTGATTGGATGTATTCTCCCGTGTACGGTATGCCTCACCCTTGTCTCTACATTATTGTTTATCTTTTATTTTCAGCTAATATCACCCTTTCATTTTGTTTCTGCTATGGTTTCCAATTGAAGAGTTCAGATGCAAAACCCCCTACCTCCATTTCTGAAGACTTGCACTTCTATATTTTTAGGGAACCCCGTTGCTGGTTTGGTTAACATTCATGCACTTGATATTACATATAGTTATATTACATAAATAAAATAAAATAATCTGCAATTTTGATAGCTTTGTATTAAATAAAAATGAATTAAGATTATTTTCTGAAAAAGCACTTAGGGTGAACTCTTCAATTGTACTCTTTTCAATCTTCTCCAAATTCATGGAATGTTTTTTATAATGTTTTTTTTGTTTTACTCCTGCATGTTGCTTTATTTACTGCATGTTTTTTTTATTTTTGTTTGTTTGTTTGTTTGTTTGTCTTCACCTTTTTCTGTTCACTGTGCCGCACGCCTCTCTGCTATGCTGCTCTCAAGCTATGAGGATTACGAACCCGAAATCAAGTAAGCATCATAGACTCCACTGGTCTAGATCTCCCCTGCCTAGCCATAGTGATAACATCTTAGTATCGTCAGGCACGCACACACACACACACAACGCACACACACACACATGCACACACACACACACACATTCACACTCGCACGCACATGCATGCACGCACACACACACACACACATACACACACACACACACACGCAAGCACACACACACACTACACTACACACACACACACACATACACACACGCACACACTCACGCATGCACGCATGCACACACACGCACACACACACACACACACACACACACACACACACACACACACACACACACACACACACACACACACACACACACACACACACACACACACACACACCTCTAACCAGCCCACTGTCTCTCCTGCCTACTGTAGTGATAACATCTTTGTATCATCTCCCAAAATCCTTAGCCATTCCCTCGCCCAATACTTTCTCTGTCTGTCTCTCTGTCACACCCACAGACACGCATGCACACACACAGACATGCACGCACACACACACACACACACACGCACACACACACACACACACACACACACACAGACATGCACGCACACACACACACACACACACACACACGGCAAACACACACAGCCAGACAGCAGTGTGAACAACAACACCTCAAACACCTCCGACCATCACAGGTCTATGATACATCACATTTCTCATCTTTCCCCAAAATCCCCACACAGTACACACACACACACACACACACACTTACACTACGCACACACACACCGCACACACCCCACCCCACCACGCGCACACAGGCACGCACGCACACACCCACCACCATACACACATGCACGCACGCAAGCACACACACACATGCATGCACACACTCACACACACACACAGGCGTGCACACGCACGCACGCACACACGCACGCACCCACGCACACACACACACACACACACAAACACACAAACACACACACACACACACACACACACACACACACACACACACACACACACACACACACACACACACACCCTAGGCTGCCAGCCACCTGCAACCCCTGCTCAAATCAGCCCAACCCCGCCCGGAGACAGCCATAGCGACTTGTGTCTATTTTGGGAGCCCCATTTCTCCCTTCCCCTCTCTCTCTCTCTCTCTCTCTCTCTCTATCTCGCTGTACCTTTTCCCCCCTCCCTCCCTTCCGCTCTGACTTTCTCTTCCTCTTCCTTTTCTCTGTCCCTCGTTCCCCCCAAATACCTCACCTTATCCCTTCACTTCCTTCTCTTTCCCATTCCTTCCCTCTTTTCTCTCTATCTCTTTGTAGCTTCCCCTCTGCTCTGCCTTTCTCTTTCTCTACTTTTCTCGGTCCCTCGTTCCCCCCAAATACCTCACCTCATCCTGTCACTTTCTTAACCGTCTCTCTCTTCTCTCGGCATCTTCCAATTTTGACGTCTATTCACTCCCCCCCTCCCCCACACACACCGTACTATTTATTCACCCCTCCTTCTCTCCCCCATTTCTCCTTTTTTTCTCTCTATCTCTTTGTAGCTTCCCCTCTGCTCTCCCTTTCTCATCCTTTCCTCTGTCCCTCATTCCCCCAAAATACTTCACCTTATCCCTCCAGTTCCTTAACCGTCTCTCTCTCTTCTCTCGGCAACAATTTTGACGTCTACTCATCCCCCCTCCCCCCGCACCATACTATTTATCCACCCCTCCTTCTCTTCCCCATTTCTCCCTTCTTTTCTCTCTATCTCTCTTTACCTTCCCTTCTGCTCTCACTCCATCTTTCTCTACTTTTCCCTCGTTCCCCCCAAATACCTCACCTCACCTTATCCTGTCCCTTCCTTAACCGTCTCTCTCTTGGCATCTTCCAATTTTGCCGTCTCCTCAATCCCTTCCCCCTCTTTCCCTCTGCACCATACTATCCACCCCTCCTTCTCTTCCCCATTTCTTTCTCTATTTCTCTGTACCTTCCCTTCTGCTTTCACTTTCTCTTCTTTTCCTCTGTCCCTCGTTTCCCCCCAAATACCACACCTCCCCTTATCCCGTCACTTCCTGAACTCTCTCTCTCTCGGCATCTTCCAATTTTGCTGTCTACTCAATACTTTTCCCCCTCCTTCCCTCTGCCCCATTTCTTTCTCTATCTCTCTTTACCTTCCCTTCTGCTCTCACTCCATCTTTCTCTACTTTTCCCTCTTTCCTCCCAAATACCTCACCTTATCCCAACACTTCCGTAACTCTCTCTCTCTCTCTCTCTCTCTCTCTCTGCATCTTCCAATTTTGCTGTCTGCTCAATCCCTTTCCCTCCATCCATCTGTTTCCTGTTTCATTATAGTTTTATAGTGTTCAGACATAGTCAATAATGTGTGTCCTCCTGTACATTTCCTATGCCATTAGCAAACTACTTTGTTCAGAGCTTAGAGTAGCATGCCTAGATGCACATCCACATGTCCGGTATAGCTTCCCTCCTGTATCAGTCACAAACACCATGCACTACCGGTAGCTTTTTACCATCTGTCTCCTCTACTCTATTATACTAAGTGTTATCATGTTCAGTCATGAATGCGTGTCCTCTACATTTCTTGGTAAAATTTGGTCAGAACTTGCCTTGCTGCACATCCCAATATAGTGTATACGATATAACATCCCTTTTCTATCAGTCACAACCAACATGCACTACCGGTAGCTTTTCACTCTCTGTGTCCTGTTCTATTGTTTATTATACATTTTCAGTCATTAACGTGTGTCCTCCTGTACATTTCGTATGCCATTAGCAAACTCTAGAGTAGCATGCCTTGATGCCCACTCCCATGTACGGTATAGCCTCCCTTCTGCATCATTAGCCAGCGTTGTGCTTGGACCTTTTACCGTCTGTGTCCGCTGCCTGGTCCATCGCTCCCTTGACATGCCTAGCCGATTAGAACGGATACAAAACACAGCACTTTAGGCCTGCTGTTTCTGCTGCAGAGACTATTGATTATGTAGCCTACGTTCGTTTGTGCCTTTGGGGTGCTTGTGTGTGTGTGTGTGTGCGTGCGTGCGTGCGTGTGTGTGTGTGTGTGTGTGTGTTGTTGTGTGTGTGATTGTGTGTGTGTGATTGTGTGTGTGTGTGTGTGTGTGTGTGTGTGTGTGTGTGTGTGTGTGTGTGTGTGTGTGTGTGTGTGTGTGTGTGTGTGTGCGTGTGCGTGCGCGTGCGCGTGCGTGTGTGCATACGTGTGCGTGCGTGTGTATGTGTGTGTGTGTTGTGTGAGTGTGTGTCAGGGATATGTATTCCAATCACACCATTCCAATTAGTGGGCTTACAGTGGCATTTCAACGTTCAGCTCAGATGCACTATCTGTTGGGTCTTAGGGAGACATACGCACACACGCACGAACACACACTCGCACACACACACTCGCGCGCACACACACACACACACACACACACACACACACACACACACACACACACACACACACACACACACACACACACACACACACACACACACACACACACACACACACACACACACACACACACACACACACACACACACACACACACACACACGATTGAATTGCGTCCAGCTATTTAGTTGTTTTCT